>NC_134138.1:105484706-105787736 GCF_033958435.1 Carettochelys insculpta
GGGGCAGCAGCCCTTGGCAGATGCAGCTGGTGGGAAGCCACCCTCCCCACCTCTCCCTGTCCCATATTTGGGATAGAGAGGTATGGTCACCCTAGCAATGGCTGAGGGCATGGAACAAATGAGGGCTCTCTGGATGGCAGTGTGGGCTCTGAAATGAGGCCTGGAGTGAAGGGTTTGGTGTGCTAGAGTGGACTCTGCACTGAGGCAGGGGTTAGGGTGTGGGCGGGACTTTGGGGTGGGGCTCTGGAAGACAGGAGGGACTCGGCTGGGGCAAAGGCTTGGGATGTAGGCTCTGGCCAGGTACCACTTATCATGGGCACGTCCCGAAAGCAACTGGTGAGTCTGGCCCCCAATAGAGGTGTGGCCAAACCATCAATAATCTGGAAATGATTTGCCAAACTAATACACAAATAAGCTGGAAGAAATCAGAATTTGGTAGCTATTAAAGAGTTCAGGTTGTAAACAAATATTGTTTCTACCAAACATTCCAACCACTTTCATCACAAGCATCATCACTGTCTCCTACTTACTTCCCTTTCACATACATATACTTAGCCCTGGCCTACACCACAAACATGTTGGTATAACTGTGGCAAATCCATACGGACTCCTCTGAGTCCTGGTGGGAAAAGTTCTTTGCTGTTGGGAAGCCTTCTCCCATCAAGACAGCCACCACCTCTTGGCGAGCATGGGAAAAGCTCTCCCATCAACGTAGCTGCAGCTGCAGTACAGTAGGGCTGTGTCTACACGGGCACAAATCTTCGAAATCACCATATTTTGAAGATTACTAATGAGGCACTGAATTGAATATTCAGCGCCTCATTAGCATTAGGACGCTAATCGGGATAAGGGGATTTCGAAAGGTGCGGGGTCTTTTTGAAAAGGACCCCCGTGTAGCCGCGCCGAGCTGCACGCTTTCGAAAGCAGGGCTTTCGAAGCGCCGCAGCCGGAAGCATCCTAATGCTAATGAGGTGCTGAATATTCAATTCAGCGCCTCATTAATAATCTTCTAAATGGCCATTAGCATGGCTATTTCGAAGATTTGTGCCCGTGTGGACACACCCTAAGTGTAAACATGGCCTTACTGAAATGTAATGTAGTGAAAGGAGTGTGATACAAGTGAAAAGAGATACTCAGTAGCTGGGGAGAAGGCAGACAGCAAGAGGGGTGGCAGGCGGGGTAGCAGAACTGTGCTTACTCCTTGGAATGCTCTGCCCCCACTCCATCATTGCAGGGCAGAGAATAGCCATCTGCTTTTTTTTCCCTGCTGATCATCAGAGAGCAGAGAAGGAGACCCTCTTGTGTTCCCGTCAGGCTGATCAGAACTTTGGAAATCATGTCTCCCTGATCCCCTAGCAGCACACCCTGGAGAGACCTGAGGTCAGGCTAAAGTAGGCACATGCCTCGGTTTTTCTCTCCCCGGTCCCCAGGCCATATCAGACCAGAATTCCTGCTCACTGATTTCATAAGTTCTGGCACACATCCTTCAGGAGAACTTAGGTTCTGTTATGCAAATGGCACCATTAATAAAAGATTTACAAAGTAGATCTGATTCAACACCATGTGATAGGAGAGACTCTCCATCAGGGCAGAAGGATTAGCCCAGTGTCCTTAAGATTGCACTGCTTTCTGAGGAAAGGTGGAGCTGTTGTGTTTTCTGTGTCTGTTGAGAAAGGACAATACTTGTCTTTCTTGCATTGTTTTTGTCATCTTTTGCAAATTGTTGTCTCTGCTTCTCCAGAATTACTACTGCCTAGACCCTTTACCTGTTTGCATCTCTTGTCTTATGTCACATATTGTACTGAAGAACTAGTGTGGAAGAAGGGAGATTTGTTTGTGGGTTTTTTCTAAATAAGTAAATAAAAATTCTCTTTGTCAGGAGGAAGGGAACTGCTTCACACCCCTCCTGATTTTCCCCCTATTTCACAGGCCAAAAAAAAAATCCCTGGCTGCAAGAAGCCTGAGCCACTCTGCTCATCTCAGGGTTTTCCTTGCTGCTGCTGCTTCTTAGGTTATCTGTTGTAAAACTTGTTTTGTGCTAATAGTTTGTTTTGTGCTTTTCAACTATGTGATGTGGCTGTGTTGTGTGCCTGATGGCCTTACCAGTTGGCTGACTAACCACTTCCTTCTTCAGAAATGTGCCTTCCTTGTAACCTGCTTAGATCACACACTTCAACCACAGAGTTTTGCAAGTGGTTTCTCGGAAATGCCTTGGTAGGGGTAATACATGCTCTCATAGCACCGCTCCCAGTAAACCTGAAGTTCACCTAAGTTTTAAATAAGTCCCCAAGTAGTTTTGAAGTTCAGTTTCTAGCCATTCACTGACTCCAATCCTGGACAGTGAACTGTGAGGAAAGACCTCTTAGTTCTATACTGAGCCCCATTTTATCCTGTGGTTGTCCTCAGCATACTCTGAAAAATACCAGACGTGCTGATTTCAGTTTGGGCTGTCTTTTTGATGAATGCCTGAAGCCAACAAACTCTTTGCTATTTATTTGCAGCCTGCCATTTTGCCTTACTGTAGATGCATTTGGTCACCTTTTTCATAAGCTACAGTATTTCCAAAGTAATCTGTGCCAAAATTTAATTGGGTTTACATTACCCAAGATGTCAGAGCCTCGCAGGCATGTAAAGGCAGTTTCCAACCCTTCTATGTCCAGACTTCATTCAGCTAAAGATCTGTCATAAATGGTGGAGGGAACAAGCCATGGCCCCAGCCAAAATATTACCCACAGCCCCATACTCACATCCACTAAGTAAAACAAAACCTACTAAAAGCAAAATGTATCAGAGAGGTAGCTGAGTTAGTCTGTGTCTTCAAAAACAACAAGAAGTCCTATGACACCTTTTAGACTAACATATTTTGGAGCATAAGCTTTCGTGGGCAAAGACCCACTTCTTGCATCTGACAAAGTGGGTCTTTGCCCACAAAAGCTTACGCTCCGAAATATCAGTTAATCTATAAGGTGCCACAGGACTTCTTAAAAGCAAAGTGATGTTACTGTATGCCTGAATATTTATAATAGCATCATGACTCAGAAATAAAGAAATTTCATGAGCTTGAAGGAGACTCGTTTAACATTTAGCTGGAGCCAACCATGCATATATTGTGATTTTTTTAACATGCAGAATCAATGTCCTGAGTAATCAGTATTATTCAGTCATCACTGGTTTGATCTATAGCATGAATTCTAGCTATTGTGCTCAAGAAAGAACTGTTAAGATGGAATGTGTGGACAGAGAGTTGAAAAAGTTAACAGAACCTGGTCACTGCCCAACATTAACATGTTAAACAAGGTTTGGGATTTGATGTACAGAGACCTCAGCTTGCTTAGTACACTGGCCAACACACCGTTTAACATCTTTTTAACCTTTTATTTAAGATAGAGAAAACAAAGAAAAGCAGGAAAAGCATTTGAAATGTGAATTATTAAATAAGGCTTTTGTGTTAACAGTCTCCTTTGCTCCCATTTCCTTCAGCTGGCAAGAGTATTTAGAAAGGGAATAAAATGTTTTGTCTAATGGTAATATCAAAGATGGTAATAACTGTTCTTTTGAGGGAAAGAAAAGAAGTAGCTGAGAGGGGCTGGAGCTGTTTTTGTTAAAGTCCAATCTAATTTCACCCCAGCTGGTGTTTGGGATTCAGTCAATGGATCTGAGGGTGTCATCTAAACCCCTGTCTGCGGTCTAACATAGTCAGAATATCTTTGAAGATGATGGCCTGAGGTCCCAGAAGTTGATGAGGGTAGAGCCAGTTTTTCTCCCACACTCTTTCTTTAAGAACTCCAAAGTGAATGGTTGGCAGAATGTGCTCCTACCCTCATTATTTTTCCACCAATCAAGCCTACTTTCAGACACATCGCTTATGATTCCATGCTTTTCTCGTTTACCAAAGAGGAGCTAACACAATCCTTCAGTTGTACTGTTAGGCATTTTGTTTGGACTAATTCAGTCTTTCTCTCTTCCTTTCATAACTTTCTTTCTTGTTAGAGATTATTGAAAGAGCTTATCACACTTTACAGTTCAACTCACAATTAGAATAAATTTGTAAGCTCAGTTAGCCCAAAAGAAACCCTCAGGACAGCTGCATTCTTAACACTCTTTAAATTTAATAATAGTTAAGAGAAGTCATCATAATTGCTGGCTTATTTTTTTAATAGTCCTGTTTTCCAAGGAATGCCACTGTAAGAAGACAGATTAAAAACCATAGGGGAAAACTGTTTGCTGCTCATCTTTATTTGGTGGAATTGTTTCACTACTATTTTCCCCCTGCATTATTTTCATTGTATTCTTAAGAACAGCAAGTATGTTAGTTTCGGTTTGATTTTTGGGTTCAAAATCAGTGAGCTTTCAATCATCCTCACTATTTTTCTTGCCCACTTTGTCATCTTCTAGCTGTATACAAAGCTTATCTCATATTACAGTAATATTAGAGAGCACTCTTTGTAAGGTCCTCTTCCTTTTCCTAGCAAAGCCAATTAGTTCATAGAGAATGGGTCCATCAGTAGGTGTTAGCCAGAATGTGCAGGAATGCAAAACCATGTGCTGAAGTATCCCTAACTTTTGTTCACTAGAAGCTGGGAATGGGAAACAAGGGCTGGATCACTTGATAATTATGTGTTCTGGTCATTCCATCTAATTGTTCACTGTCAGAAGACAGAGTACGGGGCTAGGTGGATGATGGGGCTGAAATATATGGCTCTTCTAATATTCTTACAGTCAATAGCAAACTCTCCATTCATTTCTTCCATAGAAGTACTGACTGCAGGTCCACCAGTCAGGGCTGGCGGGAAGAGGGCAACTTCCCTGGCACTCAGCAACTCAAGTGGGCCTGAGACTCCCAACTGCTGCTACCACTACGGGACTTTTAAATCACCACTGGAGCCCTGTCTGTCATGCTCTGGGCAGCTCGAAGTCAAGGCTCCTCCAGCCCCATGCCTTCTGCCTGAAGCCTCTCCCCTTCCAGGAGCACAGAGCCACTCCTCCCACCTTGTTCAAGGTCCTAGCAAGTCCGTCAGCCCCCACCCCCGATTGATCCCATTACTGTGTGAGCAATAAACATTTAATACTGTCTTATCCCCAAATGTTCTTATGAAGTATAGGTTGCACCTCCCTTGTCTGGACTATCTGTACCTGAAGAAAGGAATTTGCTGGATGAATGGAGGTCCCCTCCCTCTGACCCCCCAGTCTGCTTCCTCCTTCTTGACACTGGCTTAATGACTTGCTGGCTCCCCTGCTCACCCACCCCCAGCTCCAGGCCCAGTGGCTTCCTTACAGAATCACAGAATCATAGGGCTGGAAGGGATCTCAGGAGGTCATCTAGTCCAGCCCCCTGCTTCAAGCAGGATCAACTCCCACTAAGTCATCCCAGCCAGGACCTTGTTAAGCCGAGACTTAAAAACCTCAAGTGATGGAGAATCCACCACCTCTCTAGGCAACACATTCCAATGCTTCACCAGCCTCCTGGTGAAGTAGTTTTTCCTAATATCTAACCTACACCTCTCCCTCTTCAACTTCAGACCATTACTCCTTGTTCTACCATCTGACACCACTGAGAACAGTTTCTCACCCTCCTCTTTAGAGCTCCCCTTCAGTAAGTTGAAGGCTACTATTAAATCACCCATCAGTCTTCTCTTCTGTACACTAAACAAGCCCAAATCCCTCAGCCTGTCCTCATAGGTCTTGTGCTCCAGCCCCTTAATCATTTTTGGTGCCCTCCGTTGAACCTGCTCCAGCACATCCACATGCTTTTTCTACTGAGGGGCCCAAAACTGGACACAATATTCAAGGTGTGGCCTCACCAGTGCTGAATAGAGGGGAATAACTACTTCTCTAGATCTGCTCAAAATGCTCCTCCGAATGCACCCTAATATGTCGTTAGCCTTCTTGGCTACAAGGGCACACTGTTTACTCATATCCATCCTTTCATCCACCATAACCCCTAGGTCCCTTTCCATCATACTGCTGCTGAGCCAGTTGGTCCCCAGCCTATAACAATACTTGGGATTCTTCCGCCACAGGTGCAGGACTCTGCACTTCTCCTTGTTGAACCGCATCAGATTTGTTTTGGCCCCATCTTCCAATTTATCCAGGTTACTCTGGATTCTCCCTCTCTACCCTCCAACTAATCTACCTCTCCCCCTAGTTTTGTGTCATTCTTACTTCTGGCTCAGTCCCTGCTGGAGTGGCACTGGCCCCAGGAACCATCCCGACCCCAGAGATGACCAGGCTGCTGACACGGCCCCGGCTTCAGCCCTAGGGGCATCGGCTCCAGGCCTGGCCAGGCTTCTCATGCATCCCCAGTTCCAGCCCTAGCTCCATGGGCACTGGGAAACAAATCCACCAGGTTCCTCTGCTTTCTGGTCCACTAACATCCATAGTCCTACTGGACCAGAGACTCTCAGTTTTGGGAGGTACAATTTGTATAGCTGTCTTGTGCATGTGGCATACTCTAAACTCTGTCAGTTGTTTTCATAAGAACATCAGCATGGCCATACTGGTCCAAAGGTCCATCTAGCCCAGTATCCTGTCTTCCAACAGGGATCAATGCCAGATGCCCCAGAGTTAGTGAACAGAACAGGTAGTCATTGTGTGACCTCTCCTGTCCTTCATTTCCAGCCTCTGACAGAGGCTAGGGACACCATTGCTACCCATCCTGTATAATAGCCATTGATGGACCTAACCTCCATGAATTTATCTGGTTCTTTTTTTAATCCTGTTAAAGTCCTGGTCTTCAAAACATCCTCTGGGAAAGGAGTTCCACAGGCCAACCATGTTCTGCAAGTTACTTTTCTGGAAAGTAACTTGAGCTTCTGGAAAGGTTCGCTTTTGGTTTTTAGTAATAAAGAGGTAGCCCTGTTAGTCTGTAGTCCAAAAAAAAAAAGCAGCAGAAATGTAGCACTTTAAAGACTAACAAAAGTGATTTATTCGGTGATGTGCTTTCATGGGACAGACCCACTTCATCAGATTAACTTAATTTCCAATATAAACTGACATAAGTACAGAGGACCAAAAAAAAATTGCAATAAAAACTGACAAATCAAATAGGATTGAAGGAAGTGTGTGAGAGGTGGAGGGATGTGAATTGTCCTTTCTGAGATAATTATGAGCATCAAAGGAAGGGCAGCAGTCCTTTTAATACATGAGGTAGTTGATGGCTCTGTTCATACCACCTGTTAATGTTTTTAATTTGAATGTGTACTCTAACGCTCAAATCTCTCGCTCTAATCTGTTGTTAAATTCTCTGTGTTCCAAAACACAAATTTGCAGGTCTTTGACAGAATGGCCCACTCCACTGAAGTGTTCACTGACTGGCTTATGTGTACTGAGTTTCTTGATATCTGCTCTGTGTCCATTTATTCTTTGGTGAAGGTTTTGCCCAGTCTGTCCAATGTACATAGCGTTAGGGCATTGTTGGCACATAATAGCATATATAATGTTGCTGGAAGTGCACGAGAATGTGCCTTTGATCTTGTAACTAACATGGTTAGGTCCAGTGATGGTATCCCCAGAATAAATATATGGACAAAGTTGGCAGCAGAGTTTGTTGTAAGGAAAAGTTCCAGGATTAGTATTACTGCGGGGTAGCCTGTGATTGCTAGTGAGAATCCTTCTCAGGTTAGGAGGTTGCGTATAGGAAAGGACAGGCCTGTCACCTAGAGCCTTCTAGAGTGTAGCATCCTGATCCAGAATAGGTTGTAGATTCTTAATGATGCATTGCAGGGGGTTGAGTTGGGAGCTATACGTGATGACAAGCGGTGTTCTGTTGTAGATCTTCTGGGGCCTATCTTGAAGGAACTGGATTCTGGGTATGTGCCTGGGCTTGTCAATTAGTTTGTTTTACTTCTCCTAGTGGGTAGCTAAGTTTTATAAATGCTTGGTAGAGGCCTTTCAGTTTTCAGTCTCTGTCAGTAGGGTCAGAGCAGATGCGATCGTATCTAAGGGCTTGACTGTAAACGATGGATCATGTGGTGTGAGCTGGATGGAAGCTGAAGGATCAGGATCATTCTGTATTAGGATGCTACACTCCAGAAGGCTCTAGGTGACAAGTCTGTCCTTTTGTTAGTCTTTAAAGTGTTACATTTCTGCTGCTTTGGTTTTTTTTGGTTTTTGGCTGGCTGTTTGTTTTTGTCATTATGTAGTTCATACTAGCATTATGTAACATCAAGACATTGTGAAAAGACAAAAATAAATGTACCCTTCAAGAAGACAGTTTCAGAGGTCTGCCTGACCATGCTTTAGCAGACTGTTCATTTGTTTTGTCAGACTACAATGTTTTGCGTAAGGCTGCAGCTCCAGCCACTGGGGATTAAACTGAGGTATGAGAGGATGGCTGCTGTACAGCTATTGTATTTTCTGTGACAGTACTGCTCACAAAGGCGATTTGAACAAAGAAAGGGACTGAATGAGCAGAGAAACAGAAGTTGCAGGTTGCTGGGGAAAAAAAGCAGATGTTTACAGGGCTACAATTAAGGGCACATCAACACTTATGGGAACATCAAGGTGCTGGTGGTTGATCTTCTGGGGTTTGAGTTAGTGTGGCTAGTGGGCAGGTGCTGAATTGCACTGTCATGGCACTGCTGTCAAACCTGGTACTCCTGGCAGTCACAAGGAGTAAGAGAAGTCAGTGAGAGAGTTTCTCCCATTGGCACCCTGCTGTGTGGATGGCAGAAAAAATCCATTTAGAATAAGTTGACTCCAGCTACACAATTCTTGTAGCTGGATTTGTGTATCTAAAATTGATTTTACCTCTAGTGTAGACCTGGCCTAAGGCGTCCATTCAGGATACCTGTCGGGTGATGGTGAGGGAAGCAATATTTTAATATTTTACTTTCTCTCTTTTTTGCAAGAGATGTTTCTAAGACTCTCTTACCATCACCACATGCACGTATGCACACATAGCCTATAATTTGACATGTTTTCAAGTTCTGCCTCATCTGCTTTCATCCAGCTTTGTAAGTAACTAGTGAGAATGAGACAGCAAGTTTTCATTAGAAGTCCTGTTCAGGGAAAAGGCATAATTTACATCCCTAAATATATCTGTCCTTTGGTTTTGATTTATTAGGGGTAATTGAGGACTGTTAAAGCTAAAACAAACTATTTACAGAGTTATGAAAAATGGATTAGTTTCCCTCAATGCTTCATGGATGTTTTAGGTAACTACTTTATTCCTACTATACTTAAATAGCCTAAATGAATAAACTTTCATATGCTATGGTAATAAGTGATAACAAGCAAATAATATGAAGAAGGGGGCCTGGGATAAATGCCTTGTTTTCTTATATTTTATGGCTACATATTGTATTCCTCTAAAATTATAAGAAAATTGCTTTTAAGTAAATTGGTAACCGAAGTACCAATTCTAGTCCTGATTATATGTACCATAGAGATGAAGCCTGGGATTTTCAAGAGTTCCCCACTTCCAATGGGAGTTTGGCACCTAAATGTCCTTTGTGCCTTTGAAAATATCCTTCCTTTATTTCTTTTTTTTTTTGAAAGGGGAAACCAATAGAAGAGTATTAAACTAAATTTACTGAGCCCTTTCCAGTGTGGCCAGTCTATCTAATAGTCTCTTTACAGAAGAGTGTGAAAGAAACGGGCTAGATCAGATCCAGCATCCATCTACTCCAGTGTCTCATATTTCACAATGCCCAATACTAGATGCTTCAGAGGAATGTATGAGTACCTGCAATAGTAGATATAGGATAAATTTCTTCCTCAGAGATGTCATCTGAAATCACATGGCTTTTAGGCTATGTCAACACTAGCCTCCAACTTCGAAGGGGGCATGGTAATCAGGGTGATGGGAGATTACTAATGAAGTGCTGCAGTGAAGATGCCGCACTTTATTAGGTAAATTCTCCCCTGCAGCAACTTGAAAGTGTCAGACTTCAAAGTGCCAGCATGTCACGTAGCTGCAGGACTTCAAAGTGCCTTTACTCCCCAGAATTATTCATTAGTAATCTCCCTCTTTGAAGAAGGGGGCAAGTGTAGACATAGCCTTAATGTCCCTTTCAGAACTTGTCATGAATTGTGATTATTCTTGATATCCATACCCTAATACATGTTTTCAGTCTGGAAATCTTGGATTTGATTGCTGAACTGTGCCCCAGATTATAAATAGAATCACACTCATTTAATCAAAGGTGTCATTTTATTAAACAGATCCAAAGCTCTTGTGGACATTTTCAATGCAATTTAAAGTTGGTTTCTACTGATTTACTTTAAATCAATGTATTTTTAACTTAAGATGAATCAATGCACACAAGGGTTAAATTGATTTAAGAGGGTCCACACAGGAGTTTGTACTACTTTAACTAAATAAGCCTTATTTTTAAAAAATGGTACGATATTAGTGTGGTGCCAGATCATATGTCTTTTTGTCTGGGTTAAGAGAGATGCAGCCTGGATGTGGGTAGAGAGACTCTGGAGTTAACTAACAGTTGCACTGGGTCTGACTTTAAGATGCTTTATTTACTGTGTTGTGATATCAGTGGCTGGTAAGTTCCCAGCTGTCTTGAGTGCAATGAGCATGACTCTGATAATTGCAGATTATATTCTACAGAACACTGTATTAAAGAAAGAGGAATTGAGGTGTACTTGAGGGGATCTCATGAAAAAACTGTGGTTTCAGTCTCTTTAAGAACTAATTTTTATTATTATATGTTATTTCACATTATTAATTTTAGTGGCTAGCAAAGGTCCAGGCACATTACAGGCAAGAACACAAGATTGCTAGACCCAGAAAAGTTGCAGTCTAAACTGATAATGTACACAGCCAAAGAGAAGTAAGCAGAACAGTGAAAAGTCATGCAGTTGCATGTTGAATTCTGCCATTAAAGCTGACAACGCCCTCAGTTTAATGCAAATGAATCGTTTGGCTTTGTTCAGTTGTCATATCTTTTGAAAGAATTAAGTTAGTTAATATCATACCAGCAGGGGAACTGTGGACAAGAGGAAAATTCGTAAGCACCTCGAAAGAGAAGTATTCCCCTATTCCCCTCCCCCCATGCCCTGGAACAACTTGGAGTGAGGATATTTTAGGTCAGAAAAAAGATGATTTATGCATGAGCTATTTGGAAGAAAACCAGTACATGATCATGGATGGTGGGTATCTGCCATAACCATGATAGAGAAACAGGTAGAGAGCAGCTTTCTTCTAATGCTGAACAAGAACTTTATTCAAATATTGGAAAATAGTATTTGTCCCCAAAGTTAATCTACCTCTTTGTTTCTCTGTCATTGCCTAGAAACTTTCCTCTCTTCATGCATGGTGAGAAGGGTAGCAGAAAAATGGAAGAGAGGTAGGTGGGAGCTTGGTTGTCACAAGGAGAAGATCTTAAAGATAATAGAGGTGGTCTAGGAAAGTAAATAGATATAGCTGAAGATGACACAGACATAGTCAAAACAGTGGCCATAGATGATTATTTGTGTAGCAGCAACTTTGGGGACAGAAAGTGGCATCCATAAGGTCAGATGAGGGGGCTGATGTGATTGAAATGACAATTAATCCTTAGGCCCTGGACAGGGTCTTGGCAGAGAGAAATGGGCACATGTTTGTGATTTTGTATTAAGAAATAATGTGATTTAGTAACGGTGTCCCTATGAGACAGAAGGAAAGAGGTGGAGTAAAAAAATTACACTGTTGAAATTGTTATCACTTTCACCCATTGATAAGAAATCAACAACCAAATCGAAGCAGTATTTTACATGAAATAATAATTCCCTTAATAAAGCACAACATAAAGCTGATAACATTGAAACAGGTTTTAAATACACCATCAAGAGGACAATATGTGTACAGGTTACCTCCTCTGACATTCTGATGGTAGAAGTTGCCAACAGGATGATAGACAGCAAGGTCTGACTTAGCAGGTGAAAAGAAAATTGAGTATCACGTAGTGCAAAACTTCAGCTGGCAGGAGTTACAATAGAAAATTATGCATTAAGTCTCCAGTGGCACTTTAAGCATCTGACTTTCATTTGGACCATTTTCATCCCCAATTTAGATACTCAAACCCCAGCTCAATTGCCACCTATCTCTGCAGACAAGTGACCTTCCTAGGCATCTGTGGTTCCATAAAAATTCCTTTACTGCTCCTCATGCCTATCTCATACCTACACCTACCGGCAAATTCAAGGCAGGCGTTCTCTCCCTGTCCCATCTGTGGGGCCTGTCTGGTCAGAGGCTGCCTAACAGATTGCATGTTGCACAACACAGCTCTGGCAGAGATGATGGCCCCTGCCCACTGCTAATTGTTAGCCCAGTGTGTAGAGAACTCAGCTGGGCTGTGAGAGATCCAGGTTCGGAATCACTTCTCCCCCCGCCACCCCTCTGGCTAAAGTAGGGATTTGAACCTAAATCTGCCCTCTCTCTGGACAAGAGCCAGGTGGTATATTTCTGCCATGACTCTTTCAAGCTGCCCTGCTGAAATTTTCTCACTTTATGTAAAGATTACAAATATAAATAATTAAAAATTGAGCCAGAGACAGAGTAAGAATGGAAGTGGATTAAGGTTTCCCTGGGCCAGAGCAAGTGGGGAATCCCACCCTCATTCAGCCCCTTGTCCTTGTGACCCCACTCCTTTCTGCCCCTCCCACTAAGGCCCTGCCCTTTTCAATACAGGGTCCTCCCCATTGTGCCCATACACAATCTAGTTACTCCTTTCTGTCCCTCCCCCACTGCAGCCCCAATAGCAGAGAAGCTCTGCCCACGCACCATGTGCCAAGGGTTATAGTGGGAAGTAAGAGCTCTTCCTGTCCACGGGCTGCAGTCTGGGTGCTGGAGTTCCCCCACCCCCGCCTTTACCATGCTTCTTCAGGAGACCAGGGTCACACCACAAGGGCTTACCCTACTGCCCTGTGCCTTATGCTTACCCTGCTGACCTGGGGTTGGGCTACTGGGGCCTTCCATTGGTGGAGCTGATGGGGAAAGTTTCCCCATTCTGCAGTTGCTGCCATGAATGGGGTGGGATAAGGGCGCAGCTCTCCTGCCCAGCTTCTGTTCAGTATGGCATTGAGGTGGTACAGAGGTAGCAGAAACTGGGAGCCCCCAGTTGTTTGGAGCTCTGTGGGCCCAGTGCCACTGAGTAAGAATGACTCTGTATCCCAAAGGTTAGAGTCCCCAGCTGTACATAGGACACCCTAATCCCTGTTTATACCAAGTGGAACAAGCTCAACAACAGAGACTGATAGACCATCCCCTACTTCCCCAAATATTTGGGGCATAGTATGTCCAAAGATGTGGGTTTAAAATCCTGTTCCAAATCAGCCAATGGTGGGATTTAAATCCAGTTCTCCAACCTCCTCAGGAAGAGCTCTAAGGACTGGGGTAAAAGTTATCAGCAGGTATTTTCTGTGCCTCAGGTTGGAAGACAAGACTGAAGTCAGCAGGAGACAGTTCACAATTGTGAATGGCACCTGCCTCCAACCTGGACTTAGGCCTGTAAGTCGTTTTGGTGTGTGGTGTTTAAATCACACTCTTCCTCTGGGCTTTTCCTGTGGGCTACCTTAGGCAGCTTGCTGCTTGACTTCCTGGCTTTTTTGCCTCCTGTTGTTAAATTCCTAACTCACCCCTGATGTAGCGAGCTAAGTGTTCAACCTTTGGGCTGTGGATTCCACTGGATGGTAGAGCACTTACAGTTAAGTTTTGCAACAGGGAACCTAAGTCTGCTTTGGAGCTCTAACGTGGCAACTAAAGGGCAAGAAAGGGACAACTGAAATGATGAGCGGTTTGGAACAGGTCCCCTATGAAGAGTGGTTAAAAAGACTAGGACTTTTCAGCTTACAAAAAAGGGAGACTAAGGGGGGATATGATAGAGGTATATAAAATTATGAGTGATGTGGAGAAAGAGAACAAGGAAAAATGATTTACTTGTTCCCATAGTATAAGAATTAGAGGACACCAAATGAAATTAATGGGCAGCAGGTTTAAGACAAATAAAAAGAAGTTTTTCTACACACAGTGCACAGTCAGCCTGTGGAACTCCTTGCCAAAGGAGGCTGTGAAGGCTAAAACTATAACAGGGTTTAAAAAAGAGAGAGATGAATTCATGGCAGTTAGGTCTATCAATGGTATTAGCCAGGATGGATAAGGAATGGTGTCCCTAGCCTCAGTTTGTCAGAGGCTGGAGATGGATGGCAGGAGAGAGATTGCTACCTGTTCAGTTCACAGCCTCTGGGGCACCTTGTATTGGCCACCAGTGGCCGACAGGATACTGGGATGGGTGGACCTTTGGTCTTACCCAATATGGCCATTCTTGTGGTCTCGCTAAATGTTTTGCACAGGAATTGGTTCTAAGGAAAATCTGTGGAATTAAACCAGGGATGGACAAGAAGCAACCTACTGGCTGGATGTGGTTCGCCAGGGTTAGCCCCTGGTGGGCTGCCAGACATTTTATTTACTTGTGTGGCTGCAAGCATGGCCCCTTGCACCTCCAGTTGGCTATGGTTCACTGTTCCCAGCCTATGGGATCTTTAGGAAGAGGCAGCCTGATACATGGTGCTTCTTACAGCTCCCATTGGCTGGAAACAGTGAATCACAGCCAACAGGATGTTGTGAGCAGTCGTACCTGCAGACACACAGGTAAATAAAGCATCTGAAGCTTGTGGGCCTCCCATTGCCCACCCCCACATTAACACAAAGTCTCAAAAACATCATCATTTCCAGTTATCTGATAAAAGCTGTGTCTACACGTGCACGCGACTTCGAAGTAGCGGCACTAACATCGAAATAGCGCCCGTCGCAGCTACACACGTCAGGCGCTATTTCGAAGTTAACTTCAATGTTAGGCGGCGAGACGTCGAAGTCGCTAACCTCATGAGGGGATCGGAATAGTGCCCTACTTCGATGTTCAACGTCGAAGTAGGGACCGTGTAGACGATCCGCGTCCCGCAACGTCGAAATTGTGGGGTCCTCCATGGCAGCCATCAGCTGGGGGGTTGAGAGACGCTGTCTCTCCAGCCCGTGCGGGGCTCTGTGGTCACCGTGTGCAGCAGCCCTTAGCCCAGGGCTTCTGGCTGCTGCTGCTGCAGCAGGGGATTCATGCTGCATGCACAGGGTCTGCAACTCGTTGTCGGCTCTGTGTATCTTGTGCTGTTTAGTGCAAGTGTGTCTGGGAGGGGCCCTTTAAGGGAGCGGCTGGCTGTTGAGTCCGCCCTGTGACCCTGTCTGCAGCTGTGCCTGGCACCCTTATTTCGATGTGTGCTACTGTGGCGTGTAGACGTTCCCTCGCTGCGCCTATTTCGATGTGGTGCTGCGCAACGTCGATGTTGAACATCGACGTTGCCAGCCCTGGAGGACATGTAGACGTTATTCATCGAAATAGCCTGTTTCGATGTCGCTACATCGAAATAGGCTACTTCGATGTAGGCTTCACGTGTAGACGTAGCCAAAGACTGAAGAAAATGGTCTGTTTTAAACCATTCCCATTGACTGAAAATTAAATAGAAATGAACTCATAATGTTGTTTTTGTATCATTTTTTCAAGTAATATTTGTGACTAAGGAAGGTGACATTAACAGTACAGAAGATAATGGGATTACCTTCAGAAAAACGTACTGATCTTGAATGCCATCTTCCCCAGTAGAAGTATTACGCTGTTGTATAAGAGATGACACCAGAAGTACTGGGGGGAAATTAAAGTCACTCGAGAGAGATTGCGCTTTGGAGGGAGAGAAAATATTGTTATAGTAGGGGTATTTATTGAAATGCATAACTTTTGGACTAGGGTCTCCCAAGTTGAAGGCTCAGGGGCTTGGGCCATTCTAAAGCAACTTGTTTCTAAAGACCAGGCCCTCTGCTGGTGGAATTTGACACATCTCTATATGGCTCAGTTGAGCTACATCTTTTTACACTCGGTGTCCCAAAAAGAACAGATTTTCTTCAAGCATTTAGCGATTTGCCTCTCCTATTTGAATAGAAGAGGCAGACCCCACAGAGAATGGGTAGATGATGTAGTAGATTGGTGCGAAGCTAGTCTACACAAACTAACTGCTCCACACTGCCCAGGGAAAGATGGAAAGAAAGAGTGAGGGAAGCATAGGACACCAACCTGTGCTGAGCCCATGATTGTTGTTGCTGCTGCTGCTGATGATGATGATTTGATGATTTTGGCCTGTCTCTTAGAAGCACAGCAATGCCATCTTTGATGAAATTTCTGTTGTTTTGTCCTCCTCTGTTCAGAATAATCAGGACTTGTATTCATTTTATTAATAACTTCTCACACTAGAAATTATCTTGACTCTACCAAAAGGAAACTGACCTAGTACAAGGCCCCAAACTGCATCTGCTTAGTAGAGTTGCAGAAAATATAAATTGGTTTTGTGTGTTTGAATGAAAATGAAAAGATGTGCTATAAATTATAATAAATTAACTAATACATGAGGAAAAACATCTTTGACTGGAAATCAGGAAGAATAGTTTCTATAGTTATGATTGGCATGGCAGGTATCGCCTAGTAAGGTTGTTACAATGGTCTTTGGTGATGGTTCTTTCCTGTAGTATACAAGCAAATGTTTGGTCCTGTGAAGCTGCACTGCAAAGCTGCTGGGAGAAGGGAGGCAACTGTCCAGTGACTGAAAAGGACTAGTCCCCAACACTGCTGCTTCTGTCTGAGGCCCCACCCCTTATGGGGAGGCCCAGTGCCCCCCCGCCTCCCCCAGGATCTGGCAAAGTGTCTCATCAGCCCATCTGTGCTATGTTGTTAGCTTTGGGGTTAAACAAGGCTTTGAGAAGAAGAAGCTGTTTGAGCAAAAGGAGAGCTTCCCAACTGTTGTGGTTCCTGGTTAGAGTTAATTGAAGAAGTGCAGGGGCTCTTTAGGAACAGGCACTGATGCTGGGTTGGGATTCCTGAAAGAAGGAATTGCCCTTTATGCTTTTTGATGGCTCCTTTTCCAGGGCTGGTGTACATTTGAAAATAAAAGAAGTTAAACTAGAGTAAACCCAGACTCTTTGTCACTGATTTCTCCCGCACTGGGAAGCTGGTTTGCAAGAAACTACATAAGCATTAGCTAGCATTCTGGTGATAGGTATCATGCCTGAATAGGACACTAGTGTTGGCAGCATGAGTAATATTATAAACTTTTGCCTCAATCAGCAAAAGCTAGTAACCTCTGCTGTAGCAGCAGACTGTATGCTAATGTGTCTGCCTGAATGCTATTTGAATGGCGTTGACTGTTCATGGTGCTGCACGGCTGATCTAGGAATGTTTGACCAAATTCATTTCTAGTGTAACTTCATTGTCTTCTTTGGACTACACCTACATTTCACTTCCAACGAAGTGTACAAGTACAGATGAACATCAGGGGCTCTCTCCTTCAGATCCGTGGGGAATCACCACCTGGGGATGTTTCTCATGGTGTTCCACCGGGATAAGTACTAAAGCCAATACTCTGTAAAGTCTGTAGATGAAAAAAAGATTGGCAGAGTGGTGATTAACAATAAGAATGGGGCAGTCATGCAAAGCAATCTGCATTGGGTGGTAAGCTGAAAATGTCTGCTAATCTTGCAAAAAGGAAGGCTATATTCTGGAAAGCACGAAGTACCGCTGTGATACTGTGGCAAAAACAATTAGCGCAGTCCTTGGCAGCATGACAGCCAGTGGGGAATTTATGTGCAGGGTATTGCGAGGAAAATGGAAAAAGCAGCCAGTTAATGGATGCTTGAAGAAAAAGGGGTGTGTAACAACACATCTGTATGTATGTGCTGGGGAGGGTGGGAGAAGAGGTAGCTGTTGTGTTTTGTTTTCGTGTTTTCACACATTTCTAAAAATGGTTCTTTGTCCAGCAAAGTTCACAAAACTGGTTACCAATTTTAATCTATATTTATATTCTCTAAAGCTATTTCCATCCTCACTGAAACACTCCTTCTGTTTATTTCAGGCAAGGCCCATAGACTGAGCTAACATTGTTTTGATAGGGATTGTGTCTCCAGAGGTGCTTCAAGTTGTATGTTTTTGGCAGCATCATTGCAAAGAATTACAACAAAACCAGAAAGGCACAGTAGTCGTGCTCTTAATTTCCACTGGGAAGACACTAAATTGTTATTGCTGTTGATTTTAGAGGGAAGCATTAATCATTTTGTGGAGAAGAAATAATCCTCTCTTTTCAATCTGGATACAGAAGATGGTCCTCAAACACTCCTCTAGAGCAAGTTCAAGTCACCTTAAATGGCCATAACAATAAACACGTTCATGTCCGGCAGCCCCAGATATGACCAGGAGGCTGCCAGATATTCAAATATTCTGGGTAATAGAGGAATACCTAGCAATGCATAACACTGAAGAAAAACAGGATTAGATGTTAAGAAGCAAACAAAAATGTATGCAGAGTATTTTATTTACCAAGAACAGTAGTCTTGTACACGGTAAACTTATACTGCATTTGCTGTATTTATTTATATTTACTCTCACTATACTGTATTTATGGAAAATGTAACTCAAATTTACTGCTGGTTAAAATGCCAGTTATTTGAGGTTCTGGATGATAGAATGCCGGATATGAAAGAACAACAAGAAGTCTTGTGGCACCTTATAGACAACAGATATTTTGGAGCAAAACTTTCGTGGGCAAAGACCCGCTTCATCAAATGCATGAGTGGGGGTCGTGGTTTCAGAGGGGTATTTAAAGAGTGGGGTCCCAGTAAGAGGGAGGGCCAGAACTGACAAGGTCTATTCAGCAAGGTGAAAATGGCCCAGTATCAACAGTATTTATCAAAAGGGGAAAAAAACAAGTCAGATCAGAAAGGGGGATGTGAGCCTTTGTCAGAGTCTAATGGGGAGGTATTAGCACCCAGAGCAGAGCAACTACCTTTGTAAGTTGCAAGCCATTCCCAGTCTCTGTTTAATCCATGGTTAATGGAGTCAAATTTGCAAATAAAATGCAGTTCAGAGATTTCTCTCGCCATTTGATTTTTGAAATGTTTTTGTTTCAGGACTGTCACCCTTAAATCTGCCACTGAGTGTCCAGGGAGATTGAAGTGCTCTCCCACAGGCTTCTGTACGTTACCGTTCCTGATGTCTGATTTACGTCCATTTATTCTTCTACAGTGATACTGTCCAGTTTGGCCAATGTAAATTGCAGTGGGGCATTGCTGGCACATGATGGCATATATTATATTAGTAGATGTGCAGGTAAAGGAGCCCCTGATGGTATAGTTAGTGTTGGGTCCTGTGATGATGTCACTGGTGTAGATATGTGAGCAGAGTTGGCAGCGAGGACTGTTGCAGGGGCTGGTTCCAGGCCTAGAGTCACTGGATTGTGACTTGTAGTGGCTGGTGAGGATTTGTTTAAGGTTGGCAGGTTACCTATAAGCGAGGACAGGCCTGCCTCCCAAGGTCTGTGAGAGTGAAAGATCCTTGTTCAGGATGGGCTGCAGATCACTGATGATGTACTGGAGAGGCCTTAGGTGGGGGCTGTATGTGATGGTCAGTGGTGTTCTCTTGTTTTCCTTGTGAGGCCTGTCTTGCAGCAGGTGGCTTCTGGGTGCCCGTCTGGCTCTATCAATCTGTTTCCTCACTTCCTTGGGTGGGTATTGTAGTTTGAGGAGAGCTTGGTAGAGGTGTTGGAGATGTTTGTCTCTGTCTGATGGATCAGAGCAAATACGGTTGTACCTTAGTGCCTGGCTGTAAACAATGGATTGTGTAGTATGCCCTGGATGGAAGCTGGAGGTGTGTAGATAAGCATAGTGGTCCGCAGGTTTTTGGTATAGGGTGGTATTTATGTGACCGTCGCTTATCTGCATGAAAGTTTATGCTCCAAAATAGCTGTTTATTAGTCTATAAGGTGCCACAAGGCTTCTTGTTGTTCTTGAAGCTACAGACTAACATGGCTACCTCTCTGATACTTGTCACCATGCAAGGCACTACATTTGGCTGCAATGAGTGGAAATCCATCAACCTCATGAAAAAAGTTTGCACAGATACAAACAGACATCATCTTCCTCTCCAAATGCAAACAGAATGACATCATACCAAAAGGACTGAAGGTGAAAAACCCACTGAAATCAACACACTACACAGATTACAGTGAGAGATTGTGCCACACACACTCTAAGAAAGTGAGGAACCAACTAATCAGCATCCTGTACAACAAACAGGGCAACATCAAAAGAGAGCTCTCAAATCTGGAGACCCTCATAAATGAACAATCTTCCACGCAAACCTCCACATGGCTGGACTTTACTAGAACAAGACAGGAGATTTACAACACGCATTTCTCTTCTCTGCAGAAGAAAAAGGACTGTAAACTATCTAAACTCCTACTTACCACATGGGGCTACAATAGTGGTACCCCTAACTCACCCAGCAATATTGTCAATCTATCCAACTACACACTCAGCCTGGCAGAAGTATCTGCCCTTTCTCAAGGACTCTCTTTCTGCCCCACCACCTCCATAAATTTGATACAGTTATGTGGTGATCTGGAAGCCTTCTTTCGCTGTCTACGACTCAAGGAATACTTCCAACGTGACACTAAACAGCACACTGACCCACAGGTACCCTCCCACCTACAGTACAAGAATTCCTCATGGACTCCCCCGATGGTTGAAATGACAAACTGGACCTATACATAGAATGCTTCCACCAGTGTGCACAGGCAGAAATTATGGAAAAGAGGCATTGCTTACCCCATAACCTCAGCCATGCAGAATGCAACACCATCAACAGCCTCAGAAATAACTCTGACATTGTCATCCAAGAGGCCGACAAGAGAGGCACTGTTGTCTTCATGAATAGGACAGACTACCAAAAGGATGAGAGTTGCCAGGCAACTCTCCAATACCACATTCTATGGGCCTCTGTCTGAGGATCCCACTGAGAAATACACAAAGACACTACAGCATCTGCTCAAGACCATCCCTGTAAAAACACAGGAACAGATTTACACAGACACACCCCTTGAACCCCAACCAGGTTTATTCTACCTGCTATCCAAGATCCATAAACCTGGAAATCCTGGATGCCCCATCATCTCAGGCATTGGCACCCTCACCACAGGATAGTCTGGATATGTGGACTCTCTACTCAGACCCTATGCTACCAGCACCTCCAGCTTTCTTCGAGATACCACCGACTTCCTCAGGAAACTACAATCCATTGGTGACCTTCCTGAAAACACCATTCTGGCCACCATGGATATAGAGGCCATTTACACCAATATCCCACATGAAGGTGGACTCCAAGCTCTATGAAACAGTGATTTCTTGAATTTTAACTTCCCACTCAGAACCTGACAGTGGTGGAAGAGCCACTTCTGCAAAACAAATACTGAAACTGCATGGCCCTTTGCTGGGTCCAGAGTGTACGTTGTTCTCCTATCTTATCCTACCTCATTCCAGCTTGGTGGGGAATCTGCTGAGAAGTTAATATGTCTGCAGTCCTCATTCATGTTTCAGTGGAGCCACTATGCACTTTAGTTCCCCCCCACCCCCTTCTGCACAAGAGGTCTAACAAAAGATAAACAGAGGAAGGTCTGGAAGTTTAGCTGCAAGGAGGACACGTGGAGTCCAGAGCAAATCTTGAGGCACTGGTCCCCCACAGGGGAAACCTTTTCCTCCTCTTGATTTCCCTATGAGATGCAAAATGCAGAATGTGGCCCAAAGGATTAATAGACAGACTAGTTTTGTCTATATCTAAATTCTCTGTCCAGTCCAAGCGACAAGACAAGCACTGGAGAATTCTATGAAGGACTAAGGACAAAGAGTCTTTTCCTTTAGGCTACATAGTAGGCAAGATCAGCTCCACAGCCTTAATTCCTGCTTAAAAGCCTGGAATAGGCTGCACTTGGCCCTAGTGCCTTTCACAGGAAAGACTAGAGAACCTCTGCAAGGTGGTTCTTCCCCGTCCTGCCTTCTGCTCATCCTAGACCAGCTTTTCTTAAACTATGTTCCATGGAACACTCAACTCGCAGATGACACTCTTTTGATATCACACACTGATGGTATATATTTTCTGTTATTAACACCAGATACAGTATTTCATCTTCATTTCTGTGATACTTGATTAAGTTACTTCATTTTGTTTTTGTTGTGTATATTCCTGTTTGTTTAGGTTTATGAAAAGCAAAAGCTTTGGGAAGGAGGGAGTTGGGGTGTGGCACTTGTAGTTGAGTACAGTCACCTTATTTCCACTGCAAAAGAACTTCTCATGTTGTGGAGGTAGTGTGCAGTGTTTGTCACTTAACAAATACTATGAAGTTTCCCAAATGGCAGCTGAATGATTTGAAATGATTTTGAAGTATGAGCATTTTTTTTCCAAATGGTATTTATCAGTCTGGAATAGTCTTTGAAATTTATTCTCTCCATTTTGTGCTTCAGTGAAATTTGCTTCACTAAGAAGAATCATTTTCACTGTTTACAAATATATGGACTGCCACAAGCTGTTTTGTTAACCCCACAAAAGTGAATTAACTCATCATCAGAATTAGTCATCAACCTGTTCACACAATTCCACTGTGATAGGAGATTCTCAGCTAAACTGCTGAGGAAACACCCGAATGGATTTGAGAGAGCCATGTGAAATCCCACAGAGTGAGCAGATGGGAGGAAACTGGCTTCATCCTTCTAAATGAGTGAGCGATCTGTGAAGAAGAAAGATCACTTTCTGCCAACTCCCGGTGAGCTTCAGGAGTGTTGTTTTCCTTTTGAATGGTTTATACAGAGGAAGGTCAGAAACCAAACCACATGAGCAAAGCTACAATATGAATGTTAAAGGGGGTGCAAAGAACCAAAAAGGGGGTCAGAACTGCTTTTAGGTACATGTACACTGGTGTCATGTTTCAAAATATGCCATACAATACCGCTTCCCATTTTGATTAACTTCTTTGTGTACTATCTAGTCTTTTCTCAGCAGAGCCTATCATTGTACGTAGCAAAATCCATTACAAAAAATGGAAAAGACCTGTGAAATGTTGCATATATAGTGCTTTTTTTTTTGTTTAAGAATAAAAGGAGACAGACAGAGAAGCTGGTACTCAGCCTGTTCCCTGCTTCCCCCTCCCCCCACCTGCCAATCCTGTGTCTGGGGTGCTGAGGTGCCAGTACTCAGTACCAGCAAGTACTGGCACAAAAAAGCACTGTGAATGAACAAATATGTATATACATATGTGTGTATGTGTATGAACAGACACACACACACACAGAGCTGTAGATGTAGATATATACATAAGCAATTTGCAACCTCACTTCAGTTCACTTTTACCTTGTATAGTTTTCTCCCATCTGCTCATTCTGGGATTTCTCATGGCTATTTCAAACCCATTCAGGTGTTTCCTCACCAGTTTAGCTTGGTTAGTTTGTGAGCAACACAGGCAGAAAAATTGTGTGTGTGTGCACGCACGCACCTACCCCTGTATTGGTCACAAACATAATACTTTCCTGGTGAAGTTTGCAGACCCAACAAAATGTCTAAACTGAGAGTCCAGTAGGAATAATTAAAAACTATGTTATACCAGTTTCCAGGTAAATACAGGACAAGTCTTTACATCTTTAGAAAGGACATTGGCATCTTGGGGCGGGGTGAGAGCATGAGTCCAGAGATAGGTTTGGACTCAGTTAAAAAAGAACAGATCCTTGTGATCCAAACCCCAGATAAATATAAATCCCTGCAAGGTCCCAGCTGAATTTCTTGTATGAGTACAGCTTTTCAGAATATACTCTTTGTTGTTATCTGCCATACTACCTAAGTCTGCTTGTGGTTTTTCAGTAGTTTTACCTTGCTGTTCAGACTTCTCTGCCAGTTTACATTTTAATGCAGTTTAATGCAAAGGCTCCTTGAAGCAGAAAGACATTTAGACTTGGCATCTCACTCAGGATTTTGATTGCTAATGTTAATTTAACCCAGTGAGTAGAGCTCTACAGAAGGAATGTAGTCTGCTGTGCATGCTGTAAAGGGGATTTTGTAATCATTGAGTTGCCACTGGGAAAGCAGTCTGTAGTTTTATTGTCTTTAAGCATTGCTGGGTTGACTGGCTGTTTTGTTTTTCTGCTGTCTTGAAATTGTTGCTTATTTCCTTGCCTTTGGGGTGATCTGTATTTTTTTTTAATGAAACTATTGACTTATAGCAGCATCCATAGACAGACTTTTCCATGAACAGACATTATGGCAAAGTTTTGCAGATATGTCTAATTCCCAAGCAGCATCACACCATTTCACTTGTTAAATTGTTGTCTTTCATTCAATACAAACATTTAATTTTGGCTTTGTTTAAAACAGGGTCTGCAACCAAAATAGCGAGACAAACCATTTTCTTTTTCAAATTCAGTTACAAAATCAATACTACAAGAGCCATACTGCACATGAATGTGTTAATAAATAACATCAAACCATACTTTTTGTAACTCCTATTTTAAGAATAGTGTACACACACAATGATTTGTACCAGTTAGAAAGTTGTTACCCACATCTCCAGGCTTTATCCACCTCAGCCCCCAAATCTGCCACCTATCCCCAAGCTTAACCCCCCATCATACCCTCCCATCCTCAGACTTAACCCCTGTCAGCAGCAAATCATCACCCACTACATCCAGAGGTTTAACCAGCCTCAGGTGCTCTGCCCCAACCTGCCCACTGAACCTGGATCTCACTTGCCCACCCCCTGCTCTCCCCCACGTGCACTCTGAGTCCCCACACCCTCCCTCCCACTTCTCTGGGTCCTCCCCACACTTCACAGGCCAGAAAGTGCCTGCAACTTTCCCAGCCGCTCCCCACCTAGCGGTGCCAGCGCTGGACTCACTGGGTCCCAGGGCCGGGCAGGGAGCTGGGCTGGGCCCTGGGGAGCTGACCCTGTACCGCCGGACGCAGCTCCAGGATCCGGCAGCTGCTGTGGAGCGAGGAGGAGCTGTGGTGCGCACGCTGCCCCCATGGGGAGGGAAACTGCACTCACAGGAGCCCCCCCCCCCCCACCTGCCTCTCTCTCTCCTGAGCGTGGCTGCCTGGCACCAGCAGGGGAGACTCAGCTGCCCCTCCCCCTGCTCACTTCCCCCACGTGCGGCGCAGGCGGCTCCCTGCGCTGCTCCCGCTGAACTAATGGAACTAAGTTGAACTGGTTTAGCACCAGCCGTCAGACCAGCTCAGCTGAGCTCCATTATTTCAGCAGGGGCAGTGCAAGGAGCTGCGAGTGGAATCAGCAACCGCACTTAAAGAGCCACATGAGGCTCCAGAGCCACGTGTTGCCGACCCCGGCTCTAAGCGGATTATTCTTTCAAACAGCCAATTAACCACACGTGGGCAGGGGGTTGCTAGGCCCCTGGGCCAAGTGGGGATACAGCTCCATACTCCCAGGCGGGGTGAAGCCGGGGGAGTCCTCACTACCGCCTGGAGTGCACCTCTTCCTCCCAACACCCAGCAGCCCTCAGTGCAGCCTGGCAGCAATGTAAAAGCCCAAGGACTCTGGCTGATGCTGTTGCTTCATTGGTGGCAGTGGTTGGGATCCTGGCCCCCTTTTGAATCATCAGGCCCTGGGGCAACTGACCCCTTTGCCCTGCCCATTGGAGACCTGTTACCAAATACATTTTAGTAAACACTTGACAACCTCACTTCAGCTCCCAGCCTAAAAGTGGATTCCAAAGGTAAAAAAGCTGGAGAATGTCATGTATTAATTATCCTTTCATCTAAGGAGCTCAAAGAATGTTAGCAAATGTAGATAATTATGCCTCAAACCTTCCCTCTGAGGTAGATTGATCACCCTGTTCCCTATCCTATGGATTTGGGTTCTAGTCCCAGTTTTGTCAGATGTGCTCTGTGGATTTGGCCAACTCATTTAGCTTTTCCATCAGTCAAATTAATTAGGGCAAGCTCATGCTGCATATCAGTAGCATATCTGAGAATCTGTGGCCTAGAGTGATATCCTGCATGCTTGCCTATGTAGCTTTTCTTATTGGTTCCTTATTTTCTCTTGGGGTTTTTACTTATTTTATTATAATCAGTTATTATTGGTTTATATTTAGAGTATTTTTGGCTATAACACAAGGGACCTACAGGCCTCATCCAGTACCTTGAGCTAACATTCTGTACACCTTCCAAAAGAATTATTCTTTTTTTTTCCCCTGAAGGAGTGCTTTAACTTGACAATGTTAATTGTTGTTGCAAAAAATGGCATATATAGTAGGTTTATTGGTGAATAAAAGAAAAGGCATCTCGTATAGGGAAAGCAAGATTGACTCCCGTTTACAGTTGCTTGCTCTTGAAATTACTCTCACAGATAATCCTTATGTATGTGTGCCCCAGAAACAAAACAGGATGAAGTCATATGGCGTAAGGAGTTTGTTGGAGGCATTCTTTGCTGAAAACCCCAGGAGCAAGGGAATAAATCAGTGTTTGTGAATTTGATTCATGGAGGAAAGAAAAAGAGAAATTGAATTAGAAATTCAGCTAAAACCTTGATTTTTTTTTTTTTTTCCTGTATGAGTGTTCTTTAGCTAAAACGTTCAAATACAGTAGGGAGCTGATGTACCGGTTTGAATAGGGGATGTTGCCAGTTCAGAAAGAGCTATGGCTAATATCTTAAGAGGCCTGTAGTCTTTAAAAAAAATGGAGACTCTGCCTCTTTATATGACATTGATTCAGAGGCTATTTTCAGCTCAGTTGTTTTTAAAGCTCAGTAAGTTGATTCCTAATGCACCATTCTCTGCCTTCATTCCAGGTCACTGTCTCAGTTCAGCAAAGGTGTCTCGTGCACAAACGTTTCCCAGCTACCCCTCAGAGCAGGGCGAGGAGTGTCAGCAGCCCCTGTCGCTGTCTAGCAGCTATGGATTCAGCTACAGCTCAGCCCTCATCCAATGACACATGCACAACAGATGACCAGAGAGACAGTCTACCCTGGAACCTGCCAATAGGGTCAGAAAGCCACTTGCCTCCTCAGAATCCACGAAAGACAAATTACAATGAAAACTGAGGCCGACCAGCTCCAATCTGGTCACAGCGAAGATTAAAAACTGCAGTGCAATTTCCCTGCGGCACAGGCTAAGTCTTTTATTTATTTACTGTTTTTATTTTCTTCCATTCATACGTTAAAAAAAAAAACAACCAGACAGATTTCCAAGCAGAAGAAAGCAATTGAATCTAATTAAACCCTGTTGGATCAAAGCAGAGGGGGGACACCACCTGTTCTGGGGTCGTACCATGTTGATACACTCATAATTAGACTTGTCTCCCAGCTCTGTGGTTGAGTTTGCCCATCACCATTCCCACTGACAGCACCCACCACTCCTTGTATATCCTAGTGACCTCCCACTGGTTCCATTGGTCCTGGAGAAGTGTTGTTCATTAAACACTATAGAGACTGTAGATGTTATCCTTAGAAATAAGCAAAAGCTGCAGTTATGAAAAGGAGTGATCTCCTTTTCAGTAACGCTCCCATAGCTGCTGGGTTTAACTAAACATATATATTGGGAGCAGCAAGATGATGCTTAGCAACATTCTGAGAAATACAATTTGGTGCATTAAAGGTAATATTGCTACTTAGTATAGCTCTCATTTTTAAATTCCTAAGGTCAGTTTCTGCCGATGAATGCCATTCCGAGCTATGCATAAATCACTAAAGGACAGAAACTGGCTCTTACAACAGTGAAAAGTCTTTACATCTGCAAAATGTCCAAACAGCCCTGTCTACTATTATGACAAGCATATCTTTAAAACGAGAGAGGGGAAGCAATTCTTCAAACAAAGAAGTCTGGTGCGAATTCTTTCAAGGCAATCTCCTATTCAACCCCAGACGCTAGATTGTCTGCTACTGTCTAATGCTATTCATTCCCTTCTGCTTGCTTTGATTTTCTCAGTTTCTTTCCCAAATTTCTGTTATAGCCTCATTGCATTTTGCATGGCTCAATTAATGACTTAACTTGGAAAATAACATGGAATGATTCATTCCATACTTGAAAGGCACCTAAAAGAAAACCTCCTGCATTTGTGTCAGATCAGTAAGGACACCTATTGCAGGCACAAATGTAAGTCTGGATAATGAGTTTGAGCTGTCCTGAATATTTAATTTTCCGTAGGGGTTATCAATTATTTATGTGCAGCAAGGAATGCTCTGAATTCTGGAAGTTGGGGAAACAAATCTGCTTGCTGGGTATTGCGAGAACTGACCGTGCAGTCCATGCTCTTTATGGATTGATTGCTGTATTGTACCAGAGGAATTCTTGTCATTAGTTGTCAGGCCTGGCAGAGGAAGCGTAACAATGAAGAGAGCAGTAGATTCTTTTTCCACTTACATGAATGGTTTTATCTATTGTAATTTAACTGAAAAAATGCTGGCTTTTTATTTAAGAAAAAAAGGTGTAAAGGAAATGTCTGCTTTCACAAAACATTTATTGATATGGCGTGTTCACCTCTTCTCCAAACATTTTACAGGATAACCAATTGCAATCTTATACACCTCAGTGAACAGCTGCTGAATGGAAGGGTTTGTGATTTGTCAGTTACAACATACAACTGATTGATTTAGTCAAGGTTATTCTTTTCTTTGTCTTTCTCTTCCCCAACCGTTAGTGGGCCTATCTTCGCACCATATGCCCAAAAAGAACGGTTTCCTGTAGAGCGTTTTCTGCTGGGCTAACACCATAATGGCCATACGCTATCCCACACTATCAGCTTACTGCACCCATCAATTAAGCTTCATTTACACTTGTCATTTTTAGAAGGAAAATCAGTTTGACGTTTCACATGTGGGAAAATATTCCCATTTGTAAATGTTGCATATCACCTTTGCTACAAAGGTCCAGATCCTCAGCTGGTTTCATTTGATGTAAGTACATTGCTCAACGGAGCTATGCTAGAATCACATCACTGGACCTTCCAGTCTAATATTTTTACTTCTTTGTAACATCAAATGCTGCAAGCTTGCCCACAATGAGAAAGAAAAGGTGTGTTGCATAATTTTAATTCATATTTCTTGATCAATATGCTCCCATATGTTGTTGTTATTTTTTGACCTCTGACTCTCATTCATTGTGTCCTTCTGTAATGTCACTTCATATTTATGCACATTTTATGATCCAGAAACCAGGGAATTAACTGGGTGAAAATGGAAGCTCTGGCATTGGCATTGTCATGTCCCTATATCTTCAGAAGCCTCCTCCTGAAGGTGGCCAACAGCAGTTGCTTCTGATGAAAGTGTAAAATGAATGATATTGCTTTCTGACCCCAGCTAGTGCCCACCTCATATGGTGATGTATGATGGCTGAGAATTTGTTCTTTTATTCTAGCCCCTGTAAGTGCAGAAGCTGCCCACAGCCAAAAAGAAAGAAAAATAGCCACTTACAGGAATCTTACTAACTACCTTTATTTATTTCCAAAACACTGAGTGGCAATAATTTCCAAACCACTCAGACTTTTATCAGCTATTGAATCATTCCTTACAACTTCAAGTGCAAAGCTAAAGAAACAGGAGGGAAAGTAGGTCCAAAACTAAGTCAAATTAAACCAATAGAAATTTTCTGAGACAGTGAACTAAATCCTAGAGACAGACACAGCAGCACTGGCCCTATTCTGTAAAGACTCATAAAGAGAAAAATGGACTCACCAGCCACATGGATTTTAAGAAGCAGATTTGTGGACTGTGCTGTTTGGTTTGTGTCACCCCTGAACTGCAGGTGAGATCACCTAAGAGGTTTGAATGCATCATTCCCAAGAGGCCATGTTATACTTCCTACAACAAATGGTAGTGGCTAGAGCTAGCTGATACCTTCATCACAGACACTGCCTTCACAGAATTACTGTAGCTCATTGCATGCACCTGTTCTATGGTAGGAGTGGCTTCCACTGAACAAGCTTTATACTTAGAGGGGTTCTGCCAAAAGGAGATCCCTTTTTTGCATATAGCTGAGCTGCAGTCTGGAGCCCACCAGGGTCCATAAGGGGCCTTGGGCAGACAAAGATTCCTATTCAAGTCTCAGCTTCATCCCTGCACAAAATGCACAGATACAAAGTCCACTCTTGAAGCAAGTTAAATGAACTTTGAGTTCAGTTTCTGGGCTGTGTAGAGCAAGAAGGTTATAAAATGTGGGATTCTGGATAAAATACATATCTCTAAGTAGGTTTGATTTATACCATGAAAAAGACCTTTTGAGACTTCAAACATCAAGGGTGTACATTATTCATATTCAGATAATGCACTGGATAGTTTCACCAGCTGCTGGAACATTTTCACTACCAACCTTCTGGAACCACATGCTGATGTTTCTCAGCTATAGTATTTACTTAGTGAAGACCAGTGATAAATAATTAAATAAGCTTCCAAACCAGTGTAGTTTCCTCTGGGTTGTCAGTGCCTACACAGTTTTGAAGTAGATATATTATGACAGATTTTCGGTAGTTCAGTGCTGAGTACGCTATTATGGATCAATTTTGCCTGCCCACAAAAAAAATACCTTGAACGCTGGAGTTGAGAGTATTGCTTGTAGAAAAATTACATAAACGTGGGCTTTGCTTTTCCATTGGATCCTAGTTCTCCTTCTATGTGCTGTCTTTTTAAAATTGTGTTGTTGAGTTGGTGGAGGTTGTCAAAGGTTACAAAATTTGTTGGTAAAATAAATGCAAGAATCCTAGCTGTTAGGAAATCTATTCTGTTTCATTCTAGCAAAAGCCTGATGTGATGTTTTTGCAATAGCTTACATCTGATGCCATACAAACCAGTCAGAATCATGTAAAACAAGAAAATATACTCTTTTAGCTAGCTATGCCTTGCACTATTAACCAGAGCCAATGTTATGGGGTGGTGTTGGTACTAATATCTGAAAGTACTCTACAGTGGTGGAGTCCAATCGTAACTGAAGGATTGCCACACCTGTGGTTGTCAGCCTTCCTTATTCGCCACAGCCCTGCCCTTCCCTGAGAGCCAGGCACACATACCGCCAGTGACCGCCAGAGCTGCCGTGGCCGTGTGAGACAAGGCGCCCAGGGGCCACACCAGACCAACTGGGGCAAGAGGTGCAGGAGCCATGCCAACGCGTGCATGGAACGGGCAGAGGGTATGCCACGTGTGCAGCTCTAAGGAGATGTATTTTGCCACACCCCAGTGTCCAGTTCATCACAGGTGGTGAGTGGCAAGCATACTGGACACCATGGCGCTACAGTAATACTTTCACTCCTAGAGCTCACAATATTACAGTAAATACTTTAATATCCAGCAGCCACGGGACTGGGTGGTTGTTAGATATTCTGGATAATTGAGAGGAATACCTAGCAATGCATAACACTAAAGAAAAACAAGATTAGATACTAAGAAACAAACAAAAATGTATGCAGAGTACTTTATTTACCAACAACGGTAGTACTGTACAATGTAAACTTATAGGGTATGTCTACACTAGCACCCCCCTTTTGAAAGGAGGCTGCTAATGAGACACTTGGGGATATGCTAATGAGGTGCTGCAATGAATATACAGCTCCTCATTAACATAATGGCAGCCCAGCACTTCGAAAGTGCCAATTTCGATCATGCACGGCTCGTCTACATGGGGTCCTTTTCAAAAGGACCCTGCAGACTTCGAAATCCCCTTATTCCTGTTTGGTTATAGGAATAAGGGGATTATGAAGTCTGTAGAGTCCTTTCGAAAAGGACCCCCTATAGATGAGCTACGCTCGATCGAAGGCGGCACTTTTGAAGTGCCGTGACTGCCATTATGCTAATGAGGCACTGCATATTCATTACCACCCCTCATTAGCATATCCTAAAGTGTCTCATTAGCATCCCCCTTTTGAAAGGGGGGTGCTAGTGTAGACACAGCCGTACTGTATTTGTTTGTTTTTACTTTCACTATACTGTACTTATGGCAAATATAACTAAAATTTACTTCTGGTTAAAATGGTGATTACTTGAGAGTTCCAGATGGTAGAATGCTGCATATGAAAGAGTTTACTGTAAGAGCTAATAGCACTCTGCTTAGTTACTAGTTTGGTAAGATGAAGACAGACTTGACTTTCTTTTTTGAAGGGTCAGGAGGGTGATAAATGAAACCTCACTGCTCATGAAACATGCTGAATTGACTGCCTTCTTCAAAACCTGTACTTGTAAATAGAATAGATGCAGCAGGGGTAGTACTTCTCAACCTAAAACTGTATTGGCCACTTGCATGTCATTCCATCCTTGGCCTCCATGGTAACTGCTAACAAAGGTGCTACTTAATGTGAAGAATGCTGGTGATTTTGGATATGACGTTATCTATGTATTAGAAACTTACTAAGCTCATTGGCCTGTGTAACAAGGTCAGAATGTGGAGGTTGGGCCCCCCACAATCTAGACCGGATTTTAACTGGTAACCAGAAGGCTTTTTTCCCCCGCATGATCAGATCTCACTTGCTACACTTTGTACTGGAGCAAAAACCAGCATTGGTCAGTGTAACTATTTCCTAATAAGGCGAGTGAAGGACACTTTGTCTCCCTATCTGGTTTCATACTTTGTAATTTTTCCATAGCTAAAGCCATGACCTTTACACATGATAAAAAAAATAGGATAGCAGAAAAGCCATTGTTTGATTAAAAATTAGAGGGAGGCAGTTCCTCAAACTGAATGACTCCTTTTAGTGCATCAATCTATTTAGTGACACTTTGCTAACAATTTATGGAACAAACAAATCCTAGCTTCTCATAATCTACTCTTGCAGAAAAGCCTAAGGGATCAACCCTACAATTGCAATGGGGAAGGTAGCGGTGCTATATATTATTGTATCAACACAGGTTTTACAAGTGAACTGGTGAAGATTTGATGAAGTATTTACGCTCCTTTTTGGACAGAGTCTGAAAGCTTTTGAAATCACGCATAGTCCTTATTCTTGACTCTATATGAAGGAAGGTGTATATTTGAAATATAAGGGAGCAAGTAAAACATATACTCTTTAGGAAACAATGAATACTAAAACACAACAGAGCAAGAATGGTAGTTGAGTGGCCCATGAATGCATATTGAATGTCCTCTTGTTAACATAAAAGTAAGTTTGTGTAAGAGGCAAGACACTCATCAAACAATGAAGACAATGGGAGGTGGGAGGTGCTCACCACTTTAAAAAATGAAATCACTTATTTAGGTGTCTAAATATGGATTTAGTAGCTGACATTTATGCTGCTAGGAAGAAATCCTGACAACATGGATGCCAGTGAAAGTTTTACCAGAAGATACTTTGATGTCGCTGTCTTCTTCAGTTTCTCTACATTGGGTAGACTTTTAGAGAAGCTCTAAAGAAAGATGTTAAAGTAATGGTAAAGATTTGAGGCATTTTAAATAAAAAGTCATTCAAAATAAGAGGAAAACAAAACTTTAGATGAAGTATTTTTTTCCTTCCGAGTTACAGTAAACCCTTGAGTTACAGGGGGGTTATGTTCCTGCAACCCCCGGCATAATTCAATTTTTTGCGCAAGTTGAGGGGCAGGAAGACAGCAACTAGGTTGTTGCCTGGTTCCCGCTCCCCTGGGTTTGTAGGAACCGGGAAACTGAGCAGCCCATGAGGGCTGGTCAGTTTCCTGGCTCCCAGAGTGGCAGGGAGCCGGGAACCAGGGGGCATCCTGGTTCCCATCTCCCTGCCACTTGCAGGACCTGGGAAACTAACAAGCCATATCAGAAAAAAGATGATATAAATATGAACAGGATCTGTAATTAAGAAAATGCAAAGATCATCAGTCTTCATGCTTCTGGCCATAAAATGAAAAACAGAAGGAGTATTGTGAGAAATTTTTTACATGATATGTAAGTGTACAATTATGGAGATTTTATATGTGCTACAGAATATAGTATAAACTGTCAAATGTTTGTTTTCTCCAATACCTTGTGAACTGTGAGAAAATATGGTATTAGCAGAATGTATACTTAAACAGAACTTAGTATATATACTTACTTGTTAAGAAAAATGTGACAATGTACTGTGACTATCACGCAGCATAGCTAATATGTTACTGATCACTTAAATCATTAGACAGACAAGGTAGAACAAAGAATCTTTTCTTGGGCCAACTTCTGTTCATGACATACATAAGCTTTCGATAAAAGACATTACCTCATCCACTCTATTGTCCTGGGACCAAAATGGCTAAAACAATCATATTAATTTAGAATATAAATTAAATTTTTATCAGAGGACTTGTTGTAAAGTGTTGATAGCGTTATTTAAAATGTTTTATAAATCTCTGAAAAGTCTGCTATTTTTGGGTGAAACGTGACTTATCAACTTGTGATGTGACTCACTGGCCATGTCTACGCCAGCCAAAAACTTCGAAATGGCCATTTCGAAGTTGACTAATGAAGCGCTGAAATACATATTCAGCGCCTCATTAGCATGCGAGCGGCTGCGGCACTTCGAAATTGACGCGGATCGTCCAGATGTGGCTCCTTTTCGAAAGCACCCTGGCTACTTTGAAGTCCCCTTATTCCTATGAGCAGATGGGAATAAGGGGACTTCGAAGCAGCCGGGGTCCTTTCAAAAAGGAGCCCCGTCTGGACGAGTCGTGTCAATTTCGAAGTGCCGCAGTCGCCCGCATGCTAATGAGGCGCTGGATATGTATTTCAGCACTTCATTAGTCAACTTCGAAATGGCCATTTGCATGGCCATTTTGAAGTTTTTGGCTAGTGTAGACATAGCCACTGTGTTACTGCGCTAATTTAGCAAAAGTGATCAGTGTTACTGCTAAGCTTTCTGTCAGCTCACCAGCAAACTTTTCAGAACTCTGCCAGTCCTTACCAGTAATCGTCAATAAACCCAAGGTCCCTGTCACTAGACACTCAAGTTATTAAGTTTGCGTCTTCCAAAAACAGGGTACACCTCACCCCATTTGCTCAGCTGGAGAAACCCCACACGTCACTTCCATATATCAGCACTGAAATGGTTTGGTAATAAAACAATACCTTTATTAACAAAACATAGCTTTAAGTGATTTTAACAAAGAGTGGACGATATGAAAGGTTACAAAGTAAAACATGGTTCTGAGTGACTAAAACTTAACCACAGCAAGTTACAATCTTTGTTTAAGCAGATTTTGCATGTGTAGTCAGTTCCCTGAGATTTCAGGCCCCCCCCATTTGGCTGAGGGATTGAGATTTCAGAGCACTGGTCTCTTGTTTCTCTCAGGTGATAAATGCCAAAGTGGCTTTCTGTTTATATTTTCCAAATTCAGCTGATTCTCCTAAGAGACAGGAAGGTTTCCTTGGGCTATGCTCTCCAGCGGTTGTTAAGTGGTCATCTTGCTCACCTGCTAGTTTGATAGCAATGTTCATATATATAAATATGCTTCCATCCTTTATCCACACCTTTCTCAGTTTACACTGGTGCCGTGGGCAGACAGATGAAACAACATTCTTTCTCTAGGCCAGGAAAGGCTTATGTACTGCTGGCCCAACACATTTGGTAGACCCTATTTTGAGCACACAGCTATAATTTTTTATACACCATCAGGGATGCAGGTGAAGGGCCTCTCTACAATGCCATTCCTCCTCCCCACAAAGCTGTAGCAGTGTCACCATGAGCACCAGGAGGCTTTTTTCCCGACTGCAGACTCTGTCCCCACAGCTGGGAATTGCAGCCAATGTGATCTGGAGGGAAGAGAGGGTGGTACCTGCAGGAGAGCTCAGGGCCATGAAGAGCCAACTGTTTCTCCCATATACATCAAATGGGAGCTGCTCCAGGTAAGCACGCCACACTCCAACCTTCTGGTCCTGCCCTACCCCACCCTAGCCCTGAGCCATGTTCCCTGTAAACTGTGTGGTTGTGCAGCCATTCAGGAGTGATTCCCATGCTGAGAAGCTGATTAGCAGAGTACCCACAGCGAGGGTTTTTTCATGTTTGGTGGAGGTGCATGTTCACACAGGCCTTGATGCACATTAAAAATTATTCTCCCCATGGATGGAAAATATCTGCACATGACTGGATAGAAGTAGAGGGAACATCAGCCCTGCACCTTAACTCCCTCCCAAACCATGTTCAAATTTGCCTTGTATTGCTAGGAAATGGGTTACTCTTAAAACATGCCAATTGCCTTAACGGGAATACCAGTAATACTGAGGTAAATTTATGACGTTATTTCCTATATAAAGTACAGGTAGGCTAGAAATGATTGGAGTTTTAATTGGCAAGTCTCTGTAAATTTTGATTTCTCCATACGCACATGCATTAATGAAAAACTATTTCCACTGACAATAGCAAAATTTATAAGTAGGCAGAGTACAAAAAAGTGCTGCTTGCAAACGTATTAGATTTTGATTTAAGGATGATTGCATGTACTGTTGCTTCCACCTCCATAATTTCACACAGGAGTGAAAATTTAAATGCATTAAAAAGAAGCTTAAAATCAACATCGATATTTGTCAAAATTATAAAAGTTGTATTCTACTAAGATAAAATAAGAGAATGTTGTAGATAGACACTAACCCAAATTTTTTGAATGAGGGTAAAAATTTTTGTTTTAAGTCTGCCATATGATGGGAAAATAACTGTGACCAGAATGCATCTTTGTATTAAACACACTGCGAGTAGAAGGAAGACTGCCATGGTAACTGCATCTGAAACAGAACTCACCTCAATTCTGAGCGACACGAGGGTTACTAGATTTTGGAAATATTCAATATAACATTTTGTTCAGACCCTTCACCAAAAAGAAAATCAAACAGCCACATATGTCAGCAAAGTGCAGCAGATGTCACTTACCCAAGCTCCGTATTTTCCAGCGTTGATGAGCTACCTATTTTTTTTTTCACATCGCGCTCAGCTTGTGGGAGATAGACACCTGAGCTGTTTCCTTCTGAGAACTTATGACAACATCAGTAGCATTTTCAAATGAAGCCAAATGCTTTAGGGGCCTATGTTTCATTTTCACAAGTGCATAAAGGCCAATTTTCAAAGCTGGCTCAGCAACTATCTTATATTGATCCCAGTGCCAGGTAGGCATGTAAGCTGCTTCAATGCTTTTGGAAATGCCACAGTTTGCCTCTCCACATATATAGGTGCCTAAATACCTTAGAAAATCTGGTTCTTAGTTTCATAGCAAGTCCGTGGTATTTATGTTCTTAAATGCCCAAGCTGTTTTTGAAAAACAGAACTTAGGTAAAATTTTCAGAAACATCTAAATGAGGGTCCTAGCATCTAAATACTTTTATAAACAGGGCTTACAGTGGAAGTCTGACCTATTCAGGTTGGGGGCCAACTGGATATAAACTATGTAAAAGGAAATATGCATATTTTTAAATGCCACAATTTCATCAGCTCAGTGTTGTTAAAATTTCCCAGAATATGGGGAGAGTCATCTTGCGATCTGATGATCATTAAAGACAGGTCATTAAAGATCATTAAATTGGATTTAATTGGAAAAACAAAGCATTTACAACTAATTGAAGCTCTAGTATAAGCAAATACAATTTAATGGAATTCAGTGGAGGCATTTTGAGTCTGCATTTCACTGTTGTGCAGTCAGTGTCAACTCCTTGGATTTCTGTGGAGCATCGTCACATGATAATCACTTAGCTCAAGGAGTTCAATAAAACTTCAGGGATGTAAGGTAGATCTGAGAAATAATCAGCCTCATGATGTCCAGGAGTTTCAAAGGATTATAGGTAATCTTCACTCTAGGATCTGTTACTTGGAACGCTTCCTTTTCATAGTTCATCCCAGACCTTTCACCAAAGTTCCCTGTTTAAATCTTCCAAGCACAAACCAAACTATACTTACAGTTCCCACTTCTTCCCTCTCAGCAACATAACCCTCTAGACCCTCCTTTGCACCTCCAACTACAATCCAACAAAATGCACTCTGCTAGGTGGAAGTAAAAGGCATAGCTAAGAGGAAAAGAAAGGGGAAAGTTATGATGGAGACCTTGGAAGGATGCAAAGTGTTTGTAGTCGTTCATGCTTCCAAAAATTACAGAACTTCTCTTTTAACAATAAGCCAAGTCTATAAATGTCTCTGTGTACAACATATATGCTTAGCCAGAGCATATTTAATGTGTCACTACAGAAAAAAAACTATCTTTTCCCTCTGTAGAAAGCTTATATCAGTACAATTCCAGTTTACTGCTATGAAGTCTCTTTAAAGATTAATGAATTACATATCTATTTTGTTTAAATAAAATATGCTTTACCCTGTAAGATTTATTTGCATAATGTTTCTGGAGCCTGGATATGTTTGGTTATTTTTAAATAAGTAAGGCTGTAACAGCCTTCAGTAAAATTCCACAATCTGTCTGCTGTTTGACATTGATTTTTTTTTAACTGCTTGGGCAAGCTGTAAGGAGACATCACATTTATTTCAATCATTATTTTCAGTGTTTATCATTACTATTTTACTGTTCAAAAACAGTTGCATAGTTTTGCCCTGAAGGAAATGAGTGTTTGTAAAAAAAATTGTGTTTCTTACATTTGCTGTAATTTGTGTGAAATTCTGCGTTTGACCATCTAAGTCACAAATAGTCCCATATGAGCTGTCTGGTTCATAATGGGTACTTAGACCACTAATTTTAAGCAATGCAGATTTTGCCATGGAAAGTCTCGTAACCCACATTCATACACTTTAAAAGCCTACTCCTGTACTGCCTTGCTTACAAGCTTCACCTACACCAATTGTCATTTAAAAAAAAAGGAGGGGGAGGGAATTGACACTGGTGTCTTCCCCCCACCTCCCCTGTATTTAGGGTTAAAAAAGACCCTATTGTTGGCACTATTAACATTTTAATGACAGAGTAGATGGCTGAATGCATCTATTAAATGATCTATTTCCATATCAGGCTCTTGAAGAGCTATTTGGTAACTTGCTGGTTTTGCTGCCAGTTTCACACATTGACAAAGGTGTTTCGTTTTTTAACAGTTTCATCTGGGGTTCAGCTGCTGTTCACTGAGATTGCTTTATGATAATGGTACAAATTTAAGCTGTTGCTTGGTCTGTTTATGGGGAAGGATTAATATATTACTTTTATTATGCTGTGTGTGATGTGTTGACAATTTTCCCTGTAAACTGTCTTCATAGAAGCAAGACGTCTATGGAATTTGAATTAAAATAGATTAAATAAAATGCCAAAATATGTAGTAAAGATTTTTTCCCCCTAAAAATCTGAAAAATGTTCAGTTATTTTGAAAAACATAGAAATGTTACAATACCCTCAAGGTCAGGGAAATGTTAGGACAATTGCCAGAAACAAACCAATATAAACTGCACCGACAGCTATTCAAGTTTAAAAAAAAAATCCCCCACTCTTCACCCTCAATAAAAACAACTCTTTGGTATATGGAAACGAGTACAGCTACACAAAACTGCTTCCCAAACGGGGTCATTACCATCTTTTTGATTTATGTAACTTGATGTATCTGGCCCTCTGACTAGGAAACTTAAACCAAATGTATGTCATTCTATTAATAGCTTCACATTTGACTATAAACAGGGCTACCAAATCTAGCTTAGAGAATAGGACAACTGCGAGTTCTGCTTATACATTTCCAATGATCTGGCATGAAACTCAGGTTGAAAAAAATCCTAACTTTATTAATACTACATGTCTGTGTAGCCTCATCAACATGATGCAATTTCATCATTCATGTGACAACATTTCCTAAATCTTTCAGTAGGTGGGAAGAAAAAAGCACCCCTTAGAACAGGGCTGGACAATACAAAAGTGGCAGTCAACCAGTGCCTGGCAAGGTGCTGCCACTCTATTTACCTGTGCCTCTGCAGGTTTCAGGCAGTCGCAGCCCTCATCGCTGTGGATCATCCTTTTTGGCCAATGGAAGCAATGGGAAGTGGCACAGACTGAGACTCCGCTTCCTGCTGCTCCCATTGGCCAGGAGTGGCAATCCACAGCCAACTAGAGCTACAATCGCCTGACACCTGCAGGTGCACAGGACAATGTAGACGGGGTGGGGGGGGCCCTCAGGGACTAATCCTGATGGACAGATCTGGCCCATGGGCCAGTATTTGCCCACCCCTGTCTTATAAAAGTACTTTGTGAGAAATGCATTAAAAAAAAGAAATTATATATTTTCTCAAGGTGTTTGAACAACAAAAGTCGTCAATGCCAGGTTTGAACACATTTGTAGTCTTACAGCACTTTAAAGTGCAGGCTTAACTACACAATACTGTAAACCTCAACAGTAGCTTGAGACACCCATGTTCCCCTAATGGCGAGAAGACCACAGAGTGCTCTTTTCTAGTCACAAGAAAACTCCCTTCTGTCGCTGGAGGGTAAATGAAACATGCTTTTAACTTTCAGGCTGCTGTCAATGCTCTTTCTCTGCCAAATTCAATGGAACTGGTAATTAATTAATGCTTAGGAAGAATGGTGTTATTTCCCCCCCATTCCAGAAATATTCAAGTTCAATGCCATTTTCACTAATGTTTAAAGAGAAAGGGAGTACCAGACCAAGCAGGTGTGATTAATCAGCATGACATACAGTATGTAAAGGCACTATAGTACGCAGTTGTATGTGACTATTAGTCTTCATGGTACTACTCACGTGGATTTTTCCCTTATATTAAAGTGACTCTCCTGCACATGCTAAAGACATTCCACAAAAAGTACTTGTGTAAAGGGCCAACAGGATGTGTAGACCCTAATTCTCAGGTCTGCCTTCTGGTTTTTGTTTCTTGCTACGTTTGTCCTTTTTCTTCTGTAGGTTCCTGCAGAATATATACACGTCGATGTATGTGTATGTATACATACCATTTTGTAAGTTTTCTTAATCATGCTTTTTTCTTCTGCTTTGCCTCATTTATTCTTGTATCCTCCTTGTTCTCATTTATTTTTGTGCAACCACATCTTATAATAAATTATTATTAAATACAACTTGCCAGTGACTCTGTGTGTGTTTTGTTTTCACCCAGGGTATGTTACTGTGCCTCAGGGCCAGACTTCTTGCCTTTCCTCAAAACATGAGGAGCTGAGCGACTGCTTCATTGAACACCTTCTGTGGCCATAAAGAGGGAGGGATGGAGAGCTCATCTGAACCATTTTTATTTTGGGTCGGAAGAAGTCTGATCTATTTGATCTGGTCATTTCATATACAGGTATTTTGTTGCCATGCGCAAAAGAGTTTGTCTGCTGCCACAGAGGGTGAGTTCCACTGCAGGCATTCAATACCTGGATCTAGACCAAAAAGAACGCATTTTTTCTACTGCTTCCTTTATTCATACACATTTTCAGGATCAAATTCAGACCTGCTGCAGGCAGATAGAGGTACGTCATCTCTGAATTTGGCTCCTTAATTTATTTCCTTTGTGCCTTCCAAAACAATTGCTTAAAATGTAGTTAATGTCTCTGAAGTTGTAAACTCTAGACAAATAGTCCCTAGCTGCATTGATAAATCAAAGTCACTTAGCTGATGGAGATTTTAAAAATGAAGGTCAAGCTGGTACAAAGAGAATAAAGTCTAAGATGCAGAACCTGTACTTGTACGTTGGTTACTTCATTCAGACATAAGAAGGAAACTCATGCTCTTGTCTTAGGTTTGCGTGAGAAGTCTCTGTAGTTGACATAAATCTCATCCCTCTGCCCGGATACTGATCCTCTTCTGACATTTGGTGTTTCATTAAAAGTAGGTCTTCCATAACTGTTACTGGGCTAAAAGAACATAAGGCAGTTAAAAAATGACAACAGTGAATGGCAAGTCAAAAGTCCACAAGACAGAAACACTTTATTTAATCAAGGGAGATGTTCACGAGCCTGTTAGTGTTGGGCTCTGGATGCCCTCCATTGAACAGTACTAGGAGTGTCAGAAAAATGGTTTAGCACCTTTGGCTTGAGGGTGAGATTAGCATGTGAATGGCACTGAACCCAGATCTCAGCAACAGCCCTAAAAGATAATACAGGAGTGATGTTAAGGTTGGAAAGAACAGAGACCGGAAGGAGGGAGAACGTGGAATAAATTGTCAACTTTAGGCTGTCTCTACACTACAGAGATCTTTCAAAATCAGACCTCCTGGAAGACCTTTTCCTGAAGAACTTCTGTCAAAAGAGAGCTCCCACACAGCCCCCCGCCCCCCCCCCATCTTTCGAAAGAATGAGCCAGGGATCACAAAAATCAAGCCCCATGAGAACTGCTCTTCTGAAAAAAAAAGGGCCTGCGGAGCACCTAAACACTTTTTCTTTCAAAAGGTGGGGGGCGGCTCTTCCTGAAACAAGAAAGGAAGAGCTATTTCGAAAAGAGTGCCATGTTCTTCTGACTTACTTACGAAAGAATGTTTTTTGTGCATAGACGCTCCAGGGGATCTTTCAAAACAGCCCCCTTCTTTTGAAAAATCTTTTGAAAGAACTTGCTAATATAGATGCAGCCTTAATGTTCTGAACATTTCAAAAAGTCCCAGAGCTTTTTCAAAACATCGAGGTCTTTGAGTAGCTTGAGTAATTTTTCTCTCCATGAAAATTTCAGACATGCATATTTATTGTGGGAAAAATATTTGAACATGTTCCTTAAAACAAATTAAAGTTCAACTAAACCTTTACCCAACCCTGTTTAGGTCTACCAAACAGGCTTGGCAGTCTGATGACAGAACTTCTCTCAAAATCCCTGGTATGTTATGTTTCTGGCTGTAGATTATGAGCAATATTTTTATTCTTCATTTGTCCACACTAAGTGCCCTGCTCTCCTGTAGCAATAAAAGCCAATTAATCATTTTCCCACATAGGATAGAAACTACATAAGGACACAGCCTATCTTTAAGTATTTGATCCCAGTTCCTTCTGCAAATGCATAGACAAGCAAAACGGGAAAACAATACAGACATATTTTACTGATCTACTATAAACCTCAAAAGTGTGAAATTTTGAATGGCCACCTGCTATTCAGATCCATTCAACCTTCTATGCTCTCTTTTCTTAAGGTAACAGGCAGTTTTTTCCCCCTGGGGAATGGCTCCTCTTAACTTTGCTCTAGATCTCTGATACATGAATTGTTTCTATAATGCAAGTGTGTTCTCAGAAGCTCTCATGTTCTTATATGGCTTCAACCACTGTAATATCTAAGCATCTAATTCAAGCCTTCATGCCTCACTTCTGTGAGGTTCTATTTATTTTAAATCTCTTCATTGCTTGCAAGACACCAAAAGAGTGATATCAGTCTTTTCATTATCATTAAACTGAACATAATTGATTAGCTTTTTTTGTATATAAGCAAGTAAATGATTCAAATGTGTGCAGCTAAGCAGGGTGCCCAGGTTTCTGGGCTTCACAGATTGTTCTCCCACAACCAAAGTCCTGCATACTTGTATTTATATATAATTTCAGACAAACTCAAGAGATATTAAATAATAGAATAAACCATTGTTACCTTCAGTTTTCAAAATGAAACATGCATTCAGCATGTGGAGGAATGATGGGTTTAAATTTCAAGATCACACGTAAATTAATTGCAACCATATTTACTATCTCTTATCACAGAAGGATCACTGCCAAAATAGCACTTTCATGTTCAATACTGACAAATTCCTTAACAAATATTAACTAACCTTTGCAACACCCCTCTTAAAATAGCAACCCATTTTTACTCGAGGAGAAACAGAATTTCCGAAAAGTAGTAAAGCCAAATTTTCAAACGTGGACTTTTGAGATCAAGCCCATATCTCAGTATTTAGGACAGTGCACACATTGACTGATTGGAAAGTTGTTCAGTACCTGCAACTCCTAGGCTGCTTCTACACATGCCATTTCCCATTGGAGGTGGCATGGTAATAAGGCAATTCAAGGAAGGCTAATGAGGTGCTAACGTGCATATTCAGCACCTCATTAGCCTAATGGCGGCTGCGCAAATTTCAAAGTGCAGACTTTGAATTGCAGATTGACAGCATAGATGGGGGCAGCTTTGAAATAAGCACCCGACTTCAACATTCGGTTACTCCCACCTAGTTTTGTGGGAGTAAGGGAATGTCAAAGCGGGGCACTTCCAAAGCTGCCCCAAACTACACCGTCAATCTGCAATTTGAAGTCTGCACTTTGAAATTCATGCAGCTGCCATTATGCTAATGAGGTGCTGAATATGCATGTTAGTACCTCTTTAGCCTTCTTCGAATTGCCTCATTACCATGCCACCTCCAACAGGAGGTGGCATGTCTAGAAGCAGCCCTACTGACTTGAGAATAGTCACCCGATTGAGCAGCCCACAGGCAAGATTAGAACTCATGAATTCCCGATGCCTGGACCAGTACTCAGGCCACTAGGTCATGCTGTTACTCACAAGTGAGCATGTTTCAGGGAAACAGAGGGGAAAAAACCAGCAGTAAGAGTGCAAGTTAAATCATGAACTTCAGAAAGTATTGTTTTCATATCGTCATATGTAAATTATTCAGAAAATAAAGACACTGGGGTGGGAGAAAGCAAGAATGTCTTTGGCCAGTCTTACCCGGGTCTGAGTAGCGCATAGGGCTTCTGACAGGGTCTTTGTGATCCTTCTCCTTTTCTTTCTGGTAAAATATTCAACAGAAATGTTATAGTGCAAATGCACATTTACATAGTTTAACACATTAATTCTAGCACCATAGACCTATGTAATAATATCTGTACAAAATTTTTTTAAAAAGGCTTAAAAGGGCATTTTGCATCTTGGATTTTGCATCTCAAGTTAAGAATGGATATTAGAGAGATAATGGAGGGCGGGTTTACCTTCCTTCTCAAACTCTTGCCCGGGTGCCTGGGCAGATTATTGTTTCTTGAGTTGTAGACTATAACGTCTTGGGGTAGAGACTGACTGTCTCATATAGGACTGAGCACAAATTTGGGATGTAAATAAAACCTTTTAAAAAGCAACCCTGTTGCTAGTGAATGTGAAGACATATTTGCTAATTTGCTAACACGACCTTTTTCTAAAAATGCCTTGTATTTGGATGGGTCATTATTTTGTTGTTTTTGCCAATCCAACAAAACCAAAATCTAAGTGCAGCCTCTTTTAGTCACTTGGTAGGGGATGCACTAAACTTGGGACATCCTTTCACATGGGCCACATCTACACTGCATTCCCCTTTCAAAGGAGGAATGCAAATGAGGGGGATTGAAAATTTAAATGAAGCACTGATTTACAAATAGTATGCTTCACCTGCATAATCTCATGCAATTGCACTTCTGGAAGAGACTTTTCCGAAAGCCAAAACAGCCATGTGAACAGAGTTCCTTCAGGGAAATACCCTGTTTTCGAAAGAACCCTTTTTCCTGAAATGAATGAATGAAGGGTTCTTTCAAAAACGAGTTTGTTTTTTTTTCCTCTGAAGAAACCCCATCTACACAGCTGATTTTGCTTTCAGAAAAGTCTCTTCTGGAAGCGTGATCACGTGAGATGATGCAAGTGAAGCATCAGAGTGTAAACCAGTGCTTTATTTGCATTTTGATCTCCCTCATTTGTATTCCTCCTCTGAAAGGGGAATGTAATACAGATGAAACCATGGAGAATAATTTCAGAACCCTAATTGCTCATCATGTTATCACAGAATGTGCCAACTGTGCTTTATACCATGCAAGGATTTCATAGGAACATGAAGAGTAGAACATGATAAAATTTTTCAAAATTTGAAATTAATTTTTAAGAGAATGGGGAAAAGCTTGAAACACTCACTTGTTTTTTCTTTCTACGAGCTACAGCATCACAACATTCCAAGTGCTGATATTTTAAACTTTGAACAAAAGGGGTGAATTTTAAAAAATTGCCACATTTCCAAACACCATTTTAAAAACTGATTCTAAAAAGAGAATGTTAGAGTATTAGCTGTTATGTCAGTGGAAATGTGTTCAATATGAGATCCTTCAGGGCTTCTTAGTGTAATGGAATTGGATCTGTTACTCTACTTACTTTCTACGATAAACAAGAGTGATGCTGATGATCAATATGGTAACCAGCAGTAATAATGCGGCAGCAGCCCCTCCAGCAATGAGCAAATCATGCCAGTCATGATCCAATGTTCCTGGAAGAAAATTATAATAAGGATCACCAATATTTTAATGAGGCAGGAATTCTTTGTGTTCCACTAAGGTTCAAATCATAGAATATGAGAACTGGAAGGGACCTCAAGAGGCCAGGTCCAGCCCCCTGCCCTCAGGACAGGACAGGACAGGGTCTTTGGCAGGACCAAGCACCATCTATGTCATCCCTGTTAGATATTTATCTAGCTTGTTCTTAAATATCTGCAATGATGGAGATTCTATAACCACCCAAGGCAATTTATTCCACTACTTAACCACCCTGACAGAAAAATTTGCCTAAAGTCCATCCTAAACCTCCCTTACTGCAATTTAAGCCCATTGCTCCTTGTTCTATCAGCAGCAGCTAAGGAGAATAATTTTTATTAGCTACTTGAAAGCTGTAATCATGTCCCCCCTCAGCCTTCCCTTTTCTACACTAAACAAACCCAGTTCCTTTAATCTTCTCTCATAGGTCAGATTTTCTAGACTTTTAATCATTTTAGCTGCGCTTCTCTCTTTCCAATTTTCCACATCTCTCCTAAAACATGGTGTCCAGACATTGACACAGTACTTCCATTGAGGCATAACGAGCACTGAGTAGAGCAGAAGAATTACTTCTCGTGTCTTTCTCATGACGCTCCTGTTAATGCATCCCAGAATCACATGTGGTATTTGTGGAATGGTGTCAAGCTGTTGACTTATATTCAGCTTGTGGTCCACTATGACCTCTCTTTGCAGTACTCCTTCCTAGGATATCACTTCCCATTTTGTGTGTGTGAAACAGATTGTTCCTCCCTAGCTCGAGTACTTTGCATTTGTCTTTATTGCACTTCATCCTATTTGCCTCAGACATTTTCTTCAGTGTATCCAGATCATTTTGAATTCTGACCCTACTCTCCAAAGCAGTTGCAACCCCTTCCAACTTGGTATCATCTGCAAACTTGCTAAGCTTACTCTCTATACCATTATCTAAATCACTAATGAAGATCTTGGACAGAACCGGCCCCGAAACTGACCCTGTGGAATCCCACTAGTTATTCCCCTCCAGCATAACCGTGAACCATTAATAACTACTCTCTGTGAACACTCATCCAACCAGTTACACACCCAACTAATACTATCCCCATTTAGGTTGCATTTCCATAGTTTACTGAAAAGAAGGTCATATGATACTTTGTAAAATGCTTTACTAAAGTCTAGGTATACCACGTCTACTGCTTCCCCTTTATCCACAAGGCTTGTTATCCTGTCAAAGACAGCTATCAGGAAAGACACCAACAGTTATATGGATAAAGCCACATTTAATGGAATCTGAAGGGTAACATTGGCTTCTCCTCCCCACCTCAGACCCCAAGACCAGTTCTTAACCTTTACCTTTGTCTAGACTGGGGCTCTCAGCAGAGTTTATATTGATATCGCAAAAGGTGGGAGAGCAAAATAGGAGGGAGTAAACAATGCATCAGATAGCTCATTCTTCCCCCCACTGAGAGAACCAGAGTTTATCATCTCTGGAAAGATTCTTTCGAGTAGAATAAACATACTAGGTGCTACTTATATGAAAGTTATTGCAGAACCAGATATGGCCTATGATTTCACTCCACAGCGATTAGCCTAAACAGGCCCAGGGCTGGTGACAGATGTGTGTGGGGGGGTGGGAATGAGAGGGCAGTACCTCAAGTTTAAGGGATGGGACGAGGGCAGCCGGCCCTCTGCATCCCTGGATGGCACTGCTTCTCCCTCAGCCAGCCCCCAGAGCCACCTGAACCACACCCTGCAGGGCTCTGGTAGCAATTTAAAGGGCCTGGGGCTCCGGATGCTGCTGCTGCCACTGTAGCAGGGGCTCAGAACCCATCCCTTTCAATTACTGGGCCCAGAGCAACTGCCGTCCTTGCCTCTCTTCCCCCGGCCCCATTGGCAGCTTGGAGTACGTCAGTGATCACTCAATACTCTGCCTCAATCTGTTTATACAGTTCCCTTCATCTGAGCACCACAAATATTACTCAATATAGTCTCACAGTGCTCCTGATGGTAAGAAATTATTATTCCCATTTTATGGATGGGAAAACTGAAGAACGAGGGGAACTGACTTGTCTAAGTCCCACTCAAAATCTGTGTCAGAGCCAGGAACCAAACCCAAACCCCTACCATCTCAGTCCAGTGCCTCAAATCTAGAACAAGCCCTAGTCTTCACTGTTTACTGTGCACACAATAGTTACATTGAATCAATGGTATTCATACTCTTGATACTGATTTCAATTACAAGAGGCAGAAAAATAAGTATGTTAAACCACAAAACTTCTAGTCAGCCTTTATGCAGACCACCACAATGTGCATCTTCCTGCTTCTATAGGCAAGAGTTAGGTTCGCACCCAGCTATTATTAGCAGCATATGCAGTAGTGAGCTGGTTTTCCCTCTTATTTTATAGGCAGTGTAAGAATCAGGGCAAAGAGACATATTTCCCAGCCCACCTGAGTGGCTGGAGGGATTCTGTTCAGCTATTTGCATAGGAAAAATGTTCCCTGATACAGTCTTCTGCTTTCTTTTACTTCTTTACAAGAGAAATGTAGGATCTAGCCTGAAGTAAGCAGAATGCAAAAATCAAATAAGATGACTGTTTTCAAATTCTGATGTGACCCAAAAATGAAAGGAACCAATAATCGTGAAGGCATGGGATGAGAAAAATAGATGGCAGAATTATTAAAAATGGGGACTTTTAATATACTGACTATTCTGGATATATTATACTGTATATCAGCAGTTGTCAAACAGTGATTCAGGACAGAGCTGTGCAAAGTGGGTATGGGTCCTCCTTGGTGGGATGTGAAATTTCCTAAGGGAAGCCTGCTGGGTCTCAGGCTCATCCATCTCAAGAAAACTGCTGAACTATGTTACTGTTTTTATACATGCGTCTTCACATTTATATACCAACTCATCAAGTTTTTACATGCTACAGACTTATTTTGTTACACATTCCAAAGGGTTTTGTTTTATTTTTTTCACAGCAACGTAACCAAAATTTCTGTCAGGTTGCATTACATTAGACAGAGTGGAGAGAGAGGAGGAGGCTGCTAACTGCAGGCGCCTGACGTAAGTGGGGCCTGAGGTTAAGAAAGTTTGCTCACCCCTGATTTAGGAAGCCATGGTTGTACACACGGTGGTGTCTCTCGTCCTCTGTTAATCCCATCTGCTAAAATGTATTAGAAGACAGCTGAAGTGCTTTCCTACTACTCTGGAAGTGGAAGTTCTCAGTGCTTAATGGTGGCCAGGAACATAGGCCATAACTTGTTCACTAGCTTCTCTCCAAGGCTAATGTGCACACCGGACCCCATGCTTTAATTTCAATATTGCTTTACTAGGAAGAAAATAAACTCAAATGGCTATATTGCTGAAAAGACATGGGGCAGGACAGCACTCTGACAGCTGTAAGAGCCAACGATTTGTATCATAAATACATATAAAAGCCTGTGGCCTTATGTTTTCAGCTTGATTTGACTTGTCTTAAATCTCAGGATGACGAAGGAGAAAGGTGTGTTGTACTTCCTTCCAAGATATTATATGGCATTAATCTATCTCTATATTAGAAGAATTTTCTAAGTGACTTAGGCAACTTCAAAAGATTATGTTGTGTGGAGCAAGTTCCAACATGTTCACACATTACCTGCTTTGTAAAAATAGACCATTTTATTATTATATATTCCAGCACATCAGATACCAGTCCCCTCAAACAAAAAACAGTTTTTAAGGCGAGGCTCAACAAAGCCCTGGCTGGGATGATTTAGTTGGGGTTGGTCCTGCTTTGAGCAGGGGGGTTTGACTTAATGACCACTTGACTTCTCTTTCAACCCTAATCTTCTAATTGTACACGCAGCAAAGGCAGGATCTGCATCAAGCACATTACACTTCTTAACTGAATCCCATCCCTGTAAGGTATATTCCAATGAAAAAACTCCCCTCAAAATCTTGGGGGACTTTTGGCTCCAGTGTTATCAGACTGCCCTCATCCGTGATGTATGAGAGTTTGAATATGGTGATTACCAGCTATCTAGCTAAATTTGGATAAGAAAATTGAATAGAAGAAAAAAATCATGCCTAGAAGCCTTTTTCTCAGTTGAAGTAAATTACACTTTCCTTCTGCTTTTGTTTTCATAAACATGCCAAACCGTACTGGAATGCCTGACCTTTCAAGATTTCACAGAAACAATATCGACAAGTCAGAGACTTGTCACTTGTCTCTTTAATGTTGGCCTTCTGATGGAAGGAACTAAACTGATAGGAGACTATCGGCTCTAAAGGCCTGTCCCATTTCCCTTAAGTGTTGGACCAAAAGCAGATTTGTTGTGTTGACATTTTCTCCACACCAGGATTCCGGAAATTTCATGGGTGAAGTCTTCAACATTCAACACACTGGCTTTTGCTTTCAGAAGGAAACATGGATGGGCAAGACAGATTTGTGTTGCACTGTAAGGAATGTGCAATATGCATTGCTGGAATGGTACATACGGTATGGTAGGTACGCACAGAGGGAGTAGCTCAGCATGCAAATGAGAAAGAGGAAGAAAGCAGCATATGTATGCTCATGCTTATGTAAAGGAGTTTTGTTAAGTCCTACAGACACACTTATTTTATCTAGACTAAGAGAGGAAGACGTTAGTTTGTAGTTTCACAAACAACAAGCAGTCCTGTAGCACCTCAGAGAGACGAACACATTTATCCTGTGTCTACACGAGCCCCTTGCTTCCAAAAGGGGCATGTTAATGAGCGGGTTTGAAATATGCTAATTAGGTGCTGCAATGAATATGCAGTACCTCATTAGCATAATGGTGGCCGTGGCAATTTGAAAGTGCGGCTTTTCGAATCATGTGCCGCCTGTGGAGATGGGACCTTCTGAAAGGACACCCCCCCCCCCCCCCCCCGAGTTTTTGAAAGCTCTTCTTCCTATCTGGTGTTATTCATTGCAGCACCTCATTAGCATCTTTCGAACCTGCTCATTAACATGCCCCTTTTGAAAGGAAGGGGCTCGTGTAGACCCAGCCTTACACTATACTCATATATGGCACCCCTGGGACTCGGAGGTTGCCAGATAATGGAGAGATGTTTTCCACTGATCCCTGCCACGGCTACATGCCTACCTGCAAGGGACTCTAGTACTTCTCCTCAGCTCAGGTCCCTGCTAGCCCCCTCTACTTGAGCTAGGGGAAGTGGGTGCAGTGACAAGTATACTGCTTAGAAGAGTCTCATATAAAATTAGAATTCTCAGCTGTCTGCTCAGCTTGGTGCTGCTGGAGTGATACAAAAGCAGACTTAAAGAGGGCTATGAGTACCTGCTCGGCTCTTTTTTCTCTACCTCGTGGTGGGGGGCAGCTTCCTCTCCCTCACAGCTCGGTCAGTGCAGCATCTCCTCCCACTGCCAGCTGCACCACCAGGCTGCCCTTCTCCTTCATGCACCTCCTTTTACCAGGTGGCCTGCAGCAGTGCCTCACCATGCTACTCCTGCCCCTGTCACACCTGCTCTGAATGGTGGGACTCTTCCCCTCCCCTGAGTTCAGTGTTTTGCACTTCAGCTGCCTCCAGCTTCACTGCTGTCGCACACTAGGGGGCACTCATGAGGGCCTCTGGGACCCAGCACCAGCTGGAGCAGTCCACTCCGCCTGGATAACGCACCTCCCCTTGGTGGGGCTGCTGGGCACACGCCACTCAGGGGCACCTCATCGCCAGGGGCTGCCGGGCACACGCCCCTCCCCAGGTGGCGGCTGGATTCTGTTCCCCATGTGACCAAATGGTGGGGGGAAGAGTGGTATGGGGAGGCAGCTGAGAGCAGTGCAGCCCCCTGGAGGAGGCGGCCTAGGCACTAGGACGACATCTAGTGCTGGTTGTTTGAGAGTTCCAGTAGAGTGAATACCAGTTAAAATAGACTTTGCTGTATTGGGTCATGAGCTTTCATGGGTAAGATGTGGAATCTAAGGTGAGGGGAAAGAGTCAGTTCCACTCAGCTCCTACCTCTTTACTGTCTTACTGCAATAGCCCACTCTGTGCTCTCTTCCAAACTCCTAGCAGTGCCTCCTCACATCTTTCCAGAGGAGTCACAAGACAGCCCCCATTGCTGGGCAATGTGCCTCCTGCTTTCCAGCCAGGTAACATTCCCCAGAAGTCATGGCTGGCTACATGTTGGTCTTATTCCATCCCCACGCTATTGTTGCCATGGTGACTGGCTGAACCTCTGTTTCATCTTTCCCTGCTGCTTTCAGAGAAGACAAAGGTCAGAATCAAGCAGCAAGAGTAGGTGGGCAGGCAATGGAAAGGATTTGTGTTCCTATGTATGGTAGACGGATATGGAAAGGACAGGCTGTACTCAGGGGCACTGATCCAATTCACTGTCTTCCAAGTTTTCCCATCTCCTTGGCCCCCTGGAGTCCTGACAGCTTACAAATACCGTTTGGCCATTACCCAAAGAGTTGAAATGGTTTTGTCTTCTCAGGTGACCAGTAGTTGGGAAAGAGTTCTATGGGTGCTCACAGCTAATGGAGATGGCAGCTCCTTTCAGTCAAATGTAGAGCTGTTGTGGTTAGAAATGATGGTCTTTGATTCAAGTAGTAGTGACAATAAATTCCTCATAAACTCTGACTGGTTTCCCTTTACCCAGACCTGCATCAAACACACACATTTGGCAAAGGTCAAAAATCTTAAGATCCAATAAAATGTTCAGTAGATTGGATTTAAAAAAACCTTCAGATTTTGCTTAATTATGAAAATATCTGGAAGCCCTTTTGCCTTTTCTCAGCTGAAGTGAATTGTGTGTAAAATACACACACAATTTGGATTTTTTTCTCTAGTCCCAATACGGCTCAAATAACTAACCCGTTACAATAAGAGAAGTATTTTTAGATCATGGTTTCCCAAACCGTGGAACTGTAGCCAGACATGAACCCCCCATTTGGCCTTTTCTTCTTTCCCCCCTGCCACTGGGAGAGAGAGAGAGAGAAACAAAGAGGGGGAGACAAGCAGCCTTTGATGTCCTGGGAACGCAGGTGTGCTGTCTCACCCAGCCTCTCTACTATAGACAAAAACCAGACAGTGAATGGGCTAGCTAATGGCCGCCCTTCTGGCTGATCTCGGTAATTGACACGCCTGATCACTACCCCAGGAAGAACAGGGAATCTCCGCCCATCACCTCCAAAGGTGCCCAATTGTCCACAATTCACAGGTGCAAATTGAGCCTTGCACCTTCCCTGGGAAACCTGGGGTTCAAACACATTCCTCCCGATTGGCCACTTGAGACCAGGAAGAAGCCTACGTGACAAAAGGGGTATAAGAGGGGTTTGGCAGCCCACGCCCCTTTGAGTTTCAATCACCTACACCTGCTGGCCAGGTCTGGAATTGACTCCCGAGACTGGGGACGCCTGGTTCGTATCTACTTCTTCCTGAGGGATTGAGAGAAAGATTCTGGGTCACACGGGATCTAGGAGGCAGGGGTAAGAATTACACCTGTATTACACTTCTTTCCTATAGGAATTGAGGGAAAGACTCTGGTTCCACCAGGTCTAAGAGGCAGGGGTGAAAATCACACCTGCAACGTGCCTTTCTCGTGTACACATTAATTGTATTAGTTTAAGCTAGCTAGTTTGTCTAAAACTTTTCTTAAGTTAAATTGTGTTGTTTCCCCTTTAAAACCCACGAGTACTAACTTGTACTTTAATCATTTGTCTTAGTTAAATTGTTTCTATCTTTGTATAAATAAACAGTAACTGTTAAAGCCTCTCTAAGTGTAATTTTCCTCTCGCTGCTGTACCCGAACTAAACACAAACCAAAGAACCCAGCCTGCCCTGGCTGCTTAGCGTAGCTGCTGGTGTGGCATCACCCCCTTTGCCCCACCAGACCCTTAGCTGGCATCTGGGCATCGGCTCACAGGAACGTGAAAAAATTCCCAGGGCAGGGAGGTGCGAAGTGGCCCAACTCCCCCACATCATTCTCCCCACCTGAAGAAAGGTCCTGCCTTTGCTTCTTGCTCTTAGCTGCTGCCATTTTATATGGGTGACCCAGTGCAGCTGCTGTAAAAAGCGGGCAGCCAGCAAAGACGCACATGGACCTGGCTGCCGTTTGCAAATGAGAGTGAATGTGGATTGTGGGAGGGGAGAAGGAGGATGGGATTAGATGGGAGCCAGAGGGTGTCTGGCTTTGTGGGAGGGTAGGGAGGGGCTAAGGTGTGTGTCTCACAGGGCTTGTGGGGCTCAGCCAGCCAGCCAGCCAGCTTGTGGGACTTGTGGGGCTCAGGCAGCTGGCCCCAGCACAGCAGGGTTTGGGCAGCTAAGGTTGATGGGTGGGTGGCTAGCCCTGGCAGCATCGGGCTCAGGTGGCTCAGCATGGTGTGTGGGTGGCTGGCCCTCTCAGTGTGGGGTTTGGGCAGACACCTTGGGCAGCTGGCCCATGGCTGGCTCCAGCAGTACGGGGCTGGGGTGGCCAGCGGGTAGATGGATAGATGGCCCTAGTGGCTGGCAGGTGAGTGGGTGGCTGGCGCCAGCAGCCTGGGGCTTGGCTGGGCAGCTCTGGCAGTGCAGGTCTCAGGCAGGCGGGCAGCTGGTATGGGTAGCTCTGGAGGCTGGTATGGGGCTTAGGCAGCTGGCCAGCTGGGACTACACCAGGCAACCACAAAGGGTCAAGAAGAAATATTTGTGCTTATTTTTAATTTTAAACAACATTTTATATCAAGCTTTTGTGTTTATTTCAAATTATGAATTGAATTTTTTGTTAAAGGGGGGTTGGATGATGGTAAAGAAGAGGTGGGAGGGCATGAGGGTTTCTCAAAAATCAAAAGGGGAGCGTGATGCTGAAAAGTTTGGGAACCACTGATGTGGAGCAATTCAATACATACCGAAGTGCAACTGAAGGTTAGAAATTTAAAGGTGATTCCAAAACTAATTTCAGTAAATTGACCTATCATTGTGTCTGTAAAAAGGCAAAAAAATGCAATTTCTACTGAGGGAATTCTTACAAAGGAGATTATAAAACAGATAAAACTATCAGTGCAGTAATAAATGGCTGTTTGTATCCTCAGATGGAAAGTACCTATTGGTTGGATGCTGAGCTGTTATGCAAAATTTAGATGTTTTGGCCACACTCTGCGACAGGGAAATGGCATTAGCTACAGCTCTTATTAAAAGCAAGTTCAGATGAATGAAGGTACTAAAAGGAGAACTATTGCCAGTATCAGAATTAATGACATGCTCGTATTTAGCAAGACATTGTGGCCACAGGATTTATAGAAGACAGGGAGATTTAATTCTTCATCTTAAAATTATTTAGTGCTGCAATGACATCTAATGCAAGCTCTTTAAGTTGTAATCATATGTAACGAGTGTAGAGATGTGAAATTAAAACACTATTATGCCAAACAAAAATTGGCAGGAATTGTTTTCTAATTTAAAATATACCTTGTGAGCTTTCAAGAATTAAAATAAACTATTTAGCATGAGTTACCTACATTCCCTGTATCCTACAGGAAATTCATATAATAGCAAATGCCCATACTCCTTTTGAATGGCACTGCTATAGATTTCACAACACATTGCCGCTTCAGGAAATAAGACATCTGAGTTGTACTAAATTTAGGTTTTAGATTTCACACTTTGCAAAAACAATACAAGAGGTTTTTCAGTGTTTGGGACATCAATCACCACCAAAACTCAAACATGCTGCTGCGGGTAAAGCAAGTCTCCAGGTGAAGATCTGATATAACACATGGGATACAATTTTATGGTTCATTATTATTCATATAATGGGAGCAGTGCAAATGGCAATATTTTGGGGGAAAATATTTGTTTTCTAGTGGAGATAAACTATTTCACAGATCGTAGGGGCTGAACCTCTCCAATCCGGAACACTCATCTGGCAAACTCCGTAATCTGGCATGATTTTAGTTAGCCATAGGACCACTTATCATGGGTGTTGTCAAGTTACTAGTGGTCCCATAAAATTTGTTTACAGACACTGGTCCTGGCTCTCAGTGTTCTGTGCTGTTATTTAGCCCTAAACATCCTCTAAGAGCCCAGTAAGCAGTGGAAGAGTTAGTAATGTGCTAGAATATGCTGACTTCCTATCCTCTGGCAATTCTCTTGTGTGGCACCAGTCAGGATCCAAGTGTGCTGGACAAGGGAGGTTCAACCTGTCATCCCTTGTCCCGTTTTTTAAATGAGTTCTCATCCAGAGGTGATACAGTGAAGATTTAATTATTAATCAAATAAATACTTACACCCCAAATCAACATTATCCAACATCCTGAAGTGTTTACAAATAACCAAAGGAGAATGATCTGTGGTAGGAAAACCTTTCAAAATGAGCTTTTTGTTGCTAAAGTGACGATGCAAAGTGATAACTTTTTAATTCAACAGATCCAAAAGTACATTTCCAGTCTTAGCTGCTTGTTATAATGTTACTCTTGTTTTGCTCCTCTTCATGCTGCAGAATTAATGCAGCTATAGGAACATGAGCTGGATAAATGTCGTTTTTTCTTCTCCCCTGGCTTATGTATTGCAAAACGATTTACCAATTAATTCTCAGTTACAAAAGCTTTACTGTTAGACATATGCACCCCATAAAGAATCGAGTCTGGTTCACAAATTGAGGGACAAGCTCGAGCATTGCCAGTGTCAAAAACATCTTCCTTATAAACTAATGTTAAAAACAATAGCCTATTGCAGCAGCCGGTATGGGCAAGCCGCCCAAAACCTACGCCCACGGGGTCTAGGTTGGTTTGTACTTCAGACAGTGAGCCTGTGCCGCTGCTGCCAGTGCCACTGACATAAGCTACGCTACTATTTTTAGCCCTTCTATTGTAAGAGAACAAGTGTGAGTATGTCTACTTGTGGGAAAATCACACCCCCGAAGCCCAAGCGTAGATGGGGTCTAAGACGCATTGCACTTGAAAGATGGAAAATTTTACTTCTAATCATTCGGAAACCAGTTCAACAATGAACGTAAACCCAGGACATGCTGTTAGAGAGGAATTTTTCAAAGTTGAACCTCACTTTAATCCAGTTAATAAATGTGCTTCCAGCAGCAATCATGGGCAAATTAAGGTGTCCTCCCTGCTTTGTGATCTTTTAAATATAACCCCCTTTTACCTCTCTCAAGGACTGCCTTTAAAACAAAACGCCTAAGGCAATACAGCCAATATCCATTGCTGTAACAAAAACAAACCAAGCCTCCCTCTAACCCGTTCAGCTGCACAACTGCCGCCTAAGTCCCCACACAGGGTTTCAGGTCTGCCACGCATGGAGCTGCAGCAGTCAGAGGAGTGTGCCTCTCCCCAGGCTGCACCTACTGCCTCCCTGGGGCTGCAGCAGTTCCCTGGTAGGGCCAGAGGCTGCAGTAGTAGGGAATTGCATGGAGGGAGGAGAAGCTCTGCACGCTGCCATGCCTCACCCATGTCTGGAGCCACGTCAACATGAGCACTGGAAGCTCTGCCCCCACAGCTTCCCTTGCTTGGGAATCGGAGCCAATGGGAGCTGGAGGGGGTACCAGCAGGCAAGTGCAGGGCAGAACCACTAGCTCCCCCCTCTAGCAAGAGGAGGTGCCCCAACATGTTCACTAGCTCCCCCCTCTAGCAAGAGGAGGTGCCCCAACACCATGCCCCAGCCCCCTCCATCACTCTAATTGCCTCCTATACCTCATACCCAACCTGAGCCCCATTCCACACCCTAACTGCTGCCCAGACTCAGCATCTCCATCTCAACCTCCTGCTCTCTCACACTAGACCCCTTAGCCCCGCCCCACCACAGATCATCCACATACAGAGCGAATTTTATGGGCACCAATATAGAAGTGATGTGTTGCACATCATCCCCATCTGGTGCACATAACATCCATTCTGCACGTGGACATAACAATTAGAGGGATCACTGAATGATGCTCTGTCCTCATAAAGGCAACATTTTCAGACTCATATGGCTATAAGTATGGCCCGTGGGGCCAGATGCACAGCTAGTGCAATTCAGTGCACATAAGATGCACTTCTGGCCCCTAAATCCATATGTAAGCACCTAAAAACTGGTGCTGTTTTCCGACAGAGAGAGAGAGAGATCCCACAGCTATCTAGGCCTTCCTTTGTTTAGATTAGAAATAAGTTATCATCACACCTTTTGTAAAGATCTCTCTTGGGAAGGGTCCACAGAAATGAGAAGCACAAAAGTAATGAACTTTGCCAGCACTTTAAATCTAGGCAGTTAAAAGATCTGAAACAGCATCCCTACAAATGCTAGTCTGCCAGCAGAACAGCAGCCAGCCTTGCATCACTGCACCACAAACTAGAAATTGAACTTTCCGAGGTCTGCTAAACACAGCCAAGATGGCATTGTTTTATTTTTAACCAAGCAATCTATTCAGCCAATAAATTCAGCCTTGCGTTCCCGTTACTGTCACCCTTCTCTATATTGTTTACAGCAATTTACCTGTCACTTCATGCCTTTAGTCAGATTGTAAGGGCTTAAGGATGGAGACAGTTTTACGTGACTTCTCTTATTATAACTAGTTTACATTATTTGAGCTGAATTGGGACTAGAGAAAAAAATCCAAATTGTGTGTGTTTTTTACACACAATTCACTTCAGCTGAGACAAGGCAAAAGGGCTTCCAGATATTTTCATAATTAAGCAAAATCTGAAGTTTTTTTTTAATCCAATCCAAATTATCCCATACAATGAGGATCCAGGTGTTACTGTAACGTGAATACACCCGTACAATTAGTAAGAATAACCTGGGGAGAAATCATAATATTGAGTGGGCTACATTCTCATTCCTGTGAGAAAACATCAAGCTGTAGTGTGCTGATTTCTAATGACAAACATTGTATGAATACTTCCTTGAGCTCCCCATAATATATTTCCTTACATCTCTTGTATGCCCCCTTATTTTGACCAGAAGTGTATGGCATGATTATTATTTGCAGAAAAAGAGATGTAGAAATGCACATTTAGAAAAGTGGCAATACATACACTGCCATGGTATTTGCTCTCTCATTACCTGAGCATGTCTGTTTCTAGGTCGTCAGCTCTGCAAATAAATCCCAGATGTATTTCTCCTCATCTGCCCAATGCCCCTCTGCTTTCTCTATCTCCAAAATTGTCATATATTTTCTCTGCAGTTGCCAAACATCTTCTCACACTCAGACTCTCCAGAACCACATTTCTAATTTTAACTCTTAATCCCTCTCTCTCCACCACCATTTCTCTATCACTACTTACAATTCAACCATTCTTCCCTGCACCCCTTATCCAGACTCAAAAGCTGAGTCTTCTCTGAGTCGTTCTCCCAACCCTATATCCAATTCTGGCCTGTAGTACAGAACCTATCCAGGTTTTAATACACTTTCAGATCAGCAAGAAATGCTAAGGCATTTAATCCAGGCTGGACTCTGCATTCGCAGTCGAAAGCCAAGTCAAACAAAGTGATCAAATGGATATTGCAAGAGTAGTCATGCCTAGCAAGAATTTTTTTTTTTTTGGCTCATTCAAGACAAGCGCTGAACTAGGCCGTAGTAACTAAATTTCACCTTGGCTGGAGATTTTGTCAGCTTCCCCACACCTCACAGAATGCTAACACAAGAACAGACCAATGGTCTGTCTAGCCCAGTATCCTGTCTTTCACCTGTGGCTGGTGCCAGGTGCTTCAGAGGGAGAGAAAAGCACAGGCAATTTATCGAGTGACATCCCCTGTCATACAGTCCTAACATCTAGCAGTCAGTATTTTAGGGACAACCTAGAACTTGCAGTTACATCCCTGACCACATCCCTGTCCACATATAGCCATAGATGGATCTGTCCTATAGGAATTTGTCTTCCCGTGCCGCCCCCCCCAGCCACTCATGTTTTTGGGCTTCACAATATGCTGTGGCAAACTGGCAATAAGTTCCACAGGTTGACTGCATTATGAGTAGAAGCCCTTGGTTCTTGCATTATGTGAAGGGAAACACTTCCCTATTTCACTTTCTCCACACCAATCATGATTTTATGGATTCAGCATTTTATCATATCCCCCATCAGCCATCTCTTTCCTATGCTGAACAGACCCCATACTTTTTAATATTTTCTCAGGTGGAAGCTGTTCCATACCCCAAATCTTTATTGTTACCCACCCTGTCATCTTTTTTTTAGATGAGATAACCAGAACAGCTCACAAGATTCCAGGTGTTGGTATACAATAGATTTTACTGTGTTTTCTTTTTTTTAAAAAAATTACCTCTGCCTTTTTAATAACTCCTAATATTTTTGCATTTTTAATTGCTGCACCCTGCTAAGCAGATGTTTTCCAAGAAGTATCCACCAAGAGTCTGATTCCTTTCTTCGGTGGTAAGATCCTATCAATTAGATCCCATCGTTTTGTGTGTATAGTTGGGATTTTGTTTTCCAATGAGCATTAATGTGTATAGAAATTACATCCATTCTCCGCTCCCCTCATTCTTTCACTTATTGTGCATTATAACACATTTGAAAAACGAAACAAAATAATTGGGAAAAACGTTTCAATAAGATTTCCTTTAGTTATCATGAAAGGTGCACAGTTTGCAAGTAATATAGCAGTGTGCATATATAATATAGCGGTGCGCGTATATAACATAGCAGTGCGCGTACTTGAGAGGGAGAGGACTTAGCACTCACTGAATTGTATTGTGACATGTTACTGAGCATGAAGAGACTATATGAGAACTGACTAGTGCTTAAAGGAATCCATATAAAAAAACCCTATTTTGAACTTATACTTTTCATGAGGTATCTGCATTGTACAGCTCTGAAACCAGACAGTGAGATCCCAATCCATAGGCCTTTAGTGATGCTAACCACTCTGTCAGCCAGCTGGCTCTGTGTATTCATAGTGGAATACACAGTCACTGACTCCTCTCAGCCAGATATAAAAGTAACCACTGAAGTCAGCCCAGCTTTGCGGAAACCATGGTAAACACTATATTCCACAACTGATGACCAAACCCTAGTTTGAATGTGACGTCTGAAAAGCCACTTAGCAGCTACAAGTATTTATGCGTAGGAGATAATATTCACAGTTCACAAAGTTCCCTTCTGTGAAACCATTAGCCCCTTTGCCTCTCCACTTACCACTAGCGACAATCAAGCTCATCAAAAGGGTGTTGTTTCCACCATTAGTTACAATGTAGTGGCAGCGGTAAATTCCAGAGTCAAAAGCTGTAACATTGTGAAGTACAAGAGTGCTGCTCCCCTGAGTAGGACAGTCGATCTTTGCATGTTCCTGATAATCCGAACCGTAGATTTTCCCTTCTGAGAAGTTACACAGGACTACAGTATCCATTTGGTCCCCTTTGATCCTGTGCCACGTCAGCTGCTGCGCCAAACCTCTAACAATGTAAGGACACCTGAGGGTCACATTTTCCCCTGGCTCAGTGATCATGTGGTTGGTTGGTGGCACATGTGGCACCTTGAAAGAATCTATTTAAAAAACAAAAACAAAAAATATGTTTATAATGGTACAGGTCACATTCTAGATCAATGATCTATTCCAAGAACTACTATTGTCTGCATCTGATGAAGCAGGTCTTTGCCCACGAAAGCTGACGCTCCAAAATATCTGTTAGTCTATAAGGGGCCGCAGGACTTCTTGCTGTTTTGAAGATACAGACTAACTCGGCTACCTTTCCGATACTGGTCTGCAAGTTAATACTCATTAACATGGCCTTCCTTACCTATATGTAAAATATACAGCTGCAAAGGGCACCATGAAATTTAGGGCACCAAACTGCCCCAAATTTCACAGTGTCCTCAGCAGTTGCATCCTGCGTACAGTCTCCAGCAGCCAGCCCACACCTGCAGCCCACACCACATCAGCCCCCTCAGCTGCTTCTCAACCAGCTGTTTCCATCTTCTGGAGGAAGAGGAAACACTGCTGCTTGCTTGCACTGCTCACTACCACCCACACCTGCTGCCCCCAGCTGTCAAATCAGCCAGCCACCCTTTGCTGCTCTTGGCCCCTGCAACTCTGTGCCTGCCCCCACTGCTTCTGCCTTTGCAGCCCTTGTATGCAACCCCTCTGCAGGGTGCAAGTGCCTGGGCAGCATAGGGCATCCAAATTGGTAGGTATGGCCCTGGTTGAGGGTGCCCATATTTCCTTATGCTGAATATGGGACACCTGGTGAAATTTCTCATGTGCTAGTTCAATGGCAATCAATTGTACAAACATTGAAATTAACGTGAAGTTGACTGATTCCCTGTTAAAAGGAAATACTGTGTAGTTGGATTCTTTTTATTTATCTTCTTATTTTAAGCCTTTAGTGTTCATGTGGGGAGGGGTGACTGATTCTCACACACACACACACACACACACACACACACACACTCGTGTCTCTCTCTCTCATACTGGGGGCAGCGTGAGAGATCCATCAATCCAAGCCACATTGCCCAGCTCTCTCTGCCCTCCATCCCTGTTTTGGTCCCTGGGACAAACCTGATGCCTGATACTTGGCACTGTGTGTCTTTCCAAGGCAACACATGAGAGTACATGGGATCACATGCCCAGATTTCTGCCTGAGTTCGCACCAGAATGTGGCCAACAGCAGCCTTTCAGATTGGTGTAGGAGAGAAGGGGTGGGAGCTGCTTCCAGCTGCAGGGAAGAGAAGGCATAACAGACGACTTGGCCTGTGTCTCTGGAGAACTCGTTTCTTCCCCTGCTCCCCGTGTGGCTGGAAGCTATTTGTATCTTCTTGCCCACACAGGGTCAAAAGGCATCTAACATCTCCAGGCTGGTTCTGGCCACTGACATGTACCAGCTGCCTCCTGTCCTAGTGCTACTGCCTAGGCCCTAAGGATGCACTAGGGCCAGGGACTCCAGGTGCTCTAGCAAACCCAACAAGAAAGGTGGCTCAGCAGGGAAGGGTGCCCAATAAAAGTCACATGAAGTAGATCAAAAACCAGCTACCTGATAGGTCTCATAATGTTATAATATGTAAATGGTAAATAACGAAGTGAACAGATAACCAATCCAGAGCAATACGCATTGCTGGAACACAAGCCAACAGCGTGTGTTTTACAGCAGCCTAATTCAAAGGCCTACAGATAGGAGTAAGGAACACAGGCCCAACACAGAAGCTGAGGAGCTCCATCCTGGGAAGCAGTGACTCTGAAGGGAAGGGTGGGGTCCATAGTCACTGATCAGAGCAATAGGTTCATTTCTGATATGATATCAATGATATGGGCAAAGGATTCACATGATCCTAGGATGTCTGAACATAAGAATATCAAGCAGGAGAAGAGCGGTTATATTGAATATATATTCATAGTATTGCAACCACTACCAGAATCACTGTCTCAGGTTCTGGTGCCCACACTTAAGGAAGGATGTTGACAAACTGGAGATAGTTCAAAGAGAAGCCACAAGAAAGATTAAAGGATTGGAAAACATGTCACACTCAAAACCTCAAGAATTCATTTTGCTTATCAAAAAGGAGATTTAATTATATATAGGCCGTGTCTACACTAGCCCCAAACTTCGAAATGGCCACGCAAATGGCCATTTCAAAGTTTACTAATGAAGCGCTGAAATGCATATTCAGTGCTTCATTAGCATGCGGGCGGCAGCGGCACTTCGAAATTGCCGCGGATTGCCGCTGCGCGTCTCGTCCAGACGGGGCTCCTTTTCAAAAGGACCCTGCCTACTTCGAAGTCCCCTTATTCCCATGAGCTGATGGGATAGGCCTGAATAGGCATTTCAGCGCTTCATTAGTAAACTTCGAACCCTGAATAGGCATTTCAGCGCTTCATTAGTAAACTTTGAAATGGCCATTTGCGTGGCCATTTCGAAGTTTGGGGCACGTGTAGACGTAGCCATAAGGTGATGAGAGAAAGTGCGCCCTTTAATGTAACTGGCAAGAGTATAACAAAATCCAATGGCTGTGCACTGAAGATAGACAAAAGCATACTATAAGGTGCAACATTTTAACAAGAAGGGTACTTAATCTTGCCAAGTTGTTCCAAAGGCTATCAAGAGTGATGTTTTTTTTTTTTTCCCCTAAGACACATAATATGTTCAAACAGCAATTAACTCCGAGAAGTCTTCCTAACCTGCACTATGCCAAACTAGATGATACTTTCTGGTTTTTATATATATGACAAATGGTTTTTCTTCATATTATATTCATGGCCCACTAATATACAAGAGTTACCAGCAGTATGCTATTGTGTAATAAGAGACCCTACAGCAGTATAAACACACAGGGCTAGGGCTACACCCTAGCCCATCTCGAAATAACTTATGCTATTTTGAAATTTATTTTTTTATGAACTGCATGCCGTCCACACAGCATTGAGGTTCAAAATAAGTACCTATTTGGAACTTCCCACTCTCTCTCACAAGGAGGGGAAGTGGGAATGAAGTACGACTGAAATAGCAGGGCTGTTTCGAGTGCAGTGTTTGGCTGAAGGGTTTTTGTTTTGGAATGCAAAATTTTCATGAAATAGAAACCTCAGTTTAACCATAGCCGGGAGGATAAAGTATATGTGGTTGTGGGCCTTAAACTTATGACTATATATTTTCAGACTTCTATGCACTAATCTTATGGTCTTCAGAGTTGATATTGCATTAATTTATTGTATCAAAAATAACTGGATACTATTTTCATTGTCTTCCTATCCTCGTCATATTCTTTAAAAAATTGAAATCCAAGACTAGCACTGAAATTCCTTGCCAATGTAGCAGGCTGAACATTTCAGCACAAACATCACCAACCAGTCACAATATATTTAAAAATGCTAATTTGTACTTCCCCCTCCCCCTTTCATTGTATGTATAGGCAACAGTGTCTTGCCCTATCTGCAGTCATTTAGATCTGTGAAAGTGGGTGTAAAATGTTACTATTCTGACATAGCCACATTTACATATTCTGTATAAGTGAGCAGGTATAAAGTAGTGGAGAATCAGTCCTACATATTTCTAATTAAATGGTCACAACACATAGATAAAAAAATACTGCACATTTAGAGATTTTGTTTCATTTATTTAGCTCTTTATCTTGACATGCGTGTTAGCACAGTTCTTCCCTCCTCCTCCTAACAACCTTCCTTTTTTTAAAATATATGTCACTATATACTTTTCTTGCATTCAGGTTGCTTTGTGTATAATGATTGTGTCTGACTCTGAATAATAGTTCCTCCTCCCCCCCACCCCCCCGGGTAATGCTAGAACTAATTCAGGCAGAGCTGTCTTCTGGTCCTTTTTATATTTTGCAGCTGTGGATCCTCCAGCATTATTTGAGGCTATCAGATATGTGAAAGAAGATCTTTATTTCTATCTTGATGGTTTAAGTCTCTAACTACTTTGGGGGGGATGGTGGCCTTTAAAACATAAATGGATATAATTCAATATAAATGAATTGCTGGAGTTTAAGAGGATGAGCAACTAAACTCAAACTACTCAACAGGAAATTAGCAAAACCTAAGGATTCTGGTCCCTGCTCTCAATGTCTGATAACAAAGATGTTCCAGGCTTAAGGTTGAAATGACTTTTAATTTTGAATTTGAAAAAAAAAGTTGGAGTTTAAAAAAATCAAATTCTAAACAAAAGCAGTCTTGATAGAAGAGTTTTTCAGCTTCAGAAAGAATTCAGTACTCCTACTTTTGGTTCCAATTGGACATGAAAGCTTTTCAAAAATTTTGAAAATTCTTGCAGGATGAGAAAAGTGTGTTCTTCCCAGCTCTAACACTTCTCTCTTTCTTTGGACAATCTTAGCTAATTTTTTTCTTCAATGGCAAAGGGTTCAGACATCAGGCTTTCCCCCTCCAAGTTCATTTTTAATCATTATATAGAACTTTATTGGTGCTTATCACTAGTTTCACTAGCTCCAAATTTACAGTCTTACAAACTTAATATTCTATAGTATAATCATTGATTCTGCCAACATGAGCAAGGCATAGCTCAGTGAAAATAAAGAAAATGTAAAAATGATAACATATGTATTCTTGCGGCTTTGCATGGTGCTGTGTCTATTTTGACCAGTTTATTTTTGACTATGGTACGATTTTACTTAGCATGGGGCTGGAAAATTTCACATCTGATTAGAGGCATAATGGGCTCTAATAAATAGCTCTCTTGACTCTCTTCTAGTACCCTGAAATCTGTTTCTAGATTGGTCTCATTTTAATTCTCTGGTGAATGATGATAATGACACTTACCTTTGAAAAGTGCTTTGAGATCCTGTGATGAAAGCTTAATTATTACTATAGCTATGTTCATACAAGCCCTCTCCTGAAGGCTGAAGCTAGGCAGGTGCACATGCTGCCTAGCAACAAGCAATTTGAGTCAATGCATGAGTGCACATGGGTTGCCGTGGAGAGCACTCACCTGAGCTCATCATTGACATTCAGCATCAGGGTGTTCACATTACCTATGGGTAAGTTGCAGGGGCACCACCACGTTACTTCTGCAGATTTTTCAGATCCCTGTAGCTGACAATTTTGCAGCCATTTTCACTCCTACTTACTTATTAACATAAACCAGTACACACCCTGAACTCCAAACACACCCTCCCTTCTCTGTCTGTAATGAGAATATTTTTAATACATTCTTGTTTACCTTTGGCCTAAGCTGGAGTTACCCACAAAAGATTTCAATTTTGGACCTGTGTTGTATAAGCTTTCATTTTATTTTCATTCTATCCAGATGTTAGAGGTTTCCTCCTTCATAAAAATGAAGGAGGTTGCTTCCTATAAGCTAGTTAGTACCAAATACTTTAGTACTAGAGAGAGAAACAAGATAAATCCATACATCACCAGTGGTTTTCACCGCACATTTCATCTCCATTTCCCTCTTCCCATATTAAATTCTCAGTTATATTGCTAAATTGACAAATGAGCCAAAAGGCAAACTCCTCGTTACAGACAGCAGAACGAGGATCAAGGACTATTAAAGAATTTTAACAGGCAAGTGCCTCCCAGTGGACTGGAAGTCTAACCATCTCAGTTTATAATTTCTCCTTACACTTTGCTCTTCTCCTATCTAGATTCTGCCATTAGTCATAAAATGCAGTATATTTTCCAGCAAAACATACTTCTCAGTCTGTTATATGCAGCCTATTACCTATCTTCACAATTTTAAATACCCACAACTGCCTTATGTAATGCTCTCCGAATGCTATCATCTCAACATTTAATTAATCACACTTCTTCTTTAGGGAAAGGGGACAAAAAAATTCCGGATCAACTACAGGTTGAACCTCTCTTGTCTGGCACAATCAGGACCTGACTGGTGCTGGACGAGAGAATTTCCCAGACCACAGAAGGTCAATGTGTTTAACGTATTACTAATACTTTTCTTGCTTACGGGGCTCTTAGAAAACATTTGGGGTAAATTAGAGCTAAACAATAGCACAGAACACTGAGACCCAGGACTGGTGGCTATAAAGAAACTTTATGGGACCATGGGAAATTTGGCCATACCCATAAGTGGTCACCCAGCTAACTAAAATCATGGACAATTATGTATGTTGCTAGATGAGAGTGTCCCAGATTACAGAGTTTCAACCTGTGCTGGGCATTATGGAGGTAATGGTGGATAGTGCAGATATAACATGCTTAGCCCAAGATGAATTCAATGATTGTTGTTGCAGCAATATAAGGCTGTGGAATAATAGCTGGCAAAATAAATAGTTTGTATTATGTACACATATATTGCAAAGAATATAAACTTTGACGGCAGCTTTTGGATTAGGGTTAGGGTTAGGGTTTGTTGTATTACTCCTAGGGGAATGTCTGAGCTAAAAACACTGAAAATGTTGCACACTAGGTTATAAAATTCTGCATATTTTGTCAAATCAAAAAAAAAAAGAAGAAAAAAAACCCCACACCAGTTTCAATTCTTTTGTTAATTTATTTCCAAATCCCTGTCAGCAAGTATTTCTGTCAGAATACAGATAAGAAAGATTATGGGGATATTTATGACCAATACATTCCTTTCTAGGATAATAATGCAGAATTTTGAGTAAAAATTCATTAAAACTAGAATAGATCAACCTTTTCTCCACAATCTTTAGAAGCAGTGCGAAGACTTGGGAACATCACAAGTAATGGAGGGGCCAAGGAAGAGAGAATGAATTGCTGGGAAGGAGCACAGGAGTGAACTTGGAGGGTTGTTGGGTGTAGGTGGGAGAAGTACAAGACAGGTTTTTTGCAAAGAGGGACCATTATGGAGTTGAGGAACCTTCTCCATGCAGACCCTGGGTGACTTCTAGCCTCTTCCATTGTCAGGCACACTGACCCGGTATTCATGTGTCCCTGCACTCCATTTGCCAATCAGCAGACATGGCTGCCCCATTCACACTCAGGTTCCCTTTCTCTCTCCATCCCTATGTGCCCCTGAACCCTTCTCCCATTCAGCTTTTGACTCAGTGTGGTCACCCCCACTAGATTCTGTTCCTTCACCCCAGCCTAGGTCTACTGTGTGATGCCCTCCCCGCTAGCCGGCCTGCCCTGGCCATACCTCCCCACCCCATACTGGTGCCCTGCAGGCAGAGCACTGTAAGAAGGCAGCCTCCACCCTCCTTCTCCCTTTCCAAGGCTGGCTGCTGTAACCCAGGAACCTGCTGCTCTGTCTTCTGGTACCACATCAGCTGCTGGTAAGTGACAAGGTATAACTGAAGCTTCCCTTTGTCTCCCCTTGAGAATCTGTTATTCCGTGGGTGGGGATTTATGGGGAAGAGGAATCTGCATGGAACATCACTGCACTTGGTAGTGACACAGAAGTAATTTACATGGCAAATCAAAACAAAAAAAGCAGTCCAGTAGCACTTTAAAGACTAACAAAATAATTTATTAGGTGATACGCTTTTGTGGGACAGGCCCACTTCTGCAGACCTTAGCCATACCAGAACAGACTCAATATTTAAGGCACAAAGAACGAAAAATAGTAATCAAGGTTGACAAATCAGAATATTATCATCAAGGTGAGCAAATCAGAGAGCAGAGGGGCAGAAGCAGGGTGGTGGGGGGAGTCAAGAATTAGATTAAGACAAGTATGCAAAAGATTATGAGGTGATTGGAATAACAGAGTTGGTGGGATGACTGGTATAACTGAAGCACCGTCATGTAAGGATATAAACTGTTCAGGTAGGGGAGAAAAGGAGGGAGGAGTGGTGCTGTATATAAAAGACAGCAGTGTGATTTCTCAGAGCTCCTGTGTATGGAGGGAGGAAAGCCAGTTGCAAGTTTTTGGGTTAAGCTTAGAGGTGGAAGCAACAGAGATGAGGTTGTGGTTGGTGTCTGCTCTAGACCACCAGATCCGGGAGATGACGTAGACAAGGATTTCTTCAGATAACTGAAGAGAAGCTTCCAAGTCATAGGCCCTGGTTTGCATGGGAGACTTAAATCACCCAGACATTTGTTCGGAGACCAATTCAACAGCACACAGACAATCCAGGAAGTTATAGGAGAATGCTGGGGATAACTTCTTGGTACAAGTCCTGAAGGAACTGTGCACAGTTTGACAGGGAAGAACTAATAGGAGAAATAGAAGTGGGTGGAAACTGGGGTGCAGTGATCACAAGATGGTGGATTTCAGGATCCTGACAAAATGAAGAAAGGTGAACAGTAAAATACAGACGCTTGATTTCAGAAGGGCAGACTTTGATTTCCTCAGAGAGCTGATAGGCAGAATCCCTTGGGAAGCAAATATGAAGGGGAAAAGAATTCAAGAGAACTGGCAGTATTTTAAAGACGCCTTACTGAAGGCACAGGAACCAACCATTCTGATGCACAGTAAGAAAAGCAAATATAGTATGCAACCAGCTTGGTTTACTCAGGAAATCCTTGGTGAGCTTAAACTCAAAAAGGATGCACGTAAGAAGTGGATACTTGGACAGATGGCTAAGGAGGAGTATAAATGTATTGCTGGAGAATGCAGGGGAATAATCAGTGGGGCAAAAGCACAATTGGAAGGGCAGCTAGCAAGGAATGTGAAGGGTTTCTACTGTCGTGTTAACAATAAGAGGGTGGCCAGGGAGGTGTGGGGCCATTACTGGACGAGGGAGGTAACCTGATGACAGATGAGGTGGGATGAGCTGAAGTACTCAGTGCTATTTTTGCCTCTGTCTTTCATGGACAAGGTCAGCTCCCAGACTACTGCATTAGGCAATGCAGTATGAGAAGGAGCCGTGCAGCTCTTGGTGGGGAAAGAATAGGTTAAGGGCTATGTAAAAAAGCTAGACATGCACAAATCCATGGGTCCCGATTTAATGCATCCAAGTGTACTGAGGCAATTGGCAAATATCACTGCAGAAACTTTGGCCATTATCTCTGAAAACTTGTGGAGATCAGGAGAGGTCCCAGATGACTGGAAAAAGGAAAACATAGTGGCCATCTTTAAAAAAAGGAAAGAAAAACAATCCAGGGAACCATAGACTGGTCAGCCTTACCTCAGTACCCTGGAAAATCATGGAGGGGATCCTCAAGGAATCCCTTTTGAAACACTTGGAAGAGGGGGAAGTGATTAAGAGTAGTAAACATGGGTTCACTAAGGGCAAGTCACTCCTGACCAATCTGATTAGCTTCTATGATGAGGTAACTGGCTTTGTGGACGTGGGAAAAATCAATGGGTCTGATATACCTTGACTTTAGCAATTTTTTTCAATATAGTTTCCCACAACATTCTTGCCCATAAGTTAAGGAAGTATGGATTGGATACATACAGTGGAAGGTGGATAGAAAGCTGGCTAAATGGTCAGGCCAGCAGGTAGCAATCAATGGCTCAGTGTCTGGTCACCAGGCAGTTTGAAGTGGAGTGTCCCAGAAATCTGCTCTGGGGCTGGTACTGTTCAACATCTTTATTAATGACCTGGATAAGGGGATGGATTGCACCCTCAGCAAATTTGCAGACACTAAGACAGGGGGTCAGGTATTGGAGGGTATAGACAGGGTCCAGAGCGATCTAGACAAATTGGAGGATTGGGACAAAAGTAATCTGATGAAGTTCATCAAGGACAAGTCCAGAGTCCTAGACTTGGGACAGAAGAATTCCAAGCATTGTTACAGGCTGGGGACCAACTGGTTAAATAGTAGTACAGCAGAAACAGACCTGGGGATTACAGTGAATGAGAGGCTGGATATGGGTCAACAGTGTGCCCTTGAAGCCAAGAAGGCTAAAGGCATATTGGGGTGCATTAGGAGGAGCATTTCCAGCAGATCTAAAGAATTTGTTATTCCCCTTAATCCAGCACTGGTGAGGCCACATCTTGAGTATTGCATCTTGTTCTGAGCCCCCCAGTATAGAAAGAATGTGAATGTATTGGAGCAGGACCAGCAGAGGACAATAAAAATGTTTAGGGGGCTGGAGCACATGACCTATGAGGAGAGGCTGAGGGATCTAGGCTTATTCAGTTGTCAGATGAGAAGAGTGAGGGGTGATTTGATAGCAGCCTTCAACTTCCTGAAGGGGGCACTAATGAGGATGGACAGAGGCTGCTCTCAGTAGTGACCGATGGTAGAACAAGGAGCAATGGTCTCAAGTTGCAGTGAGAGAAATCTAGGTTAGAGAATAGGAAAAATCAGTTTCACCAGCAGGGTGGTGAAGCACTGGAATGTGTTACCTAGAGGTTTTTAAGTCCCAGCTTGACAAAGTCCTGGCTGGGATGACTTAGTGGGGGATTATTCTGTTTTAGACAGGGAGCTGGACTCGATGACCTCCTGAGATCCCTTCCAGCCCTAGGATCCTGTGATTCTAACATCCCATTTTCTTCCTCCAAATCTTTCATGTGCCATTACCCCTAACAGAGGGGGTTCTATAAAAACAGTTTTAAAAAGTGGAATTCATACATAAAGAAACTAGATGACCTTTTATCATCTAAGTAATTTTGTCACTCCTTTCTCTTGTTACAATTGTAATTTCTTGTCTACCTAGATACTGAGAAAACTTCAGGGCTGAAAAATGTTCACGTTTAATGGCAATTTCTCTACCCTCTGTACTCTCAATTTCTCTGCCTTACCTTCATTCAAAGTTAACCTGTAGTAGACAGTCCCGTGCCAGAAGACAAGAAGCAAAAATGAACCCTTTAATAACCAGCTATCCTTAGCAGCTGCCTAGGAAGGGCAGACTTGCTTGTTCAGAGTCTCTGTCAACCATGTGCTTGTCACCGTACAAAACACAAAGACAAGCCTTGTCCTTGGGAGCTCACAGCTAAGAGAGTGTTAAGGAGGATAATCTCTTGCTTCTAGCTACTGTAAATGACCGATAAGTTTTCCACTAGAAATCTACAAACCTCTGTACTGAGAGACAGATAAGCTGAAAAAAGGAGTTATTTGAAGCGAATAATGACATGGAAAAGAACACGTGCGACATAGTGCTTTGCACAAACAGTAATTCAGAAGGTAGCACCCCCGTGTCAGTATGTAATTGCAGTAGCTAAGAACATAACAATTGTTCTTTCTCCGTGCAATCACACAGCAGCACCGATCACACTGTTTAAAAGGTGATGATATTCACTATGACATCTGGAATTGAAACACTATTAATAAATTCCCTTTCATGTTCAGTATCATTCAGGAAACCCTTGAGGCTGGACCCTCCTCTCACTTTGCACCAGGGCTTGTGGAGGCTGCTGTTCCCACTGCCCGTATAGCTCTGTCTTACTAGATTGTTTGTGAAAAGAGCAAACCACACGACAAAAGGCCAGCAGGTCTTGAAACGAGCCTGACCACTAAAGACACTTTGGCTACCACCATGCCAATGGACAACTCTTTTTCCCACCCCTTACCCCTGCCCCTTGGCCAGGAAGCTGTGCCACAATTGTTCCTTTTTCCATCATCTCCAGGCAGAACTATTTTAACTCACTTATCTGAGTTTAAAATCAATCATTACAAAAAGGCTGAAGTGGCTATGCCTCTCAGCAGCTCATATTGTTCATTACAAAGTCTGACACAGGCATTGAGCACCTGTGCTTGCTGAGTGACAGAGGTCCTCAGGACTGTTTCCAAAAGAATTACAAGGCTTTGTCCTAATCTACAAAAGACTTGTTGCATTGTCTGGAACCTATTAAAGCATCACCGCAACAAATGCCTTGCTCTCCACAGGGATAATGCATCACTGAGAACAGAACATTCTTGGTGCTTGCTATCAGCAGAGATCACGCTGAGCCCAAACCAGATAGCATTCAGAGCAGATGGTAGAACCTACTCTTTCAGTAACTTCTTCCCACAAAAATAAATGCCCTTACAATATATAGTCAAGTACATAAATCCATGCTGCTTTGCCTATCGGATTAGAAAGAAAGAAAATATTTTTTCTGGGTTCTTGCACTATTTTGTATACTATGACTGATAAGAACAATACAAAAGTACCTTGGTGTGTATGAACATGGGTAGACTAAAGGGAAGATTCAACCTGTTAACGTGTTCAGGCAAACAACTGTTTGAGAAAAGGAGTATGACAACGGACATGTCCTCGTATGCCTGTGCAACACAAGAAGCAAGATGTTGATATTGCCATTTCTCAAGAAGAGATGCATAAGAAGATGTCTGCAGTTGTGTAGGTGAGCCAAATGTAGGAGTTTTGTGGTTTCAACACTAGTTTGTTGCGTTCCAGATGACAGAATGGAAGTAGGTACCTCATACTTCTGTGTGGAAGATGCCGAGTGTAGGCACTGACTATATCAGAACTTTGAGTGGTGAGTGGGCAAGGGTACAGTGACACACAAACGGCTTTTTGTGGCATCTCAACTGTATTTTCCATACTTTCAGATGTTTGAATTTATTGATTCTCTTCAGTTTATTGTTGCCTTAGAATTTCCTGTCTTTATTTTGTTTTGTTTTTTTATTCGAGCGATACAAGTTTGTCTTTCCTGTTAGTACTGACAGGTGCTTACCATCTAAACTTTACCTGAATTAAGTCTTTTGAATCAGGATTTTGATACATTTATTTTTATTATTTATTTTACGGTGCTTTGCAAAAATTAGTCTGACACTGAGTTACATTTTACAAGTGCAAATATGCCAAACTTCATATTCTTTATCAGCATACCTACAGATTTCAGGAACTCCAGCCATCAATCATAGACATAGCTGTGGTCAAAATGCAGTCTCTCTCCCAGTCAAATTCAGCAGCATTTGCAGAATACAAACTTCAATTTAGGATGGGTTGGGACAGCTTCTAGCCATTACAACCCTAAAGAAAACCTCAACAGGGTGCCTGTGTACAGTGCTGAGCGTGAAAGCTTGAAACAATAGCTATGTGGGACATGCAAACTCCCTACATTCAGCTCACTTTCTGGCATCTTAATTCATCTGCAGAAGAGAGCCTTCTCTGTATCTTTTTTTGTTTGTTTGTTTTTAATTTTATGGCAGTAGGAAGTGATTGTTCTCCACCTAAGATAGGACTACAACTAAAAAGTCTTTAAAGAACTTTTCTAAACTACTTGGTGTACTCCCAGACCACAGCAAGACACAAGTTCACAAAAATGACACAGAGATGACAAACAGAGAGGAAACGTGTTCCTGGGAGGATGCTAGAGTTTTCAAATGCCCTGCATAATCAAATAAAGACAGAATGTGCCATCAGGATCTCTATAGTAATATTCTAGATGTTCGCTCTATTTTGTCCCATTGAGAAATGCTTTACTAAATGGTCAAATAACACACTTTGCATTTACACTAAAAATGCTTCTAGTTATATTTGGTGCTTATTCCTTCCAACAAAAAGAAGTGAAGTGAAGTGAATGAACGTGGATAATCAATGAATTAGCTATTATTGCCATGTTTACCCAATGACAAACCTCAGGTGTCCTTCCTTATACCTTGCATAATCATTTATACCAGTACAAAGTGGGTGCAAAATACTACCAAATCAGAATGTACTCACTTTGTACCCCAAATGTACACCATTTTGTACTCACTGTTTGGGTGCTAAAGCTCTATCTAAGGTGCAAGGTACAGGAGAATCCAGCAGAAGTCCTCTATGGAGTACAAGAGAGCTCACTGAAAAAATAAGGACTTTAGCTCCTTCACAAAAAACATAAGGCTTTGATAGTTGTTTTCATTTTAGGTCAGGTAGAGCTGGGACTTCAACCAGAGTCTCCCACATCATAGGTACACAGACCAGGAAGGGGCTTCCCAGATCCTCTGTTCCAGTCCCACTGCTATCATGATCAACCCCATCATGTCTTCTCATTCATAAAATGTATCAAGAGCCATCCTCAAATTAGCAAGGTTGTTTGCCCCAACTAACACTATTAGGAGGTAGTTCTAGAACCTTCTGCTTCTCAGGGTTAGACACTTTCTTCTATTTTTCATCCTAAAGAGACTCATTGAGCAAACACTGTTCTTTAGGATGTCCTACAGCTCCCACCCCAATATATTTATAGAAAGCAAAATCATCCCCTTCTCAGCTTTAGTTTTACTAAACAAGACAAGCTCAGACTCAGCATTCTCCTGATTATCCTAGTGTAATTTTTCTCTGTACCAGTTCCTATTTGCATTTCTCTTTCTTGAACGTGGGTGACCAGACCCAGACAATATTCCAGGTGAGATCATACCAGTACAAAGTTATTACTACTTCCCTCTCCCTGCTTGAAGTATCTCACCTCACATCTGCCTTTTTGACAGCTATATAAGTTGGTGACTCCATATTATTTTCCTACAACTAACTCTTCCCTAATGTCCTCTCTACTTACTAAAACCAAGTTAAAACAATATTACCATCACATTCCAAGGGGGTACCCCAAGGCCAACTAGCTTCCAGCTGTTCTAAGGTAAGTCTTTCCCTCCTCCCTCTCCACCCCATTCTCATACCACCCGATCCTGGATATGAGAAACCTTCCTGGTCATCTTTTTTTTAATGTGGGGCAAACTGATAAACTTCCAGGAAAGTTTCAATGAATTAGCAATTTCCAACAAAACCCATTTTCTCTAAAAATTCCCAACTGGCTCCAACAATAATGATGCAGATAGTGGCTAGCAAAGGAATCCAGATTCAATATGGTTAGTGAAATGCTAGCTCAGTGATAGCTTAATAGTTTTCCCCCAGTATTCAAAAAATAGCTTAGGCTACATGTGATCCTATTTATGCCTACCGTTTCTGCAGGACACTTTTTTCCTCACTCTAATCAAGCTGGAAATTAAGTAAAGCACTAAAATGGCTGAGAATTGTACACAAAGAATGATCCAAGACACTTAGGGCATATCTGTATATAGAAGTTGTGCAAGTTTGAGTTCAAAATCTGATTTAGATAAATTAGTTAAAAATCAAAAGTGTGTGGACACATCTACATTTTTAAAAAACTAGTTATATCTTGTTCATGTAAATTTACTATTGCAAGAGGGGATATGCACCATTTTACACTGATATAAGTGCTCCCACATAAAAAGAGATTAAATAAAATTACTATAAAAATCACACCTTTAGTTTAACTGATGCAACCTTGCATCCAGAGCATGCTTAGCAAAATGATAGAAAATAGAGCTGGCTGCTTTGCAAGAGAAACACGGATTTCAAATTTTGGGTTGGGGGATAAATCTTTACATGTCTTTCAGTTATTTCATAAAGATGTAGCTTGTTGGAAAATCCCAGATCAGACATCACCAACAAATAAAAGAAATGAGGTTCATTAAGTCTGCCCACAATTTATAAAATAACTTTGAAATAATCCACTAAATAAAGAAACCAGCCCTTTTGGAAAATTAATGTCAATTAAAAGTAAAGTAACATTTTTTTTGTTAAAATGTGTAACTCATGGAATTTACCCAAAAGCAAAACAGAGGGAATTATAAAACTTAGCTCTTGTGTCATACTTTAGATCTACAGATCCCAAAGCACTACATAAATTGTCAAATGTGACTCTCTCATTATTAAAAGGCAGGAAAACAAACACTGCGATGTAAAACAGAGGAGGGAATTGATTTTCCCAAATTATGTCCAGTTGGTCAGTAGCAGAGCTGCGAAAAAATACTCAGGTCTCCTGAATTATAGTTTAGTGCCCTACCTGCTAGATCATCCTGCCTGCATTGACTCTGATGATAAGGAATAATCCCAGCTCCATGGAGATCAATAGAAGCATTGCCACTGACTTCAAAGAGCAGAATTTCACTTAGAGAATGAAAAATACTGTACTGATTAAGGTGTCAATAAAGTTAGACAGAATTGACAAAGTGTTCTATAATGTTGCTGGGATAATTAAAAATGAGACATTAAAAAGTTTTTAAGTGTTATAATGCACATGGTAGAATAAAGTTGTAAGGCAGTGTCCCTGAGGATAAGGCAATTCACTAGATTAAACCATATACCTTTAGGGAAGCAAATAATTCACTTTTTCTTGTCTCCAGGCTTAAGTTTTCAAAATGAAAAAAAAAAGTCATTTCTACATGACATTTATTCTTTCTTGGCAGAATAAAGGGAACCTCTGAAGATTTTTTTCCAAGTGCTAAAATCAGAGGGGAAAATCTCTAAGACTGAGCATACAGAACCCCATAGTATCATTTTTAGATTACTTCCTCTGACAACAGCTGCAGCTTGACTGGGATTTATAGTATTCTGAAATATGAGAAGGGGATGCCACCTGCAGCTATTACTCAGTGGACTAATTCCCCCTAGGGAAACTGAAATAATGAGGAAGCCTCGTTTCTTTGGGAATTTTAAATTAGACTGGCCAAGGCACTCAAAAATACAGGGCTGGGCAAAATGCTGAAATAGAGTGCGGAGAAAAGGATACTTAGGTCTCTTCACAGCTAATGTTTTAGAGTTTATGGGAAATCACTGTCAAGAAAGAGTAGACTTGCTTAGAGTTCAGATTGGGATGCGTCAGAAAGGGTCACCGACCTTCTTCCTTTTTTCAGACAGCCATTTGGTTCTTTGCTTTGTTGTTTTAAAAGTAAATTTTGAACTCTCATGGCTATGAAGTGGAAACTAGATATGCTATGTGGGATCACCCCTTGAGGGCTCACATATCTCACAAGAGAACCAAGCCTCCTTAATGAATATCCATCTACCTTCCCCCCCCGCCCAAAGAGCAATAAGGACCTAACCTGGTCAGCAGTATAAGCCTGGGGCCAGATGGTTTTCTCTCTTTTGCTAACTTCTGGTCCTCCCTTGGCTGCAGGCTCAGGAAGACAACACTGTATCCATTAAGGTTTTCAAACTTTTTGTTGTTGTTGTTGTGGGGGGCGGGGTGCACAGAGAAGAAAGGGCAACCAAAGCCCTTGGAATCATTTTTTCCAAGTGAAAACATATTCTGACATCACACAGCTCATGGAGCCAGTCTCTTGGGCACGCTACAATTTTTTGTTTATGCTTTAATGTTGCCCTATCCAAGGTATATTTGAATACTACTGAGAGGGAGCCAAGCCAAGGTACCTGTGACCATACTTTGAACATCTTATTGTAAGTGGCATCTAAAGTAGCGGGAGCCTATTCATAGATTCCAAGGCCAGAAGGGTCTGAGCATCCAGTCATGACCCCTGATAAGTTGCTCCAGTCACCCACAGTGTTAGAAATGTGAACAGTATTTCCAGTCTGACTTCAACTGTCAGATGTTGGATTGTGCTACCTCTGCCATTGCTAGATGGAAGAGTTCACTGACAAATATCAGTTCCCCACACATAGGTACTTACAGACTGTAATTAGTCCCCCATTAACTGTTTTTTTTTTCTCCCCTAGGTCAGATCCTGGGCACCGTGATATTTAAATGCAACTTCCTACATTCACTGATTCCATGCCTCACCATCACGAACTGAAATCTCTCCATGACCTACTTGGTTCTTGTTTTGGTTTTAGGGCATGGTAGCTATTTTAAGCCTTACTGGCTGTCCCCAGTGCTTATGGACAGGCTCTTCTTTGTAACTTTTTACCTCTGACTCTTGGGACACATCTACATGGCCCAGGTCAGTAGAGAGGCCGGCAGACCCTTCTGCTGACAGTGAAATATTGCATGGCTATACTAATTAGCCATGTGACTATGCAAATGGGAAGCCACTTGCAATTTCCAGAAACCTGCTTAGCATAGCTCTGCCAGCAGCAGAGCTGATAACCCAGGCCATGTAGACATGGCCTTGTAGTCTTTAGTCTCAGGGTGTAAGCCTCAACTAGACCTCTGCTTAGTTTTGATTTTTAATTTGTTAGTGATGATGGGTCAAACAGTGTGTGGAATGCAAGAAGAGGATATTAATATTAGCCAGTGACCCACTGGTCTTTCTATAAGTGGCACTGGTAGCCAAAGTGGTAGGGTCAGGTTTACATACCTGTGCCTCACAAGTTGCTCAGTGAACAACTGTTTGCTTGATGTATTCATATTCACACTGCATCAAAGGGAAGAGTAAAGACCACAAACGTTCCTTCCACTGTTCTGGGGTTTCCATTACAATTCTCTTTAAACTTCCTGCGTTTAAATATATTTAAAATAATATAACTTGGAAATATCAAAATGTACCAGTCCAACATTATTGAAAACTACTTTTAAAATTACAAGAATATAGTATTTTTAGGGGGACCTAACTGTTTTAGCCTTTAGAAGCAACCTGTGGGATGAGTCATCTGAACTATATTAGAAGTTCAGCAGCTTTACGTAAAGATTTTCAAAAGCTCAAATTAGCATATGGTGCCTTACTGCCTTTGGAAATCTTCCTTCTTATCCTTCAAGCAAAGAAGAGTTTCCTTTTCCCCCTAAAACCTTTTAAGGTGATGTTTTGGTCTCTTTAGAAGAACAGTAAAGACCTCAAATTTAACAAGAGGCATAGAACAATAAAGCAGGCACTCAGGGATGTCACTGAAGGAAACCACTGGTGAAGGTAAGTTATGGAGATCCAGCCTGGATTTAGTGGTGACTGCCTGTTACAGGTGCTGCTAATGAAGCCTGCCTTGCTGTAAGCAGACTCGTAACACTATCCCCGTACTTGTTTCAGGGGAAAAAATACATGCTCCCCCTCAGTTGGTAGAACACTTGATGCCTAAGTAATGTGTATGTCATTTCCCCCAGAGTTTCTTCTCTAGCTAAAACATCTTTTGGGGCAAGGGAGAAAGACAGAATTAGTGAGTTTTTTAAAAAGTGCTGGAAAGTCAGGAAAATAGCTGGGCAGAAACATCTTCTCATTTCCTGTGTCTGTCCACTACGCTGACAGAGAAGTTTTCACTGTTGAGGGAGCTAAGATAGATACGGATGAACAACCTGGATTCCGGCTCAGCAAAATTGTCACCTTAAACCCAAGTGCAAATCCTTCATTTCTGGAGAGAAGATGAGAGGCAGAGAGAACACAGATTGGATTTTCGTTCCCAGGCTGAGCCTGGCAGCCAGAAAAACATCTTATCTCCTATTTGACCTGGAATTAATTTGAAAGAATATTCACCATGGGAAAATATGGATCCCTTAAATATCATTTTTATACAGCCAACAATACAACTGCAACAAGTGAAGGGCAGAGAACAGCGAGCAGGACAGGAAGATGGAATTAAAAGAGAAGTGTCCTGTTAGCAACTGTTGGACTTGCAACTATTAGAGGCTAAAATATCCTTACAGCTCACTGGAGCCTGAAAGGGAAATATGAAGAAAAGGAGGTATGCATAGCCAATTTCACTGCAATAACCCTAGCAATCTGGAACAGGACGCAGTCTTTCACTGGTCAGCAGCTCAAACATAGCTCATGCTGAATAGTCACCAAAACGTACTATTTGCTGAAGGCTGTTCAGCAGCCTGCCCAAAATTAATTTGTGGTTGCAATCCGTCCAGCTTCTAGCAGATAAATGTTCACATCATAATTGCTACTAATCAATGTCACTGCTGGTAGCCTTGACAGAAGGGGAAAACAACTACCTCCAGGGGGCAGCAAAAGAAGGACTCTCCAGCTCTCCTCACCCCAGGTGCAACAGGAAAGAACAAACAGGAATAGTCAGCAACTACTGGGAGAGGTGAAGCCACGTATCCTTTCCCTCACCTGTACAAACTTCTATTAAAAGGGCTGTGACTTCCTCCCATCTCCCCCTTTAAAATCACTCATTTGTTTTGGGCGGGGGGGAAGAGTTATTGGCTTGGTTTTCACCCTTTCCTCGGTCTCTCTTCTTTAGTCACATCATCATCATGTTCCTGCTAATCACTCTCTCATTCTGTTTCTGCAGAGCTAAAAAGGAATTAACCCTTCTCTGGACTGGGCTGATGTGCAGGTCCTGTTGACCCAAAAGCAGGTACCAGAATAGTACCATCTACAATGCTGACAAGGGCCTCATTTCATACATGTGGTGAGGTTGCAATGTCATGAGATTATTTCCTAGTGGAAATGGGTTGCTGATGGGGCAATGTGCAATATTCTCTAAAACCCTCTCATTGCAACATATTTGTATTACTGCTGTGATGTTTTCCCCCCAAGAAGCCAGCTCTTCTCTGCTGTGATATAGGTCGATTACTCCAATTTGGACCCCGGTAATGTAATTACCTTCTAAAACTGTATCAACAATCTCCATTTCCACATAGTACAGTAACTGGATCATCCCCCAAGTTCTGTTACCAAAAAGAAGAGCCCAGATCTTTCCTAAGTTTGCATATATTTTCATTTTTCTATTGACCAGCAATTTATAAAATGGGAAAGTTTTCATTTACCTGACTGAATAACCTGTATCACCTTTTCCCAGATTCCATCTGGGAAAGTTATGGAGCAGGAATAAAAGCCCACATCTGCTTCAGTGGTCTTGAGGAAGTTTAGTGACTTGTCTTTTGAAGAAACCTTTATAAAGCGAACTCTGTCTTTATATTTCTCTTCAATATGCACACCGTACATTGGGTGAAAGACAGCAATGGGTTCTTTGCCAGTGATAATATTCTTAACCCAGGACATCTGGGTTATGTTGGCTGTCTTTGGACATATGCATTCCAGAGTCATGTTACTGGTGAGCTTTACAGTTGCATCCACATATCTTCCTTCCACTGTGTCTGAAAAACACACACATGCACAGCCTTAGCATGAACCATATTAAACTTCGCAACTACAATGAGCTAGCTAACATTTTAGGATCAAGCAAAATATCTAGATGTTGAAAAGCCTAGTAGCACAAGAAGAAGCCCATAGACAATTTATGAATGTTATAACTTATATTTGTTAGGGTTTTATGTTTTTTTTTAACTGAATGACTTAAAAATATCTGAGCCACACAGAAATACTAATGAATTCTGATTACGTATGACATGGAAGGAAAAAAAAAAGAGCACATTAGTTAAAGCAAAATAAAGCCATCTTACTTTCATAGAACTGGAGAACAATAAGAAGACAGGCAAGATAATCCATCTCTGTTTACGCTGCTATAGATAACTACGTGATTCAGTTTTATTCAGGCTCCTTTCACAATATGCTATTTCCTAATCAACTATTGTCTCTGAAGCTTTCACTTTTGAAATGAGACATGTGACAGGAAAAAAAAAAAGTGCTTTTACTTTCCCATAAACAATAGCCCCATCTATAGGTAATCAGGCTCACAGTATAGTTCAGCTGTTCACATCAGATGCACTAAATGTGTCAAAATTCACTGAAAGAGAAGCTCCCAATCCAAAGAGAACTTTGAAAATATGAGTGATTATGACTGGGTGATATAGGGTAGTTGCTCCCAATCTTACCAGACTGCTGCGCCTCTTTCAGGAGTCTGGTTTCCCAAGTTACATCTCACTTTAGAACTACCTGCTTACAAAAATCAATATAAAAATACAAAACAAAAAAAAATCCACAGCACATTATTACTGAAATATTGCTTACTTTCTCAAAATATGATAAAAACTGGAATATAAATATTGTGCTTAGATTTCAGTGCATAGACTATAAAGCAGTACAAACAAGTCATTGTCTGTATGAAATTTTAGTTTGTGTTGACTTCAGTAAATGCTTTTTATGCAGCTTGTTGTAAAGCAAGAAAATGTCTAGATGAGCAGATGTAGCCCTTGGGAGATTTCTGCACACCCCCAGGGGTTTGCACACCCTGTGTGAGAGCCACTAATGATGAGCTTTGCACTTCTTCAGATCTGGAAATAGTGCTGAAAATGGGCTATAGCTAGCAAGTGGCCTCCACACAGTCTGATACTGCACAGAGCAATGTCATATAAGACACTAAATGGAATTGGAGATCTGGGTTGGAATTTGTTCTGTTGTCATTACAAAGTCTTCCCTCTTAGGTTAAAGTCTAATTTAGATCCATCTTGGTATAGAGCAAACCAGAGTTTCAGAGACCATAGCTGTGAGTCTTGTTTTTGGAGGTGGATTAATTTGGTGAGTAGTTATTTGCTGCCTGTTAATGAAGCGTTGGATCCAATAGTGAACGTCATTTGTCAGATAAACTCATGACCAAGTGAGCAAGAAAAGCAAATACGACCTTTTGTTCTAAGTACAGCTCTACACTTACTGTTGTGATGTCCAGCAATAGAACAGTGGTTGTGATGAACAATAGATGCGCAGTGTTTTCTTTTGTACTGGAAGCCACAAGGGATTTCCTTTGTTTTAAGTAAAAGCTTATAATGGTGGTGGGGAACAAAAAAAGATTTGTAGTCTGGAAAGATAAGTACATGTATCATGGACCATCAGGGAGGTTGAGGTCTTCTTGGACAATCAGCTTCAGGAAGCTTCAAAACTGCAAATTCAAAAGAGAAACTGGCCATCAAGGAACTAGAGAGTAGGGAAACTAGAGAAGAGGTTTGGTAGTTCATAACTATCAGAGGCAAAAGGGCCAGGTGGCTTTCTACATGTCTGGAGGCAAACGAAAGATGGGCAGGCTATTACCAAGAAAGAGAAGAGCCCCAGGAGAGATTTTGTCATGTTCTTGGAGTTGAAACCTGTATGGGACATGCCATGGATGACACTTCAGTGAAACTTACACAATAATCAAAGAGATCTCCAACCACCAAGGAAGACAGACTATCTTTGTTGGAAATGTGATATTAAGAATGCACAGAACATTCTGGAAGGGACAATTGGACAAACAGGATGATGTGTTGACTTCCCAGAACCAAGACATGAGATTTAACTAAGACTGGATAAGTTTTCTGAAGTTGGGAAACATTCTAATGATGGCACATTTTAGCACTAATGACACTTTCACAGATTATAGTCAACTTCAGGGAATTTGGATGGGTGCTAAAGGAGAAAAATACTCTCCTTGGAAACACTTACTATGTTCACAGTGAAGGAAGACAGAAAGAATATTTTGGAAGTGAAACACTGTCTATGTAAGTGGTGTCAGATGCCAGATTTTAGTTTTGTCCGGCTAGCATGAGTGGAAAAATACTTTGCTGGGACCCCTTCTGCCTATATCTCTCACCAGAACACCTTGTTGGGCCCCTTTCTCCCTTATCTCCCTCACAATACCCAGAGAAGGGCAGGAAGGGCCTTGAAGTGCGGAGGGAGAAATAGCTGCCTTAGCAAATACTTTCCAGGAAGAGGCCCTGCATGTGGAAAGCAACTGTTAGTGCTGTATGCTGTTAATGGCTTTTAATGACTTGTGCTTTAAATCTTCTAGATAACTCCCCCAGAGGCCCCAGTGGAGACATCGCCACATTCTCTATCCTATCTTGACACAAACTGGCCATTGTATAACTGTTTTGGTTAACATGTAGAGGAAGCCACCTGTACTAGAGATAAGCTATGGGCGGGGATACTCTATAACCTTTTTAGATTATTGGCTTACTGTGCTCATTTTGTCTTGCTGCTAGAACCTATCCAGGTGTGGGGGACACCCACGTCATAGTTCCCCCTGCCCCGCCCATCAATAATCTATATAATCAATTGTAATCTATTGTCTGGAAGTGCTTCACTGAGTTCTGATGGGTGAAGTGGCACCTCACCAGTGCTGTGTGTAATAAACCCTCCTGCTTGCTTCATACATGGTGTCCAGAGTTTGTTCCAACAGTGGAACATTGGTCATCCTTTAATGGGGTAAGAGAGCTGTACTGTTTGAATGGCCTCCATCTCAAAAAAGGGAGACAAATCCTCTCGGAGACATGCTAGCTAGACTAGTCTGGAGCACATTGAAGAACAAAAGAGGAGGATGAAAAGGGAGAACAACTGAGAACTGAAAACAAAAGTCAAGATGTTGAGGAAAAAAATAATCAAGATACCAAGGGATGTGGAGAGAATAAATTCTTTAATAGCCTTAAATTTGACCTAGTCAGTATAACTGAAACACGGTGGAAAGATTTTTATGATTTAAATATTAAAAATCAATGGTCATAGCCTATTCAGAAAAGACTGAGTGGGCAAAAGGGGATGAGGAGTGGAATGCCATCATACCTCCAGCTATACTGTGGGAAAGTGAGGGGCACTCAGGTATGGATGCTGCTGCTATGTTGCAGTTATACTCAGTGGACACAACTCAGTGTCTGGCTTTTGGGAGATATAACCAAGAACAGTGAGAGTGAGCTAGATCAGACAGAATAGCTAGAGAAACCTACGTGGAAAAAGGAAAATAAGAGGCCTATTAAATTGATGCATTACACTCATTTTGCATAAGTATAGGTCCACTGATTTCAGTGGACCTATACCATTGTAAGCCTGGAGCCATATCATGGTCAACTAGACCCAAAGAATCTACTTAAGAAATTACAGCCTTAGAGAATGTATATCAACAAACTCTATGTGTACTGGAGCAAGAAAGATGTGGAGATACTCTATAATGTCTATGCACAGGGCAGTGGCTTTCTAAGCTGGAAGAGTATTATTTATATAATGTGACAGTTGAGCATGGCATTTTATCTATAGGAATTGGCACTGGATAGAGAAAAATAAACTCGTGCTAATAATTTTGTTGGTTTTTATTATTCCTAGTGAAGCATCCTACACATCTGTTATCCTTAATTGGAACTGAGATGGACAACTCAAGAATCCTCACAAATGACAAACGCCCTTTGGTGACTGTAAATTTTCACTCATTTGTTTATATATAAATCACTGTTTTGTGGAACTGAATTTCCATGTTCATATCTCTCCATCTGTCATTAAAAGAGAAATGGAAGTTACTCAGATCAATATACAACCCTACACGATGCCTAATTATTTTGGCTGGCATAACATGTCAGCAGATGCCAGGCATAATTACTATATAACTCACACAGAGAGCAAGGATTACAACACTGGATATTTAGTTTCAAACTACATAATCCTCTGACACTTCTGGTAAAGAGAAACTTTTAACCAGCACAATGCGCAGTTTCCCCATAAGTGCTTCAATTCACCAATCTACGCTAGATATCCAGGAGTAGGCTTTCTATACCGCAAGCTAGGAAGCCAAGTCCTATAACTGCTGCAAGTACTAGGCACTCTGCAGAGTGTAATCTCTGGGCAGAGACTTCCTTTTCTGGGTTTGGGGACTGTGTGTTTAAGGGCTCTGCTTCCTCCCCAGAATCTGGGCAGCGTGTGGTGACGCTCTTGTTGATATGCACAGCTAGCGGGAAACTGACAATAAATAGCAAATCTCTAGCAAGAGCCTAAAGCACCCAGTGATCACTGAGCATCAAAACCCGTGAACACTCTCACATGTCAGCTGACAGGACTACTGTATTAGGACTGCCAGAAAATAAAGCGCAGATACTGAGCCTGCAAGAATTTTTAATCTAGCCAACAGTAAAGAAGTCACCCTTTGGAGCAGTCCATTCAAGGGTTATAAAAGTAACTGTACCCTAGGGGCTTTCAGCCTAGTGCCAAGGATACTCCCTTCCAGCTTACCCATCTCCTGGATGCAACAAATCAGTCTGCCTTTAGCCCAACCAGTCTCTTGTGCATGGCCTCATTGGAGCCCTTCTACTGACCTCCTTGCACCATATGCAGGTGGTCCCCTGGATGTTGAACAGTGCAACAGAATGCACTCCACTAGCGAGATCTTTTCCCTCCTGCTCAGAGTGAGGAGTTGGGTACAAAGTCAGGCAGAGTACTGCAACTGTCTGGCTTTCCTAGTACCAAATCCGTCTCTCTCTCTGTGGACTACCCACTAGAAGGGTACAGCTCTAATTGGGTGAGGGGAGGGGAAGCCCTGATCTAACGCTGTCTGCTGCCATCTTCTGCAACTCTGAAGTATTTTGCATCAGACTAATACTATGGGGAAGGCCCTGCCAAGTTCATGGCCATGAAAAAAATCGATCAAGGACCATGAAATCTCGTATTTTGTGTTCCTTTTACCCTATATACATATTTCACAGAGGAGATCAGAGTTTGTCAAGTTGGGGTCCTGACCCAAAGGGAGTTGCAAGGGAGGCACAAGGTTATTTTAGGGGAGGTTCCATATTACCACCCTTACCTCTGTGCAGTCTTCAAAGCTAGGTGGCCAGTGAGCAGCTGCGCCTCGCCATCCTTACATCCACATGGCTGCTGGAAGTGCCTCTGCCTCCACATCTGGGCCCCTGGCCAGCAGCCCTTGCTCTCCAGCTGCCACCAATAGCAGCAGCGCCAAAATGAAGGTGGCAGTATGGTAATCCCTCCTAAAATAACCTTGCAAACCCTCCCCCTGCAAACCTTGTTTTTTGGGGTCAGGACCACTACAATCACAGCCCTGACATTTCAGATTTACGTAGCTGACATCGTGAGCTTTACTGTTTCAGAAATCGTAGTACCATGACATTGACAAAAATGGACTGAATCTGTTAGGACCTGAACCATGGGGCATGTCCTTATTGCTGCACACGGGACAGTGCCTGGAGGTAGCCGGACATAAGTTTCGCTTTTATTTACAGTCTTGAAAACGATTTGGTGCATAGAATTTAATATTAGGGTCTCTGAGCATGTGTATCAGCTGCAGGTAGATCGCTCACACACCCAGCACACCTACTAGGATGCTGCCTAGCTACTGCATGGGGCCACTTTGGAAGAAGAGGGACCGCAACACTATTAATCTTCCCCTACCTCAGCCTAGCAACCACGGAGAAACCACAGAGAGGAAAACAGGGAAGCAGTAGTAGGATACCTCCACCCCTTGTTTGTAGAAGAATTAGTGGAACAGAAATGGAGGGAGGTAGCAGCTTAAAGGAGGAAAACAGGCTAGCATGGCTCAGATGGGATGAGGAGCAGGTGCATAAGTGAGGAAGCTTCTCCAGCATCTTTGTAAACTATTTGCGAGGTTCCAGGCTCTCACCATTATAATCATTACATCCTTTTGGTGCCAGTGTTGAGGCACAAAACAGAAACCGGTCTCTTTCTTCCCTCTCTGTTATTTGCTCCTGCCTGTTTGTCCCATGTTGTTGGGATGAACAGGCAGCAGGTTGAAAGCAAACACAAGGAAGCACTTCTTCACACAACACCCAAATCAACCTGTGGAACAAGTTGCCAAGGGAAGCTGTTAAGGTTAAAACTATAACTAGGTTAAAAAAATAATTAGGTAAGTTACTGGAGGATAAGTCCTTAAATAGCTATCAGAAAAGATGGCCAGTGCTGCAAGCTTATGCTCTTGGTGTCCCTAGCATCTGACTGCCAGATGCCAAGAGATGGAGCATTTGATGATAACCTGTTCTGTCCATTCACTCTGAAGAATCTGGCATAGGCTACTGCTGGAAGACAGGTCAGTGGGCAGATGGACCCCATATGGGCATTCTTATGTTTTTAGATTAATTTTATGCCATCTATGCTGATGGTCCTTTTTAAGGTTTCTGGTGTGAGGAAAGAGTCACCCAAGAGTTAATTTTACTTGACCACTTCTTAGTCTCTGTGTGTGTGCTGGGGGAATTGTGTGGTGGCACCAACATACATTCCTTCAAATTTTAATGCAGCTGAGCAACTGGTTGGGGATTTCTCATGTCTTCATGGATTATAAGTCTCTCCACCCAAAGCCTAGAATTGGCTGTAGTAATTTTTCCCCCAAAGGCATCTAGTTTTCTAGCATTTTAATAGGTTACCTGCTCGCAGAGCCATATATTAATACAGATCACAGTAAATTGTGTTACCAATATTCAGTCAACTGGAATTCTCAAATAACCAGCATTCCATCTTGCCCTGAGCCATCGACGCCACTTCCCCTTCTTACTTTGTTGAAGATCTTGGAACGTGGGGAACTGAGCACATGAGCAATGCCCCGCCACTGGACAGACACATGAATGGCAGCTTCTCATGCATCACCATGCACCTCACAGGCTGTCTCAGCATGCGCCCCTCATCCCTCCATGTGATGTGTGTGCATGGCTGGCTCGCTCCTCTACTCTCCTGCCCAGTGCCCACAGTGGCTCCCTGTGTGGCACAGCCATGCATGAGCCCCTCAAGAACACCATTGACATCTTGAAGTGGCTCCACACCATGCCCACCAGCAAGATAACGGGGCATTGGTTGAGCGGGAGCTGGCACGCAAGGGAAGGGAAAGCTGAATTTTCTAGTGATGCGTTGCACTGTTAAGTGCAGGAGGTGGTTGCGCCAGTGGGTACCTCCCCTCTCCATGATTGGCCAATGAGGTTGTGGGGTTACCCTTTCTGTTAGAACTATGGGGGAGGAGGGCACTGACCCCACCTGCTCCTCCCCACAGCTGCTCTCTATTCTCTGTAATACTTGTGCATCCAGCAACCTCCCCATTCCAGGGCTGCTGGATATGAAAGAATTTACTTCATATTTGAGTTCTGAATTCTCAGGATTCTTTTTGGCATGATAGCTCTTTGATTTCCACCTGTTGAGTTCAGTGAATGCTGTGGATAGATGAAGAAGTGTATTGCTGCACATACTTGGGAAATGACTGCTATGAGGGAGTGCTGCAGGAAGGGATCTGGGAGGCAAGAGTTGCTCGGCAGCTCGGTGGGAGTTAGCTGTGCAACACTGTTGCAAAAAATCATCCTGGGCTGTATTAGCAGGAATTTGGTAAGCAGCACAAGGGCCGTGTCTACACGTGCCCCAAACTTCGAAATGGCCATGCAAATGGACATTTCGAAGTTTACTAATGAAGCGCTGAAATGCATATTCAGTGCTTCATTAGCATGCGGGTGGCAGCGGCGCTTCGAAATTGACGCGCCTTGCCGCCGCGCGGCGCGTCCAGGCGGGGCTCCTTTTCGAAAGGACGCCACCTTCTTCGAAGTCCCCTTATTCCCATGAGCTCATGGGAATAAGGGGACTTCGAAGTAGGCGGGGACCTTTCGAAAAGGAGCCCCGTCTGGACGCGCCGCGCGGCGGCAAGGCACGTCAATTTCGAAGCGCCGCTGCCACCCGCATGCTAATGAAGCACTGAAAATGCATTTCAGCGCTTCATTAGTAAATTTCAAAATGGCCATTTGCATGGCCATTTCGAAGTTTGGGGCACGTGTAGACGTAGCCGAGGAGTAACTCTTCTGTTCTTCTGTGTTCAGAAGGCCTCAAGCGGACTATTGTGTACAATGCTGGGTGCCACATTTCAGGAAAAATATAGACAAATGGGAGAAGTTCAGAGGACAGCAATAAAAATAATAAATAGCCTATTTAACAAGGTGTTACTGCTGTGGTGCCTCCTGCTGGTTACTTGGGAATTAGCTCATTCCAGCCTCCATTGCACCTTTCTCTGGCTGGTGTCTCACGCCAGCTGCTACCTGCTATCCATTCCCTCTTTTGATCAGCACCCAAGTCCCTCCCAGACTGAGGAGCATTTCCCTCAGGGTACTTCCCTGCCACAGGAATGGGAATAAGGGGATTTCAAAAGGTGTGGAGTCCTTTTGAAAAGGACCCCCATGTAGCCACGCCAAGCCTTGAGCGGTCAAAAGAAGTGCTTTCAAAGTACTGTGGCCAGAAGCGTCCTAATGCTAATGAGGCACTGGAATATTCAATTCAGCGCCTCATTAATAATCTTTGAAATGGCCATTTGCATGGCTGTTTTGGCCAAGTGTGGCCACAGCCTAAGAATGAGAGCAGTGGGCTTAAATCGCAAAGAAGGAGGTTTTTAGGTTGGACATAAACAAAAAACTTTCCAGCTGTGAGGCAGTTAAGCACTGGACTAAGTTGTCTAGGGAGGCTGGGGTATCAACATCATTTGAGGTTTTTAAGAACAGGTTAGCACAGAGACGCACTCATCAGGAATAATTTAGTTATGTAGTCCTGTCTTGAATGCAGAAGACTGAACTAGGAGACCTACTGAGTTCCCCTCTAGTCCTGTATACTTCTGTGACACTTTGCCTTTCACTTTATATAGTGTATGAGACAACGAAGGGGGTCATAACTAAAACAAGGCCTAAGACAGCCTGACCAGAAACCAGAACCAGGTAAAACAGGGAAATTCCACTGGGTATTATAACCAGGGGTTTTAGGTGGGGAAAGTGAAAGAACGCACTGAAGAGCTGAGGCAACAAATCCAGAGAAACTTTTAGAATCTGCTACAAGAAGCATTTTCAACAGAGTGTGCAGGCTGCGCCTCCTAAAACCAGCACTCCCAGGTCTGACAACATCCCTGGTCCGGCAGGAATGTTCCTGGAGGAGTGAGCTGGCAGCCCTGCAGGGGAGCCCTGGCTTCCCCTAGCTGCCATGTGCAGAGGCAGGAATGTCAGATCTCAGCTGTGATGGTGAGCCGTGGCCAGAGATATGGGGAGCTAGGGCTGGAGGGTCAGCGGGGGGCAGCCAGGGACTGGGGGCGCACTAACCTCCCCTGGTCTAGCAAAATCCCTTATTTGGGACCACTCAGGTCCTGAGGGTGCTGGAACAGGGAGGTGCAACCTGCATTCTCTTTTTGGACTTATAACTTGTACACATGTATTCACAAATGCCATATTATCCCTCCCTTCAAGTGAAAAGAATGTATGTCTTCCCTTGCTGTGTTATGCTATGCAGGGCATATAAGCCATTATTAAAAATCTTCAGCAATATGACTTTGTGCAAGCAAGAAGAAGAGCCAAGACCACATTTATTTCAGAAGAGAGACGGAAGTAGCATCATGATATAAGCTGGCCTTTTTTTTTCCCCCCAATTTTGTGGTGGTTGTTTTGTGAAAAAAACAATATATTTTGCAGGTGCTTACCAGCCATAAACCAGGTTGTGGTTTGATTGTGGTCCTTCACTAACCCTGTGGTGGATTAATGCTCTGAAATTATGAAGTAGCAGGTTAGAGGGCAAAGCAGAAGTGTGTGAGAGTGCAATGGTTCTAGTGGTGGAGCGGAATCTACAAGCAAGCCGGAACTTCTGTCTTCTCATTTGACACTTGTGGATCATTTGCTTGAGTCCAAACTTTTAAAGCACTGACACCCTGGTTTTGAACACTTCTGTTTGCATAGGCCCATTGCAAGACAAAAGCCAACCTAGGCTGTGATTCATAAACTAATTTTGTGCATTACTATTTTATTCGCTTCAATAAATAGTGGTGTGGTTGGAGGGAAGTTGGGCATAGAGAACACACACGCGCATTAATTTTTTGAAGCAAGAAAATCCTGTATAAATGTATGATATGGTAGAACTGAATGAGAAAGGATTTTTTTCCTCATTCTTGCAAAACTGTCATTTTTCACTTGCTCCAGGAAAACCATACCATTCATGGCAGGGCTTTTCTGAAAAAGTTTTCAGTTGACTAGCTTGTTCAAAGTTATCTTTCAAAGCTGAAAATAATGTAATTGAGCTCTTCCTGAGAGGAGGTCCTAAGCATAGCTCATAGCAAAGACCTGAGCTGCCTGCAGTTGCTATGGTGAAAGGGAGAAGACTTGCAAAATTCACCATTAAGGCAGAATTTTTCCTAACGTGCTCTGGTGGACAGGTGGCTTTGCAGCAACTCTGAACATGGCCTGGCTCTGAATAAACAGTGTCTGCTGCAAATTCAATCTGGTCAACTGTGACTTACTCCCTGACTCTCACAAGCTCCATCTTACACTTTTTTATCTTTATTCTCAGAAGGGTACAACAGTCTAAGCAGTTCTGCTATTTAAAATTGAGATTTTACATAACTGCAGCTTGCTCCATTAATTTCTCCAAAGATTAAGACTAAGGACTTAAATTGGCATCTGAAACTGACTAGAAGTTAGTAGAGACATTGGAGATTTGGAGAGCCTGTTGTGCTCATGGGAGATTGAACCTTGGAGGAGACAAGTATACAGGTTCTGTATCAGCTGGAAAAAATTTGACCATCTCTATTACTTGATAGAAATAGAAAATAATTATTGTTTCCCCCTCAGGCAAAGAAGTATACTCCTTTCTTACCTGGCACACTGCAAAGTCCAAACTTTTCATTTCACTAGTATTACAGACCTGTAGATATATATTTTAAATTGCTCAAAATAAAGGGTTGGGGAGACAACCTTCAGTCCTTACACTAAACAACCCATGCGGATTGCTGGCATTTAACAACAAAAGCTTTGAGATCTATTGCTCTTACTGATTCATTAGCGGACTTTGAATATCCTTTCCAATTAAAAAAAATCCTATAACCATCTTAAATATTCCCTTCTGGGTCTATTCTTTTTCCAGAATGTTATTCTGACATTAATTTGAGTAGAGGGCAAATGAAAGTGTGTGTATTGACACCTTTGGAAAATCTGAGTCCTTGGTCCTCTGTGCTGGAGGTTGGGGGAGGGGAGAAATTAGGCCAATCAAACATGACGACAAAGCTAACTGTGTGTCATATTCATATTTCTGTCCTTTCATTTTACTCTAGCTCACTTAAAATGGCATTTTGGTCTGTTACTATCTTAATAGCTCCATCAAAACAAAAAGCAGTCAAGTAGCTCTTTAAAGACTAGCAAAATAGTTTATTAGGTGAGCTTTCGTGGGACAGACCCACTTCTTCAGACCATAGCCAGACCAGAACAGACCCAAAAGAAATTATTGCTCCTTTGTAGGAAGAGAAGCGGACGAATTGACATTTATATTCAAATTCGGAACATTAACACATGGTTTAAATTGGGATGTGAACTTTCTGAGTCACTATAGGGGCTCGTCTGCATACTTAACTCAATCTAATTCTTGACCTTCCCCCCCAACCCCTCCACGCTCTGATTTGCTCACCTTGATTATCTTTTTCTGATTTGTCCTCCTTGCTTACTGTTTTTGGTTCCCTGTGTCTTAAACATTGAGTCTGTTCTGGTCTGGCTATGGTCTGAAGAAGTGGGTCTGTCCCACGAAAGCTCACCTAATAAACTATTTTGCTAGTCTTTAAAATGCTACTTGACTGCTTTTTGTTTTGATAGTGTATAGACTAGCACGGCTTCCTCTCTGTTAATAGCTCCAGTTAACCAGATAAATAACTAGAATATGTATCAAAGCTAGAGACCTACTTGGACTAGCTCCTCCTCCTACCTCTGATACTAGAAGTCAGAAATCCATTTATAGACCTCATTGTTTCCTTCAAGAACAATAATGAGAAGGCCACCCTTCCGTTTATACAAGGCAGTAGGCCTTTTCTTAACTTCACCTCTTATCAGTGATGAAAGGTGGCTGTCTCAGGTAAACACTTATGTATAACTTAATTGTAACACAATGCATATAGAATTTTATGTATTGGAGAGAGCATTTCTAAGGAATGGGGGCTAACAATCCTGACACCACAAAGACCTCAGTGATAAACAGCAAAAACAGTTTGGTTGGTTACTAGGAAATGCCTTCATTTAAGTTTTCCTTCTCTAAAGTGGGGCCTGTAATTTCAGTAGGCCGCATCGGAATTATTAGTGAAGTTTTATCTACACTCTCTGGTACATCTACACTAGAGAGTTTTGTCAACAAAATGTATGCAGCATCTACACACAATGTGTTTTGTCGACAGAAAGCTGCGTGGATGTTCTGGAAGGCCTTTTTGTCAGAGTGTACCAAAATATCGATCTGCTTATATATGTAGACACGATCTGTCAATGCAAGTTTTGTTGGAACATCCCTTCCAACAGTAACTTTTGTAGACAGACGCTTCTAGTGTAGATATAGCCTCTCTCTCTACTAGCCCCTGGACTACTGATGGCCACTCCAGCTTTAATCTGGGCTATCTTGGCCTACCACCTTTCTATTAACTAGCAACAGACGTTTGGAGGGGGCTGTTTATTCACTCCTCATATTTTTCCTGTATCTACTTTCTTCCTCACATAGTCTTAAAATTTCCATCTAAATAAATAAACTAATCCTAATTGAAAGTGCTTTATCAGTAACATTAAATCTAGAATAGTTCTTCCACTGTCAATTTTACATACTGTCAAGAGTGCTATACAATTTTTCCTTGAACAAATAGTCCACTGTATACCACCACCAAGACTTCTGTGTAAATGTAATAAAGAACTCCATGTATTTACATGGATAACATGGGATTAGATAAAGCATGGAAAATATTTTTTCTCTTACTTCTGAGGAGTGTTGAGGGTTTTTTTGCATTGGGTCTTAGGGGTTTAGAAAGGTAGTTTGAAAATGCTCTCAGCTTTTTGCAAAAATGTATATTCTGCACGTTGCAGAGTAAAACTCCAACAATGTAAGAAATAATGAAAGGGGTCTGCACGCATCGCCCTTGCTACTGAAAAACCACAGATAAGCAGATAACCTGTCAGTCTCTTGAAAACTCATGGTAGCAAAAGCCCCTATTATCCTTTCATTTTCAGTAAAATGATACAAATGCTGTTCAGAGCTGAGGGAAAGGAAATATCTTACAACTAAAAAATAACTTCAAAAATATGGTGGCACAGTACTCATTGTTAACAAAGCAGCAAACAACCAAGAGTAGAGAGAACTGTGTGCTTTTAAATATGTCAAATGTAGCAGCTCACTTTCATATTGGCACTTGACATTTTAAATGTTTGTTTTGGCAATGTTCAAAGGGCTCAACCAGTTGTGAAGGGTTTCACCTCTTGGGAAGAAGAGCTGTTGTCCTTAAGAATTTTCATCTTATGCTCAATAAGATTCATCCAGTTTGAACTGTGCAGGATCAATGCCCGCAAAGACAAGTAATATGTGCAAGAACATAAGAACAGCCATACTGGGCGAGACCAGCAGTCCATCCAGCCCAGCAGTTCCCAAACTTTCTCCAGTCGTGGAACGCTTGGATGTCATGGCACTCTGCAGACCACTATCTTTTTTACATCATCATACTAGCAATGAGGAACATTAGTAATGGAAAATATTTCATAATATTAATTTAAATTATTGTATGGTAAACAACTCCACAAATAGTAATGAAACCAGGCATTAACAAACTAAATATAGCTCACCGCTGGTTTAAGGCTTCTAAGCTGTCAACAGACACAAGCAATGACAAAGTAAGTGCTTGTTGCTCATTAACAAGCAGCAATGTCAAGAAAAGTTGGTTACTGTATAGTCATTTCAAGCAAATTGTAAAATGAAGAAAATTCCATCCCAAAATTTGTTTTTTTCCCCTGAGAATGGGGAAGAGACTACCATTACTCAATTTAAATGACAGAACACTTTGCCATTGTTCCAGCAGAACACTGATGTTCTGCTAGTTTAGTTTAGCAACCGCTGATCTAGCCCAATACCGTCCCTTCCAACAGTGGCTTCAGAAGGAATAAACAGAACAGGGCAACGATTAAATGATCTGTTCCTATGTCAGCCAGTCTCAGAATCTGGCAGTCACAGGTTTACACTCCCTAGGGTTGCATCACTGACCACCTTGGCTTATAAATAGTTATTGATGGACTTATCATCCCAGAACTTTTCTACTTAGTTTTTAAACTCAGTAATATTTTTGGCCTTTACAACATCCCCAGTAACAAATTTCACAGGATGACTATTGTCAGAAGAAGTACTCTCTTGTATTTACTTTAAGCGTGGCTCCAACTAGTTTCGTTGTTTGAACTGTGGTTTGTGTGTTATATGGAGGGGTCCATAATGCTTTTTTTCCTCCACAGGATTTATATTTTGAAGAACATCAGCCATATTCTCTCCAATGCCTCTCTTTTTCTAAACTGAACAGCTCCAGTCTTTTTAATCTCTTCTGATAGGGATGCTGTTCCATATCCCTATCTTTTTGTTGCCCTTCTCTGTACTTATTTTCAAATTCTAATATAGCTTTTTTGAGGTGGAGAAACCAGAACCGCATGCAATATTCAATGTGTGGACATACCAGGGATTTATATAGTAGCATTGTGATATTTTCTTTTTTATGTCTATTTCCTAATGGTTCCTAACATGGACAGTTTTTTAATTGCTTTTGCATAGACAGCATATGTTTTCATTTAATTTTCCACCAAGATCTCTTTGAGTGGTAATTCAGACCACATCATTTTGTTTTTAAGCTCTATTTCTGGTTTTTTCCCTATGTGCATTACTTTGTGTTTATTAATATTGAATCCTCTGTGCCATTTTGTTGCCCATTCTCCAAACTCTATAAGATCCCTTCCAACTCTTCACAGTCTGTTTTGGATTAAACTATTTTAAGTCATTTTGTATCATCTGCAGACTTTGCTACCTCACTCTTCACCCATTTTTCCAGACCATTTATAAATGTGGTGAACAGCACTGGTGTAAACATCAGAGGACTCTGCTGTTTACCTCTCTCTACTAAGTCAAGGGTAGAAGGAGAGGCATAAACTCAAATATTAAAGCTGGTGAAAATAATTCATAAACTCATAGAAGAGTGCTTTTATGTCAGCAGAAAATTTTGAGAAACCTGTTTATGCCAAGCTTTAATTTTTTTCTTGGTTTTCAATGAAAAATTACAAAGAAGTTTAGAAATTCAAGAAAAATAATTCCATGGGCTTCTCTCTCAAATATATGTCTGTATTTGTTAAAAAGTACAAATGTGAATGTCTTCTCTGCCCAATTGCATCCCTAACTTCTACTAACTGATTTGAGCGAAATAATAGCACACAGGTAGGCTTGCTAACTTCCCAGTTTCTAAAAACTGGATTCCCTGTCCCATATTTTCCCCACAAGGCTCTGCCCACCGCTTCACCTCTTTCCTTGAAGCTCCTTGCCCCCAGATACAAAGTCTGCCAAGCCCACTCCTGCTTTAATTCATAACAAGCAGATTCTAGCCCCACTCAGCAACTCTCTCGACCCTGGATAATTCTAGCATGAGCAGACCCAAGGGACTTGCAAATCCCAGTTCCTTCAGGCTAGTCACAAGTATAGCTCAGAAGAGCACTGCAGTCACACAGGAGTAACCACGCTGCCCCCGGCGAGTTAAGACATGTCCATCCTGCACACCAGCCTTCTGTCCTCCCATCTCCCTCAGCACTGCCTGCTCGTCAGCCCCTTCTGTCACCCACTCAAGCCCCCCAAACACACCCAGGAGCTGCCCTGAGAGCTGGCTGGTGCTGAAGCTCACGTTCCTTTCCTCCTTGAACATTCCAAGCCTGCTGGGAGTCTGTTACCCCACTTGCCATGGGGCCCTCAACTCTGTTCTCCACCACAGACCTGCAGCTGGGCTCTTCAGCCAAGTCAGTGCATGCACACTGCCATGGGAGCTGCCTTTTCCAGATCTCATGACAGGCTGCCACTTCTTGGCATGCTATTCCTGACCCTCCCCTCCCCTTCCCCTGCCTCCCAATGGTAACCAGACTTTTAGTTTCCAGTCAGTACATCTGACCAGACCCTACCAGGTCCCCTTTTAGGCTAGGCGAGAATTATTAATCCTGCCAGAGTCAGTCTTCTAACCTGTGAAGGGCTATTCACATGTATGCTGATCGTAAGATAAGGATCTCAGTGCTTTAAAAGTTTCTACTTGGGTTGGAAAATGATCCAGAAGGGTGAGCGTTGACATGAGAATGCTCTTGCATGCATTTGTAGATACAGCATCAATAGACTCAAAGTGTCCCAGAAGTTTCCACTCTACTTTTTAAGTTGAAGTTTCCATAGGAGTCAGAATACCTGCTACCTGATTGCATCAGAGCATGAGACTATGGCAATGTTGGTATGGTTTCTAGCAAACTTCTGTAGGCCCTGTGGTATGACTATTGCACACCTGCAAAATATATGGTTTTCAACATAAGTACACAGAATTGCAGAATACTGCCCTTTCTATGCTGCTATATACTAAATCTTTCAAGGTCTTGGGCAAGTGATAAGAAATTAACATTTGGAATTATTTACAGGTTCTGGAGACAGCAAAGAAAAATCAAACGAACTGTAAGGAATGTTCTGGCAATTTAATATGTGACATTTTACTCTGTAGTCAGGGAAACAAGACCCCCCAGCATAGGGTAAGGGGCTTCTCTGGTGCTATGATACACCTTCTTTCAGAGGTGGCATAAATCTGACTTCCCCAGGACCTCTGTTGTGGATAATTACATTTTCCCCATAATTTGCTATGCACTTCTCAGTGGTATAGTCATCTTTACAATAATACTTTATTCTGTTAGGTCCTGATCCAATGCCCACTGACTTCAAGGGAAGTTTTCCATTTACATCAATGGACTTCAATGCTCCCTCAAACACTTGCTGTTGTTCTTGTTGTCATGGATACAGAGTATTCAGTGTACCAATTACAAGGACATGCATTATGCTTTAGGATCCTTCTTGATAAAACACGATATAAAAACTGTGTCAATTGCATACAAACTAAGAACAACATATATAACAACAGAATTCTAAAGAATGAAAAACTTACAGCCTCTTTTCTTATTCATAGTTTGCAGAATTTCCATCATTGGAAATAGATTAAAAAAAACAAAACAAAACAGAATTTGGAGTAATTTCTCATACCATATAAACTCTGCCAATTTTAGCGGTACTACAAAAACTCATTTTTTAAAATGTTTTCTTTGTCTCCTTGCTGTCTGAAAAAACCACAAAAATAAGTGTAGAACTGGACTATGCAAGGAAGTATGCTGTCTCCAGACAAATACAGAGGACATCAGTTCTTGCTTAAATGCTAAGGTCTGAGATCACAACCTGAAGTGGAAGTAGTGTGGCTGATAAAGCAATGTGTGCCCCATCTAAGGGTTTGAAATGGACCTGCAGCTATCAGGAACTGCAGCAGGGTTGGAAGGAGGGGAAGACCTAACAGAATAATATTCATACAATGTGGCTAATAGGATATCTTGTTTACTTTGTAAATGTGAGATGCAAGTTCCAATTACCAGTATTGGAAGAAACTTGAAAAAGAAGCTGCTGAGGGTGTTTTAGTTTAATTTGTTTGTTTTTGTTGTATATGATTTCCTCACTTTCATGTGTGGTTGCTGCTGTATTCCATTGCCATATTCTGGAAATGTTTTCAGTAGAACTCACCACTGTGATTAACATTGCCTGGCTCACGCCAGTGGTGTCATCCTGAGGACACAGAGACATGCTTGCTTGTTTAAACTACCATTTAACAGTTTCTCAGAATGACCTACGTTCATCATGACTGAAACAAAACCCTTTCTGAGTAGGATGCTATTTCTTTGTTACAGATTAATTTACTGTAACTTGTTGGCAACTTCCCACACTTCAGAAGTGCATTTAAAAAAACAGTTTTAGGCCGGATCGACAAACACATTTTGTACCCGTACAACAAGTTCAACAATAGTAATTTTTATCTATATAAATGATACTGTAACAAGCCCTGGTGTAGATGCCTTTACATTAGTAAAAATGTCCCTTATGAGTTTAGCTTATTCCACTTCCATAACTGAGCACTTTCACACCAATATAACAGCAATAATATTAGTAGAGGTACTGCTCTAACTACTTTCACATAAAGTAGTACAACTTTTCTGTACTGATAACCTCTTAGTTTTTTCCATTGAGAAGAAAGGGAATAGAAGTTTTCCAGTGAGAAGAAAGGGAATAGAAGTTTGTCTTCCCCAAATGCCCTCATTCCACAATCCTGCAAAGTTATAAAAATGGCTTGTTCCAGGGTTGAGCTAGAACTTTGCTAGCTTTCCTTCTGCTTGCTAAACAAACATCATCTGATTTAGAGGGACAAATAAACAATGCAGCCATGGCAGCCTAAAATGATGCATAGGCTAGAATGTTTAGCAGAGTTACAAACAGGTTTCCCAATGAATGCCTTTGTGTAGAGTTTACTGACCATTTGTGAGACTGGGCTAACCACCTGCCTTACATTGGCATTATAGAGCTTCATTTGTTTATGCCTTTAAATCATGATGTAACCGTAAAGGCACTGAGACCACGTACTGGGGTGGGGCCAGATAGAGGCTAGAGTCCTGTGCTCTACCACATGAGCTAAAGGCTGGCTGACTTCACTCCCCAGTACATGCTTTCCTGGGGCTGTGGAAGTTCCAAGCTTCTAAGACCTTCCAGCAGGTGATCCTGGGTGAGCCCCAACTTGTGATGCTGACAGACCTGGCACATGGATTTGAATCTGCCACCCTCAGGGTGCAAGCCCAGGCTGTAGAACAGAGACTTCTCTTCCCTGGTAGGTGATCTCGGTGCCTCTCAGTTACACTGGGGTAAAGCATTTTATGTGCATGGAGGATATGTCTACACTAGAGTGATCTGTCAACATAAGTGTTTTGGAAGATATCTTCCAACAAAACTTCTGTTGACAGATCATGGCCAAATTGTCAAGCGGATCACAAGAGCAGAGTGTGACTGGACTGCCTGGCCTCTCTTGACACAATGGCCAACCAGAAGCACAGCTGACAGGGCTGCCTGGGGTCCTGAAAGTCCCGTCTGTTGGTAGAAAGCCCTCTGAATGTGCAGACCGGCTTTCTCTCAACAGAATCTGTCGACAGGTGTCGAATGTGGATGCACTGTGGGTTTTCTCTAGCGCAGACTTAGCTGGAGAGTATTGCTGCTGTTCTGTTGTGGGGTCAACCAATTTTACTGCTGCTACATATGGAGTAAACTATTCTCTGTTGTCCATTCACTTTAAAAAGAAAATGAGGGGAGGGGATTCAGGGTTCTGGGCTGAGGGAGCAGGGGTAGGAGTCCTCAGACACAAGTGTAGCTTGAATTCTGTTGGTAGCACTCCCCCTCCCCAGCTTATGACCATGCATAGACCCTGAGCAGATCTAAGGCTGTGCCTGTACCATTCAGTGGGAGTAGGTACCCAATCATGAGGCTTTATTTCCCTCTTTCCATTGCAGGGATACTGCACACCCCATTCCCTCTTGATTGTTTTGTTTCTCATCCCCTCTTGATTGCTGTAGCAAATTATATGTAGTTTTGCATTTGGACAATTTTAGCTGGGTCGATCATTTATGTTCTGTTTTGTGGGCATTGCTACAAAATGTGTTTCTATTGGTTTATTTTGAAGTGTGGAGAGAGTCCTTTTCTAAAATTCAGACAATTGTCAGATCAAAAGATAATTTATCTAAATAAGTAGCAGTGATAGGGTGTGTATCTCACACTGGCTGTGCAAAGGTTAATCAGGAGCCAGAGGGCAATTAGTGCACCTGCTTACACCTTGAAGCTGAGACAGTCACAGTAAAGTATTATCCCCAGTTGGGTGGCTCTTCAAAAAGAGTCTTCAGACAGAAGAAGGGGAGGGAGGAGGCCCAGGGGGGACAGCAGACCTTGAAACTGTCTCCTGAAGCAGGGGGTCTGGCAAAGTGCCAGTGGATGGGCACAAATACCCTGACAGTCTGGGGAGAGGCAGGAACTCCACAGACCCGTTGCTGTGCATGAGAGCAAGGAAAACTCTGCAGAGCCATAAAGGGTGGAAAGCTTGTAAAGGAGCGAGACCAACAAGAGACAAACCAAGGTAGGAACTAATCCAGGGAGGCAGCAAGCAGCCTTAGCTGACTTGCACAGACAAGTAATGTTTTACTCCTGAGGGTGCAGAGAGTTTTTAAGTGAGTATATCAACTCCTCTAGAGATTTGTCTAGTTTTACAACAGGCTACCGGAAAAGGACTCCCAAAGTCGGTACAGGCAGGGCAGCGGTTTGCAGAAATTGTGGGGTTGCCCAGAGCTTAAGCCCCTCCCCATTCAAACTGTTGTCATCTCTTCTCCACCTGCCTAAGGCTGTGGGAGGGAGTTTGTTTTGCAGGGTTCCTGCTTCTGATGTACTTTTTTTTTTTTTAAATATTTTTATATAAATTGCTCTTTTTTTTGAGCTTTTGGCTAGCTGGTCTTCAAATTGTTTTTTGCCCTTCCTAGTTATATTTTTACATTTCATTTGGCAAAGATTATGCTCCTTTCTATTTTCATCACCAGGACTTCCACTTCTTGAATAATGGCTTTTTATTTCTCACTGCTTCTTTTACTTAGTTAAGGTGCGGTGACGCTTCCTTGGCTGCTGTGGTGTTTTATCTACCATAGGGAAGTTAAATTTAATTTCCTACGTCCAAGCAGTCCAGCTCTATTTACATCCTGCACCAGATCCTGTGCTCCCCTTAGGCTTAAATCAAGAATTGCCTCTACTTTTGTGGATTCTAGAACTAGCTGTTCCAAGAAGCAGACATTAAAGGTGTCAAGAAACTCTCTCTGCATTCTGTCCTGAGCTCACCCAATCAGTATGGAGATCGTTGAAATCCATTATTATTGAGCTTTATGTTTTTACAGTCTGTCTAATCTCCCTTAGCATTTTGTAGTCGCTATCATCTTCCAGATCAGGTGGTCAGTACTGTACACGACTGCTTTATTCTTATTATTAGAAGAAACAACTACTATCCATTAGGGATGTAAAATCCCCCTTTCATTACTAAGTTTAACCAGTGGGGACGGCAGCCTAGGACACCACTGTGTACTAGGGGGCTGATCTGGCTGGACTGGAGCACCACCGCCTGCAGTGATCCTGGCCTGGACCTGCCACAGACAAAGGGCTGCTCCGCCCAGGCTACAGCCTCCACCGATTAACTCTGAATGTTAAGCCTCATCCATTCGTGGTGAGGTTAATGGGTTAACCATCAGCATCCCTAGTGGCCATAGAGATTCTATGGAACACACAGGTTCATTTAGTATTTTTACTTCATTTGATTCTCCACTTTCTGTCACATATAGTACATCTCCCCGACCAGGATGACCTGCTCCATCTTTCCAATATATTTTATACCCTGGTATTATTGCATCCTATTAATTAGTCTCATTTCACCAAGTTTCAGTGTTGCCCCTCAAACTCTGCCTCTAAACTATACCTCTAAACTCCCTAGGTAGCCCATCTTTTGTTTCTTGTGTTTTGCCTGGACTACCTGACAATGCTTGTGGGATACCGTAATGTACCTTAGCTCAATTTATTGACAAGCCTTTTCTTAGTCATGCTGCCTCCATTTGTAAACAACCTCCCTGCTGTAAAGGCTCTGCTGCTCCTGAATTCATCAGTCACGCTCTGGCTGTGTTGCACTTAGCATTGCTGGAGTTGAGCCCTAAGTGTAGAATATTCCTGCTCCCTGCGCACCTCGAGCCTGTTGTACTCTCCATGTGTACAAACTAAAATTTCAGACTGACTTTTTCATACTGATCTATATATTCACTGAAATTTGAGTACAACAATTTATACTCCAATTGATTTATAATTATATGGGGTACCTGAGAGAGAAAGCACATATTTTTCAGTAACTCTGCTATGACAATTCTGTATCTTTAGATCTGATTGGGTAAGCAAGCAGTTTTTAAGTGAGGTAAAGCTTGGGGAATACAATGCAAAATGGACTCCTGAAAGGAGTACAGGGGCCTGAAAAGGTTAAGAGCCACTGCTTTGAGTTGTAAATACGATTGAATTCAGAATCAGGCTGAAGATATGGCATAAAGGCACTGAATTATTGTTTGGGGGCAAATTATGAAAAGAAGCAGGTGGCCAGAGGACAAGATAGGAAGAGAGCCTGCTTTGCGTTCCTCAAATAGGAAGAGCTACATCAGTGAGTCACACTTCTACACTAGTTTTTTGGGCTAAGCAAGACTTCTGAAAAATCTAACTAAAGTTGTTTTCTGTTTTATTGTGCATGTCTCTGGTTAATTCGACTGCTGCCCCTGATGAGAGCAGTTTCCCAGTCCTAATCGCTGGTCAGTTTCCCAGGTCCCGCCAGCAGAGGGGAGCCAGGCTGCCACCTGGTTCCCAGCTCTCCACCACTCCATTGTAACCCCCTGAGTAACCCAAAAATTCAATTTACGCAGGGTTGCCAAGAATGCAACCTCCATGTAAGTCAGGGATCTACTGTATCTCACTGCTACTCTGAAAGGGGAAACTAGGATTACACAGGGTTTTACACTCCAAACTCTGAAATAGCCTATGATGGAGGATGGCTCAGTAGGCTGTGACCCATGCCTCTAGTAAAGTGAAAGATACTGCATGTAAGGTCACAGTGAGCCTGAGGCAAACTGTCTGCCAGAGCTTTCAACAACAGGTTTAAACAAACAGTAACTAGTGACATCCTATACCTGAATCTCTAAGTTACAACTTCAAATGTTTTGTTTAAATATTTAATTTCTCTACAGTCCTTATCTGATTTTTTTATGATTTATTATACCTGAGTTCTCTATATTTTTTAACTACTTTCATGTTGTTTTGGGAAATGTGATAGATAAGTCAAGACAACTTCCATTTTTATCTAAGGCTAATTGCAGAGGTTATCCACAGTTTCTTTTCTTTCCATTTTATAACCCTAAATAATAAAAACAAGCTGTGCCCAGCTTCACAGTTAACTACAACATAGGCATGGTTTTTTTTCTTGCTATGAAACTGACCTAAAAATCAGTTATACCATATATCTAATAACCAAAATCAACTCATTCTTCATTCATTAGCATAGTATCCAATAATGCTATCCCTGTATCCCATGTTTTGTTCAATGTAATTTTAATGTTTTCTACAGTGGTGCTTTTACTATATCCCTAGTTAACGTTATTCTATGGACTGCTAAATCTGGAAATTCATCCTGCTATTTTTTTCTTTTGTTCAGACACTATCAATCATCATTAGGCCCTCTCAGAAAACCAATAAAATGAGCTTTCTGAATCTCAACATTTGAGACATCTGTGCACACGTTGCTTTGTATCTTTCTGTCACCAGCAATCTGTAATTTCCTGACACGTTTGGGTACCCAAGTGATACTGGGAATCAGCATTTGCAGTTAATGTTGCCTAGCACCAGAAATGTAAAAATAAAATGTGTTATCTGTCTTTCTAAGAGTTATCACTAATGGCCTTTTTCTCTAGCATGAGCATACGGTTTAAGAAAAATCTCGCTACACTCAGCTGATTTGACACCACTTTATTAAACTGATTTTTGCTCCCCATGGCCTGTTGAAATGCTACAGAACTCCTGCGCAGTGGATATTAAGTTGTCAGTATTGTAACTACAGCGTATTAATTCCATCTGTTGCTATGAACAGAGTTTATAGAAAGCCATGGATACATAATTCTCTTGCCAATAATGTATGTTTTTAAGGCAAATGGGAAACTGTACAATAAGTGTTTTCATTTCAAATTGATACCATTTTATATCGTTGCCTCAAATCACTGTGATTAAATCTATAGGACTAATTTGAAGAGGTACAGTGCTCCCTAGAATTTATTCTCTCTTTTCCAAGGTTAAATAACATTCCATTTCCTCCCCTTTGAGTCATCCTTCCCACTATATCTCTAAAATAATTGTATTCAATTCATATTTTTCTTCCCTCTCTGTGTAGTGTAATAGATGATAGTAACATAACCTTTCCTTTGAGGTTAATGAATACAAGGTAAAGATTTCTATGCATTATGTTAGTGAGTCAGACATGCTTGCAAAATTAACCCAGAATTATTTTAGGGTTTATTGATTCACTTGGATTAGACATTGGGAAGAGTGGGGGCGGACAGCAAAGTAAATTAAAGTAACTTTAATCTGCACAGCAATTAGGCATCCCGATTGGAGATACTGTGGAATTGTAAACAGCAGAAGAGATTTCCCTAGTGAGGGGTTCATTTGCTAAAGAAACCTATTTTTCATAAGGAAATAGGCATATCTCTTGGTTGGTTCTTCATTGACCCATTACTTCTACTTCAGTGAGACCGGTGTCCTCGAGAAAGTTCAGGTAAACCCACAGAAAATGAAAAAATATTTTTTCCCCGTTATTACATCATTTTCTCAACAAATGTAAGGTATTTGTAGCAAATATGACGGTCTTTTCAAACCAAAGGGCTAGTCAAATTTTGAGGCTGGAAGTAGAAATGGACAGAATCTGATAATTTTGTTTATTTATATGAAATGCACAAAGTCATGCCCCTCTAAATGTAGGAGGAACCAGGACCAAAAAGAGCAGGTTTTTAGCATAAAGCCCACAAGCTTCTTTCACCACCTGCCCTAGAAGCTCTCTCTCTAGTCTCTTGCAAGGTCACAGTGTGGTCACTAACCACAGCTTGACTTTCCCCTGAACTTTATCTTCAGTGGAAGGCCTAGGATGTTTATATTCATATTCATATTTATATTCAGTGGAAGGCCTAGGATGTTTATATTCATATTCTGAAGTTTTGGAATAGTGCTGTAATAGCGTATTTCAATATTTTCCCCAATAATATTCCTCTGACTGTATTCAGTAAGCTCAGGGCTGGAGTAACTGTGTTGAAGATGTGCCAGTCTGCATTTGACAGCTGACTCTTTCAGCTGGTGTAACTATGCTCTTTACAAAGTAGACAACTCAGCAGGATTAACTTTAGGAAGTATAAAAATAACTAAAAGATTTTCAAGCAGAAATTTCCTGTAAAGATCTACACCACTTTAATCACAGCACCAGATTAGATGTGGAAGAATTACAAGGTTGAGTTTGGGGTGGTGGGTTTTTTTGTTTGTTTGATTTTTAGTGTTTTGTTTTCTGAAAACAAACACTTAAAGTGATAATTTCAGTGAAGCTTTGTTGATGGTGCAAGTTCTCACCCAAAGCTCCAGCTTTAAAGATTTCTTTGCTTCAGAGGAGCAGAAAGGAGGGGTGTCTCTCAAGACAGGGTTTATATCTTTGGGCTGACTCTTTAAATGCTGGTTGTAAATAATATCTGACACCAGACACTGGGTCAAACACCTAACAGAAAAGAGGAGGAGCCCTGCGAGTGGCAGAGTGAATTACCAGGAAGATTGTAGAGCTAGGCTGTAAGTATATACCCCGCGTGTTTTCCTAAGGAAAATCGGTGCTGCTTCATACCTTCCTGTACAACCACCAGAGAGGACACAGCTCCTCTTCCTTGGGAGATGGAACTGATTCACTTTATACCATGCTCCCTGGGGTTGGAGCCAGGGCAAGTAGGAACTGACCGCCCAGAATGTCTGAATGCTGGATGATTCATTGGTATAAGGACTGTCCCAGGGGCTGACACATGCCATGACGACTGATATCTGGCTGCCTGTGGAAACAGCTTTTAGGAAGAGGGGCTGGAATACTTTGTAATCTTCTCAACTATTGCAGCGGAGGTTTTGCTTGCCTTCTGGCTAGAAACAGAAATTCCTGTCTGGTTGCTGAAGGGAGATCTTTTCCCAGATATTCGAGACTCTCCACAGAAACCGGTAGCTCTATAAGCTGTGGGAATACTAATCCCCAGCCTATGGGACGTGCTAGATTTACTATGATCCTTACAATATTTTTGCACTATTAAATAAAACCCCAAAACAGAAACAAAAACCTCCCACTACAGGCCAGCAATTCTGGCTTGGTCTCCATAAAGAGAACTTCACTGTCCGTGCTGATGCTCCCTGGAGCCAGGTCTGTCTCTCTCTCTGACTGCCATTTCTGATGGGGAAGAGAAGTGGGCCTTCAGTCCTTCAGACTCAGAAAGCCCTTTTGAGGAGGTGGGGGGAAAAAAAAAAAATGAAGCCACTGGAGAAACTCAGGACATGTAGTTAAACGGCTAGAAATTCTCTGCAACCTCTGCTGGGGTCTGCTGCAGAGGGCACTTGGAGGCAGAGAGTTCTGGGGAGGTTTTCCTGAGGAGCCAGGCTCAGAGCAGAGATCAGGTGTGCTCATGGTTACCAAGGGCACAGGAATGTCTGATTACAGAGACTGACATTCATGTCATTCTGAGTCCCTCTATGACATCATTCTATCCTAAGACCACCTCCCCGCCAAGAATAACCCCCCTAAGTACAAGAAAACTAACATGGTTACAAAATATACACCCCCAAAAATCACCTCCCCAAATTATCAAAACGTTTGTTTTTACTCCCCAAGAGAGGAGACCCAGCGACCCCACAGGATCCACAAGAAACGTATTTAGTTTTACAGGGTAGAGGCTCAGGCGCTATACTGACAGGGAAGCCGCATTAATAGGTATGCACACAATGCATAATATAGATATTTACTGCTTCCATTACGAAAAGTGAGGTGACCTTTGTCAGGGATGACTATCATCTGAGCTGGCTGACTAAGCTTTGTTCAATATGGAAAACGGATTTCATCATATTTAATGTTTTCAGAAGCTTGTTACCTGGAGGTATAAGTAAGTTTGCTGTAATACTCTCTAAAATATGTAAGATTCCTGCATCAGGATGCAGTTCATTGCCATTGTTAAAGTTTTAGAAGTATTTTAGGTGGTATTTTATGAGCTTTATCATGCTTATGAAGCAGGTTTCACTCACTGCTGTGGCATCTCCTTATGGCTGGGACCGGGGATCAGCTTGTCATTCATGTCACACCCGTTCCATTGATTATTCAGTTGCTGCAGAGTCTCCCATACTTCAGAGCACTCTCTCTTTGAGTTCAGCCTGCCAACTAGGTCTCAACCTAGCCCTTGTAGGGTATCAGAGATCCTCCAGCCTGTGCATATACTGGCTTATGCATGCTGATTCCCAGTCTATGCCACTTCCTTAGTGTCTGGCAGGGAAATATGGGGCCTACTGCTATTCCAGCTTTCAGTCCAGGGCCCCTACCTAAAGCAGCCAAAGTCCATACAGTAAACCTTACTGCTCTTTCCTGGGCTTCTTCCTGCTCTGCCTTCCTCAGGTTCTCTTCCCTGCACCTCCTCTTGCTAAACTCCTTTCAACAGGAACAGGATCCCAGGGTTTCCTCACACCCACGCCTCTATGCCCAGAGGGGTTACAGACACTCTCCCTAGAGTACCCCTTTTCAGTGGCCTGATTTAATAGAAGCCCAGCCGGGCTTCATTTTCAATGAGAAAGCATCAGTCAAGCCTGACTTTCACCCAGGTGCAGCCTATAAGGTTAGTTGGCCCCACCTCAGATACCTTAACTGCTTCAGAGCCTGTGTGTGGTGAACACCCTGCCACATTCTCTCCATCGAGCCCCATCTAGATTCCCCGACACTGCATGTGCTAGACATGGTCCCTGAAGTCATTTTGCTCCTGCCCTAATTCACCTATCAAAAGCAGCAGTTTGCCCTTCTCTTGCATGGTGCAACAATGCTTTTTGTTCTGATATTCTAGGTCGTGTACAGCTACTTGTAAGACCTGCCCTGCAGCTCTCTCCTCCCTCTGTAGTTCCTTCACCTGCCCTGCAGATTATCTCAGCATATTCTTTATCAGGGTATCAACTGCACATTGGCTAGTTTCTCTCTTCCTCCGTGGGGTGGGGAGGGGGTGTTTTCAAAGCCCACTCTTGTATGGAGCTGCTTAGGCTAGCAGCATGAATCAGTACAAAAACCCTGTCTATAGGGCAGTGCAGTCTAGAGGCCAAAGTCTATATAGCAAGGTCTGTCTCAACAGACAGTGATTCCTAGCAGCCAGAGCCTATACAGCCAGGTCCCTCTGGCCAGGCTGTATAGCCTGGCAGTCCGAGAATATATAGCAAGGTCCCTCTCACAGGGCAAACCCCATGCATTGATGGGCCCAGGCCCTCCCTGCTCCACTGTGTCCCAGCCCAGGGCCTTACCAGAGGTGGGGTGGCCCACCACTGACTTGGTATATATTCCAACCCAAACACACCATTACCAAGGTTCATGCCCCTCCCTGGGCTGCTGCTTACCTGCTTCCCAGATATCCTCTGTAGTATCCCTCTCCAGGTTGAATGCTTCACCAGTCCTCCTTGGCTGGCTGGCCTCTGTAGTCTGGTCTGCTGGTAGTTCCCTCTCTGGAGCTCCCTATGCCTCTCCTTCCCCAGTAGCAGCCAGCTCAGGCTGACTAGCTCCACAAGCCTGGAGCTAGAACACACCCAGCAAGGCCAGGTGAGCCCAACTAGCCTGCTCTGACTCAGTGTGGGGTTGATACACCCCATCACAGCCTCCTTCCGGTTTTTCTTTGTAAGAACCTTTCTCCCCTTGAGTTCCTTTTCATCCTCTGTCATCACAACTTTCTCTGCCATACTGGAGCTGATATTGGAGTCCATCCACCTGCTTTGTCAGGCTCTAAGTCAGGACTCTGCACTTTTCTTTGCCTTCACAGGGAGCAGAAATGTGGCCATGTCTCCTCCCATGTCACAGTTCAGTGCAGAACAACAGGCACAGCTCTCTCCAGCTCTCCCAACAGGTTAGATACCTTGGGGCTTTCCTGCACTCCCACCTTCAGTGTAAAGCTTCCTACACCAAATAGAGAGGGTCAGCTCTTTTCTTGAGTATTCCCACAAGCATAAAGCTTCCTTTGCTGGACTGGTGGTCCCAGAACATTTTTTCTGTTTCCAGCCACTGAGGTCTGGACTAATTTCCTCATACAAGAGGTTTTATAAATACTGCTGTTTTCCCAGCCTCATCATGGATAACTTCTCACTTTCTCTGCTGTTCACCAAAGCCATTGTCTAGAACCCCCTACAATTGCTTTTTCAGCCCCCATCAGCAGAACAGCAAACTTTTGACTTCTGCAAAGCAGACTGCCACACATTGCTCCATTATTTCCTTCTCCATTCTTCCACTGCAGCCTCTCACACTCACTCAGTCTCAACCCATCTATAATGAGGTTCACCTGCTGCTAGGGCACCCCACATAGCTGGGTTTGGGGATTAACTCCAGCCTGGCTTGGCACCCTCCTTTCACTAGTCATTCTGTGGCTGCAGCATAATTTGTGGTTTAATCTTCCAGCTAGGACACTGGCTAGTCTTCCACTTCCTGAGTATAAAAGTCACTACTGGACCAACTCCTACTTGTATGTACACTGATAGTCCTTCATGCCAATTCCCAGATTGTGCCACTTCCCCACTGACTGGTAGAAAAACCCAGGTATGGTCTATATGGTTAATTGGTCCCTTCCAATCCACCTTAACCCCTTCAAGGCGGGTGTTGGCATGAACACTCCATCATAGCTCACAAAGTTGCACTGTTAAACAATACATATGCTCCCATTTTAGATTAAGGGTAAATGTGTGTAAGAATATCAGATCAGTTATCTGAACACAAGATTAATGATACTGTGGCAAGGCTGGCCTGGCTCCAGGCCCCTGTTTAGTCTACTCTCCTACAGCCAGGGCACCACTACCCTTGAGCCAGGGGAAGGGGGTGAGATGGTGGTCTGAGGGGAACCCAGGCCCCACACATTCATTCTGGGTTCCAGCCCAGGGACTCTGTGTGGCTGCTGGCGGAGGGGGAGGACTCCCTTCATTATGAGCACCACAGCTCTTTCCTGGGCCACTTCCCCAGATGATTCCTCCCCCCTCTCCAGATAGTGGCCCTGACAACGGCAGCAGCCTGTTCCCTTTTCTGGCTCGGCTCCTCCTGTGCATTCAGCTGACTTGGCCTTACACCAAACCTCAGGACCTCCCAGGCAGGGCTTTAGTCCCTTGCAGCTGAGCACCACACTGCACTCTTCTCCTCTCCATACCTCTAGAAAACTCCTTTTGCTCTGCTCCCCTGCTTACTGGCCAAGGGTTCTTTTAAAAGCAGGCTTAAGTGGGACCAGCTGGTCCCAATCGACCCAGGGCGGCTTCCTCCCCAGGTGCTCACTCTCTGCTTGTGTGCCTGTGCTGCTTTTCCCTTTTGTTCTTACCCCCCTCCCAGCCTTACCTTGTCACAATACTTATCTCCTTTGTAAAGTGCTTTGAGATCTACTGATGAAAGCTAGGTATTATTTTGCTCATGAAGTTTCAGTAATTTTCCATCTTCAGTCTTGAAGTCTGTACAATGGTCTTTACATTTGTGCAAATGGCAGTTTGGGCCTTCATACAGGAAAATTTACCGAGAAATAAATATATGTGGTTTCTTCAGTCACTTCCTATAAAAGTTGCAGGTGCATGTTTGGTGAGTCACTACATGTCTGACATATATTTTCTGATTTTGCTCAATATTTAGCTTTTATGATAGAAATGTATCAGTTTGTTACCAATTGGGAATTTTTTAACGAGTAAATGAGCACAAATCTTGTGGAGAACAAAGAAAAAACCTTTCATACTGCTTAAAAACTGCTATAGTCTCTGATAGAAATTCCACCATAAGAATTTTAGTTGGCTTGAATACAAATCTGGACTCTAGCTTCCTAGTCCATATTTACCTACATTATGGTAGGGAATAATTAAAACTGCCTCTCTTTGTTGCTTTACAAATAAAATGTTGAGAAATACTGATTATATTTGCAGTAGCAACAAATATAACATGAATTTACCTGCATTTTACAGGCATAACTGTGTAAAGAAAAACACGTAATTTGTAAATTCAAAATGATACAATTCTATTACATCCATAATATAGTATGCCTGGATTTGATTGAAACTTTTCTTAAGATTATCCATGTATTTGTCAGACACATCAATATCAGGTACCAACTGACATAAAGGACTCTTGTTTCTGTGCAGAATTTAAAGGTTCAGAATGTAGGCAGTTAATCTGTCACCCTGCTTATAATCTTCCAGACAGGTGTTTCCTTTGAACTGCAGAATCCTGTATGTGATTCTTTCCTAACAACAATAAAGAGCTGTTCAATTTCTATACCCTGAAGAGAAAATAATTTTATACCAACCAAATACAACCAGCTTTTGACTCAGCTATATAAAGCATCACTGTTTTCTCTGCCTGATTGGATCCATATGGCAAATGTGGAAAAGTGTATTTTTATATTGATGTAACAGCTTTATCCTGCCTCCCGCTTAATCAATTCCTCCTGCTTAATCAATTCCTTATGTCTAAAACTAATGAATTTGGCAGTGAAATGTCTGACTTCGTCAGATCAGGTGGGGTGGTTGACATTTTATATGTCTGTTCATTAAGTGCCTTTTCAGAAGAATCTTCTGGGCCAAACATGTTTAAATTGTAGAAGAGAAGGAAAGCAGTAACGTCTACAGTTTCCAGTTCCTCAGGAAACCACAAAATGCATACATTAGAACTGTGGAGATGACCTTCTACATAATCTACTTCATCAGTTAAGCTATGTGTAGATTAGCATGATTTGTCAACAGAAGTTTTTGTTAGAAAACATCTTTTGACAAAACTTCCGTTGACAGACTGTGTCCAGACTACAGAGTGGGTGACTGCCTGGCTATTCTCTTGAAAAAAACGTCCACCAGGAACCACAGCAGACAGGGTCACAGGTCGGCATTTCCTTCCAGGAGCCCCGGCAAGATGCAACCTTTAAAGGGACCCCAGACCCCTGGTTCCTGCCCGTGCTAAGGCATGCCAACATCCACAAGAGATTGTACAGCTGCTAGAACAGGGTTTTGCCTCTTTCTGGAACACAGCACTTTCCAGTGAGCCATGGGGCCAGAGCAGCCCCTGGGCTTGCACTGGCCCAACTCAGACGTGCTTCAGCGCCTGCTGCACCTCCTGATGGCCATCCTCCTCTTCCTCATGGAGGGCGAGCCCGATACCACCTTTCAGGAGCTCGCTGTTGCTGCTGGACCAAACCACCTGCATCCAGCGCCCCCCCCGCCCCATCGCCTCCCCTGGATGCACAGGCAGATCTTCAGGCACTGCACCAGTTCCAACTGGTGGGACCGGCTGGTCATGGGACAATGGAATAACCAGCAGTGACTCCTGAACTTTCACATGCAGATGGCCCCCTTCCTGGAGCTGTGTGCCTGGCTTGTCCCAGCCCTTCGGAGACAGGACACCCAGCTGCGTCCCACCATCCCTGGGGAGAAGCAGGTCACAGTCTCCCTCTGGAGGCTCGCCACCCTGACAAGCTACCATTCGGTGGGCAACCAGTTCGGTGTGAGGAAGTCTATTGGCAGGGCCCTCCTAATGGAAGCAAGGAACTCTTGGGCTGCAGTCCCTGCGTGGGGAGGGGTGTCCCACCCAAGAGACCCTTGGGAAGTGGGGCTGGGTATGCGAGGGGCGGGGTAGTGTTGGGGGGGATGCCCCATCACCAGAAAACTGTGCTGTCCCACCTCACACAGCCCTGCAGCCGAGGGATGGCCTCAAAAGCAGGGTTCCCAGAGAGCTCAGGAGGGTGGGGACACCTGCTGGGGCCCAGGAACTCCCTCCCTCAGTCCCTGATGTGTTTTCAGTCCCCTCCCTCTGCAGGTTGTGACAGCCATCATCACCAGCCTGCTGTGGAGGGTAATCAGTTAGGAAGATGTGAATGCAATTGTGACCTGATTCACTGCCCTGGTGTTCCTGAATTGCACTGGGACTATTGATAGGGCCTACATCCCAATCTGTGCCCCGGAACACAGCAGGGCCAAGTACATCAAGCAGAAGATATAATTCTCCATAATGCTGCAGGCCCTGGTTGACCATTTGGGCCAATTCACAGACATTTCAATTGGGTGGGTGGGGGGGATGGGTGCATGACCTGCAAGTGTTCCGCAACTCTGGCTTGTGCTGGAGGATGGAGGCAGCCACATACATCCCTTGTGTGAGCTGGTGGTCAGGGATGTGCACATGCCACTCTCCATCATGGGGAATGTGGCCTACCCCTTATGCCATGGCTCATGAAGTCTTAATGCTGGCCAGCTGGAACCCAGTTGGGAATTCTTCAATGCCCGCCTCAACTGGGCCAGGATACAAGCCAAGTGCACGTTCAGCTGCCTCAAGGTACGCTTTAGGTGGCTGCTCACCTGCCTGGATGTGTGGGAGCACAACATCCCCCAGGGTGTGGTGGCATATTGTGCAAACATAGTGGAAGGGAAAGGAGAGGCCTTCCTCTCGGCATTTGGTGGTGGCTGCTGGCTGCAAGTATGATCAGCCAGGCGCAGCTCTGATCCACTAAGCCCATTGGGATGAGGTGCAGATCTGCAAGACCCAGAGAGCGAGCTTCTCCCACACCTCCTAATATCCCTTCCCAGGGCCCCCTCCAGTGGGGGCCTCAAGTCCAGAGCCCTACCTCATCCCCACCATGACCCCTGCCTTCACCCCATCATCTCCCAGGCCCCTGCCCAATAAAGAGGGATGTGGGAGTGGTGAACTATTTTACTTAACCTATGAAAAACTTGTTGAAAAGAACTGGTCTGATTACAAACTATTTACAATAAAGCACAGTGCAAAAATCTTTGAGATATATACAGTGTGTGCTGGGGGGAGGGCTCAAAATATGGATGGGGTCAGAGGCCACAAACCCAAGGGGGGAACAGGACCCCAAGTGGTGTCAGCCTCAGGATCCCCTCCTGCCATGAGTTCCATGTGAGCCACTACCATCCTGACAGTGAGTTATCCCAATGTTATCTACACTATAGTAGTGTTTAGTGTCAAGTTATGAAGGTGTTATAGTTTTACAACTATAGTCGGAACTGGATATAAGTAAAGCTAGACCTGTTTTCAACAGTTTCCTTTGAATTGGTAAAATGCAGGGCAGTTAAAATCAGCGTCTCAAGCCTCTGTTTCAAGTGTTTCTTACAGAGGTTTGCTCATGCTTAGCCTATTCTTTGCTCCTTTTAACATGACTATGTATCTGTTCTTTCTGGTAAATTACAAAAACACTATCTGTACCCGAGGAGAAGCAAAGCAGCCCTGTAAAAGATCTAAGCAGCACTTGCTGTGGAACTTTCACAGCCAGGTATTTCACGGTGACAAGCTGTCCACTCCCCAGTGCTCCTGTATATATCTAGAATTTATTAGAAAAACACAGATTGTAATGACATGGTAGCAAATTAAGAATACATAGACCCACTTCTCAGCCTAATCTCTTCAAGGTAGCACTTTGCCTCTGTGTTTTTTGTAAAGCACCAGAACTTTAAAAATAGTGTCTGGAAAGAAAGGCTACTCACCGTAGTAACGGTGGTTCTTCGAGATGTGTCCCCGTGGGTGCTCCACATTAGGTGTCGGGCTCGCCCGGCGCCGCAGATCGGATCTTCCAAGCAGTTTCTGCCGGACCGCGCATGCGCCGGTGTGCGCCGCTCCCTTGCGCGCTCCTGGCCACGTGCGCGATCCGGCCCCGCCAGTTCCTTGACCAACCGCCTCGGATGCTCCTGCAAAACACTAAACAGAGATCCGAAGCAGGGAGGATGGGCGGGTAGTGGAGCACCCACGGGGACATATCTCGAAGAACCACCATTACTACGGTGAGTAACTTTTCTTTCTTCTTCGAGTGTCCCCGTGGGTGCTCCACATTAGGTGACTACCGAGCAGTAACCCAAGATAGGAGGTGGGTAATCGGATTATGTGCAGCTTGTCCCCGAGAGGACCGCTGTCGAGAGACGGGTATCCTCTTGGAATACCCTGTGAAGGGCGTAGTGCTTGGCGAAGGTGTCATAGGATGACCAGGTCGCCGCTCTGCAAATGTCTTTTAGCGCAACGCCCTTGAAAAAGGCTGTTGATGCCGCCACCGCCCGAGTGGAATGAGCCCTGGGCGTGGCCAGTAAAGGAGTCTTTTTGAGTTCGTAGCACATTTTTATGCAGGATACGATGTGCTTCGAGATTCTCTGCGAAGAGAGACCTTCTCCTTTCGATTTGGGAGCGAGAGAGACTAGGAGTCTATCTGTTTTCCGGAAGGACTTGGTCCTGTCTATATAGAAGGCTAGCGCCCTCCTCACATCCAGGAGGTGTAGGCGCGCCTCTTTGTTAGAGTTATGAGGCTTTGGATAAAACGAGGGTAAAACAATAGGTTCGTTAATGTGAAACTCAGAAGAAACTTTAGGAACAAAGGATGGATGCAGCCGTATGGTTACCGCCTCCTTGGAAAAAACAGTGCAGGGTGGCATTGCCATAACTGCCGCAAGCTCGCTCACCCTGTGAGCTGACGTGATTGCGAGAAGAAAGGTCGTCTTTATCGTAAGGAGGAAGAGGGAAACCGTGGTCAAAGGCTCGAATGCTGGTCCCGTTAGTGCATTAAGCACCAGGTCCAAGTTCCACGAAGGTGGAAGCGGTTTCCGAGGGGGGTATAGGTTTACCAACCCTTTGAGGAACCTGGTAACCATGGGATGGGCGAACACCATGTGCACTTCCTCTTCGTGTCTGAACGCCGAAATGGCGGCAAGGTGGACCTTTAACGAGGATAGTGAGAGTCCTCCTCTCTTGAGGTCCAGTAGATACTCTAATATTACAGGTATAGGCACCGAAAGGGGGGCTAGCTGTTTGGTAGAATACCATGCCATGAAGCGAGTCCATTTCTGCTTGTAGGTCTTCCTGATGGAAGTCCTCCTGCTACTTTCTAGGACTTGTTGCACTTCCTCCGTACATGTGCTCTCTAGAGAGCTGAGCCATGGATTAACCACGCTTGTAGTCGCAGGCCTTGGGGGTGCGGATGCACTATGGACCCCTGGACTTGCGTGAGCAGATCCGGTGCCACCGGAAGAGGCATCGGTGGACGGTCCGACATGCGCAGGAGTAGGGGGAACCATTGCTGTCGATCCCACGTTGGGACTATCAGGATCATTCGGGCTCCTTCCCTCCTGGCTTTCTGCAAGACTTTGTGGATCAGCACTGTGGGAGGAAAAGCGTAAAGCAGGGGGCCCCTCCAGGAGATCGCAAATGTGTCCCCCAGGGACCCCCGTCCCAGTCGTGCCCTGGAGCAGAATCGTGGGCACTTCTTGTTGTGTTGAGTGGCAAACAGGTCTATCTGGGGAAAACCCCATGTGTGAAAAATCGGTCGTAGCAGATCGGGACGGATCTGCCACTTGTGCGTGAGTGCGAAACGCCTGCTCAGCTGGTCTGCCTTCACATTGTGAGCGCCTGGTAAGTACGAGGCTTTCAAGATTATATTGTTGGCAATGCACCAGTTCCGTAACCGGACTGCTTCCGCACATAAGGCACGGGACCGAGCTCCTCCTTGCCGATTTATATAAAACATGGTGGAGGTATTGTCTGTACTGATCCTGACTACTTTGCCTTGTATATGGTCTCGAAAGTGTCTGCAGGTGTTGAACACTGCTCTGAGCTCCAGTATATTTATGTGCAGTGACTGCTCCGTGGAGGACCACAGCCCTTGCGTCACCTCTTCGCCCATGTGTGCTCCCCACCCTACGAGGGAGGCATCTGTAGTAAGAAAAACCGATATTTGTGGTTGGTGGAAGGGTACCCCTGTTAGCAAGTTCTTGGGGTTTACCCACCATTGCAGGGATTTGCACACCTCTGTTGTGGGCGACACGACCCTGTGAACAGTGTGTGCTGCCGGTTTGTATACGCTCGCCAGCCAGTGCTGCATGCTGCGCATGTGTAACCTGGCGTTCTGCACTACGAACGTCGCTGCTGCCATGTGGCCCAGCAGCTGTAAGCACGTCAGAACCGGCACCGTAAGGCTGAAGGTGATGACTTGCACAATGGACCCGATGGCCCGAAAGCGTGTCTCTGGTAGATACACTCTCGCTGTAATAGAATTTATGGGTGCCCCTATGAACTCTATGTCCTGTGTGGGGTCTATCTTTGATTTTGCCAGATTGATAACCAGGCCAAGCGAAGAGAACGTGCCTGCTGTGACGCGTATCATGCGTAGTACCTCCTCCTTCGAGGCCCCTTTGAGTAGGCAGTCGTCCAGATACGGGAATATAAATACCCCCTGTCTGTGCAGGTAGGCTGACACCACTGCCAAGGTCTTGGTGAAGAGTCTGGGGGCCGAGGAGAGGCCAAACGGTAGGACCTTATATTGAAAATGTTCTTTGCCTACCATGAACCGGAGGAATCGTCGGTGAGCTGGATGGATAGTTATGTGAAAATACGCGTCTTGTAAGTCAAGGGCTACGAACCAATCTCCATCGTCTAGTGCCGTAAGGATGGAGGCGATTGTGATCATCCGAAAGTGTTGCTTGCGCAGGTACCGGTTGAGGCCTCGAAGATCTAAGATGGGCCTCCAGCCTCCTGTCTTTTTCTCCGTGAGGAAGTACCTCGAGTAGAACCCTTTCCCTTGCAGTTGCTCCGGCACTCTTTCCACTGCCCCTATGAGCATGAGATGGTCTACCTCCTGCTTGAGCCTCGCTATGTGGGAGGCCTCCTGGAGGTGGGGCCTGGGTGGAGGTCGTGGCGGTGGGAGCGACTGGAAGGGGATGGCGTACCCCATGGCTATGATCTCCAGCACCCATTTGTCTGTGGTGATCCTTTGCCACTGGTCATAGAATGGTCGGAGGCGATGGTGGAATAACCGCTTTGGATGACCTTGCGCGATGGTAGTGATGGCGCAGCCCTGGATCTGTGTGTCAAACTTGTGGCCTTTGGCCCTGCCCCGAGGACGCCCGGCTCTGTTGGGAACGTCGCCTGGGAGTTCTGTACTGCTGGTGCTATTGATGTCGCCCTTGCTCGTAACCCCTGTGGTACTGGGGACACTGTGGCTGGTACTGGTACTGTCTTTGTTGAGGGTAGTACTTTTTCTTTCTGTATGGAGGGGTGTAAATCCCCAGGGTCCTAAGTGTGTCTCTTGAATCTTTACTGGAATGAAGGACCAAGTCAGTTGATTTAGCAAACAGCTTCTGCGAGTCGAAGGGAAGATCGACGATCTTTGCCTGCAGGTCCCTCAGTATACCCGAACTCTGGAGCCAGGACTCCCTTCACATCACCACTGCCATAGCTGTGGAGCGTGCTGCTGTGTCCGCAACATCCAGGGCGATCTGAACTCCCGTCCTCGAGGCCGCGTAGCCTTCTTGCACGATGGCCTTGAGCACCGGTTTCTTGTCCTCTGGAAGCGAGTCCATGAGGGAGGTTAACCTAGTGTAGTTGTCGAAATTGTGGTTCGCTAGATGCGCTGCGTAATTTGCCATTCGCAACAGTAGTGTGGAGGAGGAGTAGACCTTTCTGCCGAACAGCTCTAGCTTCTTGGCATCTTTGTCCGTTCCCCCTGTCTTGAATTGAGATGTCTTTGATCTTTGTTGCGACGACTCTACCACCAAGGAATTTGGTTGTGGGTGGCTGAACAGGAACTCCATGCCCTTCGCTGGCACGAAGTATTTCTTGTCCGCTCTCTTGTGGACAGGCGGAATAGTCGCAAGGGTCTGCCATATCATAGTGGCGGACTCCAAGATTGCTTCGTCAAGCGGTATTGCTATTTTGGAGGAGGCCGGAGGTCTCAGATTTTTGAGGAGCTTATGGTGTTTCTCTTGCACCTCTGCTGTCTGGATGCCTTGCATGAAGGCCACCCTTTTAAACAGCTCTTGAAACTGTTTGAGATCGTCCAGAGGATGGACGTCCCCCAGGGCCGTAGCCTCGTCCGGGGAGGAGAGTGAGGAACCACTAGGATACACCTCTCTGGACCCTTCCGGTTCCTGTTGGGAATGGTACATCCACTTGCTGGAAGCTTGCAAGGGAAAATCTCGGGGTTCCATAACCAGTTCCCCCTGAGATACTTGAGTCTCTGTCCCTGTTCGCGATTGCCCTCGGGGATATGGGACCGTCTGTGGGGATCTTTCCCTGGTAGACTGCCGGTGGTGTCTATGCCCCGCGTGATAGGGACGACCATGGCAGCATGGGCACTGTTCTTGGGAAGGTGACCTGGACCACTCCCTTGGTGCATACCCCCTGCGTCTGGGGGAGCGAGAACGTCGAGAGAACTGGGACACTGGAGACAGAGATTTGTGATAGTACTCCAGTGGCTCAAACCCCAAGAAGGGTGAAGGTGGTCCCAGCCAGGGCTAGGCTGGTTGTAAAAATGGAGACGGGGGCTCCGGGTAGGCTAGGGGGTACCCCTGCCTTCTAGTTGGAGTCTGCAGCATGAGCGGAGGGCTGAGAGAAAGCAACTCTGCAGCCCTGTCTGGAGAGGGGCTGCGGTGCCTTGTTTTCTGTGCAGCCTTCACCCTCCCTTGAGCGGGTGGCTCCGCCCCCTGACATGCAGGGGATCTCAGCCCCATCCGTGCCGCGCTCGGCATGCTCATGGGCGATGCTGCACGGGCGGTGTCCTCCAGTGCCTGCAGGCTGCGTGCCTGCGCGCTCTGCACCGCCGGTTCCCCGGGGGTCAGTGCCGCTGCCTGCAGTGCCACTGATACCGGCGCTTGTTTAGCCGCCGCCCTGCCTGCGGTGCGGGGTGGCTGTTTGATTATCGGAGGCTGAGCCGCTTCCACGTGGCTCTCCGTGCCGCCACCGATCAGCTGTTGCTGCGGCTGGGGGCTGTGCGCTCCTCCCGTCCCGCTCGCTGTTGCTGCCGGCAGGGATCGGGTTGGGGAGACTTTCCTCCGTTTTTGCGCTGATGGGGTGAGGGAGGCGACTTTTCTTTTATGGGCCCCGGAGGGTCCCTCCTGCTGTGGCCGCTCCGGCACGTCTGGCTGGAGGGCCTTGTCGAACAGCAGCATTTTAAGCCGCATCTCCCTATCCTTCCTTGCTCTGGCTGTTCATTTTGCACAGAAGGAGCATTTCTGCGTGACATGGGACTCTCCCAGGCACCTTATACAGTGACTGTGCCCATCAGACACTGGCATTGCCTCTCGGCAAGACTCACATTTCTTGAATCCTGAAGAGGACATTGTCGGTGAGTCTTTTAGTTGTTAATGGGGTACTTTGCACCTTCTCTGTACTGTTTTCCCCCTCTCGGATAGCCTGCCGCGGCAGAAGGGCTAATTGCCCTAGGCTCCTGGCCTCCCGTGCTCTGCTTGTTACTAGGACCGGACTGAATTCTGTCCCGCTTGTTGTTTCTTGTTTTTTTTTTTGAAAATAACAACTGGCTAACTTAACAATAGACTAAGAACTTGAAAACTTTAAAGAAAAACAGCTAAAACCATTGAATACGCTAACTTGGCCATAGCCTAGTCGGATTCCGTCTGCAGCCGACGGGGGTTAAGAGGAACTGGCAGGGACCGGATCGCGCACGTGGCCAGAAGCGCGCAAGGGAGCGGCGCGCACCGGCGCATGCGTGGTCCGGCAGAAACTGCTTGGAAGATCCGATCTGCGGCGCCGGGCGAGCCCGACACCTAATGTGGAGCACCCACGGGGACACTCGAAGAAGAAGTGTCTCTTACAATGTTGTAATCAAAATGGGAAAGTTATAATTTCCAAAAGAAGAGCCTCAAATAATCTCACAGATGTAAGATCTGCTATGGTAATAACTGTCAATGCTATATCAATTGGTACTTCTCTTGTACACATTTTAGAGTAAGAGTTCTAATTTGAAACTGAAAAATCCATGGAAATTAAGATTTACTATTGCTGTTCTACACATAACAATAATGATATGCCAGGGTATCCCAGCACAGCAGATGTGAAGTTCGTAACCTTTGAGAATCGAATTCCTTCCTTTTTAGCGTACAGTAATCTCTCGAGGTACGTGAGGGTTGTGGTCTACATAACCCTTGTGTACCTTGAATTTTGCATAAGTTGGGGTCCTGGGAAGGGTCAGGGGCACCCACAGCTGCTGCTTTCCCAGGGCTCCAGGGCTGGGAGTGTCCACAGCTGCCACTTCCCCAGGGATCTGGTCAGGAGCTCCCGTGGCCACCACTTCCCTGGGGCTCTGGGCGAGGTGATGGGGGTTTTAATCCACCTGGCTACCTGCGGAGTTATTAACAGTGGTTTGTAACCTATCCTTTAAATCCACTTTGGTACCAAATGACTGGAAGACGGCCAATATAACACCAATATTTAAAAAAGGCTCTAGAGGAGATCCTGGCAATTATAGACCGATAAGTTTAACATCAGTACCAGGCAAATTAGTAGAAACACTAGTAAAGAGTAAAATTGCAAGGCACATAGAAGAGCATGAATTGTTGGGCAAAAGTCAGCATGGTTTCTGCAGAGGGAAGTCGTGTCTGTCTAATCTATTAGAATTCTTTGAAGGGGTTAATAAACATGCGGACAAGGGGCACCCAGTGGACATAATATACCTAGATTTCCAGAAAGCCTTTGACACGGTCCCACACCAAAGGCTTTTATGTAAATTAGGTGGTCATGGGATAGGAGGAAAGGTCCTTTCATGGATCGGGAATTGGTTAAAAGACAGAAAACAAAGGGTTGGAATAAATGGTAAATTTTCACAATGGAGGGGGGTAACTAGTGGTGTTCCCCAGGGCTCAGTCCTGGGACCGATCCTGTTCAACTTGTTCATCAATGATCTAGAAAATGAGGTAAGCAGTGAGGTGGCAAAGTTTGCAGATGACACCAAGTTGTTCAGGACAGTCAAAAGCAAAAGGGATTGTGAAGAACTACAAAAAGATCTCAGCAAACTGAGTGATTGGGCAGCAAAATGGCAAATGAAATTTAATGTGGGTAAGTGTAAGGTAATGCATGTTGGAAAAAATAACCCAAATTACACGTACTACATGATGGGGTCAAATTTAGCTACGACAGATCAGGAAAGGGATCTTGGAGTTATAGTGGATAGTTCTCTGAAGACATCCGCGCAGTGTGCAGCGGCAGTTAGTAAGGCAAATAGGATGTTAGGAATTATTAAAAAAGGGATCGATAATAAGACAAAAGATATCATACTTCCCCTATATAAAACTATGGTACGCCCACATCTCGAGTACTGCGTGCAGATGTGGTCTCCTCACCTCAAAAAAGATATATTGGCATTAGAAAAGGTTCAGAAAAGGGCGACTAAGATGATTAGGGGCTTGGAAAGGGTCCCATATGGGGAGAGGCTAGAGAGACTGGGACTTTTCAGTTTGGAAAAAAGGCGATTGAGGGGCGATATGATAGAGGTATATAAAATCATGAATGGTGTGGAGAAAGTGAATATAGAAACATTATTTACCTTTTCCCATAATACAAGAACTAGGGGACACCAAATGAAATTGATGGGTAGTAGGTTCAAAACTAATAAAAGGAAATTTTTCTTCACACAGCGCACAGTCAACCTGTGGAACTCCTTGCCCGAGGAGGCTGTGAAGGCCAGGACTCTATTAGGGTTTAAAAAAGAGCTTGATAAATTTTTGCAGGTCAGGTCCATAAATGGCTATTAGCCAGGGATAAAGTATGGTGCCCTAGCCTTCATAACAAGGGCAGGAGATGGATGGCAGGAGATAAATCACTTGTCTTCTGTTCTCCTTCTCTGGGGCACCTGGCATTGGCCACCGTCGGCAGATGGGATGCTGGGCTTGATGGACCTTTGGTCTGACCCAGTATGGCCATTCTTATGTTCTTATGCAGGGGTAGGTAGATAGGCGAGCTAAAAGCCTTCCCCCTACACCTTCCCAGAGCAGTGCCTAGTGGCGCTCTGAGAAGGCAGGGGAAGGGGCTCTTAGCCTGCCTGGCTGCCCGCAGCTGTGGGAAGCTGGGCAAGTTGACAGCACAGCAGCTTCACATTGTGCAAAACTCACGTTAATGCGAGTTTCACACAATGTGAAGCTGCATAAAAAGTGGGTTCATTGTATTATACTCACCTGTAAATTATCATCCACAAACAAGATTTATTTATTAAAAAAGCTTTATTTAGATGGGCAGAAGCAAACCACAAGTATTTTCCAGCAATAATTTTGACACAATTTAATAAAATTGCTAATTTTTCATACCCTTTGTCCTCCTATGTTCTCATTCTCCATTTTCATTTCCCAAATCGAGTTCCATAATTTCCCATTGGGAATACAGTACATGCTGTTTCAATCAAATTCTATATTATTTCTTTGGCATTAGGTGATCCACTTCCTTCCCAAAGACAACACATGCTTCTTCATGCTGCCACAAATCTCAGCATTAGAAATCTTTTCTTTAATTTCCAGTTTTCCAAGGAGTAAGCAATCCACCTTCAGTATGAAAACTCACCAGCAGTCACTAACTATTGAGAAGTCTCACTAGATTCTCTAGACATTTTAAGTGATAGGCTTTTAGTTGGCTTCCTTCTGGCTGTGAAACACCTACATGGAAAAACAAGACATCAGAGTTTTTCCGTTTCCTTTCAATATTGTGTATACTAATACTCTTGGAAATTTCCATTCAACTGGGACAAGAAATACAAGCATTTCCTCCAGCTCCAACTTGTGTATGCTTGGTAGTTACCTACAACTCTTCAACAGCAAAGGGTGGAATGGGGAAGGATAATGGTAAAACAAAGCTACCAAAGCTCTTGAAAAGTCCAGCCATATGAATACTGAAAAGATTTCTAAAGTGCCCCAATGAGTTACATTTCAGCTCATTTCCCTAGGTGGAAGCCTGGTTAGCACTTCCTGGGCCACAACAGTACACACATTTTCCTGAAGTAAGTTTTCCTGCCAATTGTGCATGATTGCAATAGATTATAGTAATTAAAACCAAGCAAACTACCCTGCTGAGTTGGCTGCTGTGGGGTGGTACCCCAGCCAGGGCTGGCTGCCATGCGGCCAGATTCCTGGCTGAGGCCTGCTGCCCTGGGGCTGGCTCCCCTTCCCTCCCCCTCAGTGGAGGCCATAAGGGAGGAGGCTGGCTTCCCTAGGGATGCCAGATAATCAAGCTTCTACTGTTTTATAATAATCTTCAGCAGCATTTACTATATTTATACAGCTGTATCGATATACAAAGTGCTCTGAAGTCCAATGATCTCCAGCAAACGAGGTTCCAATCATAAGTACTTGTACTATATTAAATGAGTAAGCTGGAACTGTACAAACAGAACACAACACACAACGGAGTGGTGACAAAACTACAGTACATTCATTCTATGGAACTTAAATGTATTTCCTAATACAGGATGACCATTTGATATGCTGGCAAAAGTCCTTGTAACCAGGGATAGCCTACTCTAAAATAAAACAAAAATCATTTCAATGTAGCAGCTACTTGTTTTATAAATAAATATGGCAAACAAGCCTCAAACCTGCATAGAGGAAGAATGCGTATGTACATAATTAAGAGCATGAATAGACTGACAAGTCACTACGAGTGCCTGGGTGCTTGAAGGTAAGTATGCACACAAGTTTTTTTTCAGGAACAGGGTTGCAATAAGAATGAGTTGGATAAACAAGCCCACATACCAACTACTGTGACTACAACCCCATTCCACAGTCCAGCTAAGAGAAATGTTTAATTAGGCTATGCCTACACTTGCCCCCTACTTCGAAGGGATCATGGTACTCAGGCTGATAGGAGATTACTAATGAAGTGCTGCGATGAATATGCAGCACTGCATTATGCTAATTCTCCCCTGTGGCGACTCTGAAGTGTCAAACTTCAAAGTGCTGGCATGCTGTGTAGTGGTGGGCACTTCGAAATGCCTGCACTACTTTGAAGTGCCTTTACTCCACAAAAAAATTCATTAGTAATCTCCCATCAGCCTGATTCTCATTCCCCCTTCGAAGTAGGGGGCAAGTGTAGACATAGCCTTAGAGATGCTTTTGATCTTCTATGGGCGGTTCACAAGTAATTATCTATTATGTAAAAGTTGTCAAAATTATAGCTAACTGCAATTTCTTAAAACAGTCAACATTCTTTTAAAAAGCTGTCCAAAATCCAAGTAAAAAACCAGCCAATTTACAGAGGACTTCTGTCAGGATGGCACAGTATTTAGATCTCTCTGATGAAGCTGAATTCGGCAAGGGCAAGGAAGGTCAGTTCTAACTGGACCATGCTTTTTATCATCAAATACAAGGTTTTAGCATAGAGAGTCCGCAACAACAAAATCATTTTGCTGCCAGTACAATCAATATATCTCTCAGACTAATCTGTAGCAAATACCACCTGACAAATCTTATCTACAATTTGTCATGAGAAAGGTGGTTTTTTTTGTTTTGTTTTTATTTTGGAAAAAGATGTCAAACAGGAAAGCACATGTGGGTTTGAAAGAATCAATCAAGCAGAACTGAACATTTTTAAAAACTGGCAACACAGCAAAATGTTTCCTTTTTTTGTATTGCACAGCAATATAGTATATTAATAATCTTTCACAGAAAAATTACAGAATAGACTGTTGCTACTTTGAGATGGAAACTAAGAGCTCCAATAACTTACTTTTCTTTACTAAACAATAAGCCTCATCTACTTGTCTCTTGATTGATGGATTCTTCAGAGTCACTTTTGCCTGTAGCACAAATAAGAATAATTCAATAACTGCATTTATTCTTCCATGCTGATTCTCTGAGAATCAGGTTGTCTTCAACCCACAGCTATTTTTTGGCTGTGGGCCAACAGACTACAGCACTCAAGAATTAACAGTGCAACCTCTGACTATACCATCATATATACAGCAAAAGTTAAAAAAAAAACACCTAAACAGAAGAGCAATGAATTGAAACCATAGTGGAATACATTTCCCAAGACATAGCTTGGTGTGCCAGCATGTACTGTTTTGAATATTAAGCTGGCAAGCCCAAGTGAATGACATTTTTCCAAACTTTGTGGTAGAAATCACAGTACAAACAATATATTATGCGTTCTACAATAATAATGTCATACTGTGATCAGCATCTCAGAGCTACATGGTAACTTACAAGAACACTCATGGTTGATGTGAAAAATAATACGACTCTCCTTTGTATATCTCTTCTTAGTGATTTAATTTTAATTAGAACATTTAAAGGATGTGAATCTTCCTTTAAATAGGTTTTTGATCAATTCATTAATGCCCCAATCCTACTATTTATTCTCTGGAGGTGGAGCTTCATTCATTTCAAAGGGATCTGCCCCAGCATGGGTGTCTGTCTATGACAAACAAGATGCAAGACTCAGACCTAATTATATTACTGTACATAGAGGATATATTTTTACAGAACACCTACCTGGTAGTGGGTTAACATTGTAGCAAAAATATTCTAAGGCTATAACTATTATTACTGCAGGTTATTTTTTTAAATTAGAAATGTTTTCCAAATACTAACCTTTTGATAATTGTGAAGCAAAGACCACAGAGCAGATGCTCCTATTCTCTGAGCAGTAAGACTGTCACTTTCTAAACAGGCAGCTAGCACAGCAATAACTTTATCTAATGAGCAAAAGAAAACACACACAAACAAAGACTAGCAAGTTCATTATAACCGAGTCCCACCTATGAAACGTTATTCTGGCACTTGCCTCTATTTCTGTGATAAATCTTGCTAGGGCACAATTTATATAATTAGATTGCTTAATACAAGTAAGTATCTAGGATAACTGTAAGATTATACCATGTTAACAAATATAAGATACAAAACAGACGATACTCATCCCTTGCTTTACAAGCACAATTGGTTCCCAACTTTGTGTTCATAAGCGAAAACTTGTACTAAATTCTTGTACTAAATAGGGACACTAAATTATCATTAAAATACATGTAGAAGCCTCTAATTGGTTCCTAGAGCTTGGCGAAGGAGTGGCAGCAGGTGGCGCTGCTTTTGAAAGGTAAGTGAACTTTACCTTACCTTGGGGGGTTAAAAAGATTAAAGGCTGGGGGCAGTTTGGGGCCATGAGTGGGAGGGAGAGTTAAAACCTGGTGGCCACTTGGGTGTGGAGTAGGTGGGGGGTTCAGGCGCTAAAGGTTGGGTGGTGGCGGGGGGGATGTCAGGTTGCAGCAGGTTAGGTCTACCGGGCTGGCGGGGAGGGGAGGCAGGGGGGCTCAGGCTGCCACAGGGCGGTGGAGGTAAGGCTGCTGAGGGGCTGGCGGAGGTGTGGAGGGGGTCAGGCTGCTGCAGGGCAGGCAGAGGTGCGGGTGAGGGTGGGGGTCAGGCTGCCACAGGGCGGTGGAAGAGTCAGGCTGCCATGGGGCCAGCTTAGGTGCAGGGTCAGCCTGCCGCAGGGCCAGTCTGTGGGGCCGGCTGAGGTGCAGGGAGGTCAGGCTGCTGTGGGTCTGGCTTAGGTGTGGGGTCAGGCTGCTGTGGGGCCAGTCTGCAGGCCCACACAGGGGTTAAGACTGCTGCAGGTTGGGGCTGCGGGGCCAGTGGCAGGGGTCAAGCTGCTGTGGGGCCGGGTAGGCTGTCGTGGGTTGGGGTCGTGAGGGTGGGGGTCAGGCTGCGGCGGGTTGGGGCCGCAGGGCCGGCGGGAGGAGTTGGGGGGAGTCAGGCTCTGGCCGGTTGGAGCTGCAGTGCGGGGGTAAGGCTCATATTAGGGGGGGTGTTCGCTCATTGAGTGAACAAAGGTAGGTAAACGTGCTCCTCGTTTAAGTGAGCACTCGTTAAATGAGGGATGAGTGTACACAAAGTTAAGATTAAGCTGTAAAAAGAATGGACATTTTAAATTATAGCTACTACAATGTGCATAGCTGACTATTGCACATCAATATTGAACCATGTAAGAATTACTAAGTTTTGAAGAGCAGGCAGCATTTGAATCTCTCCTGGGTGGCTGCCCAAGTGCTCAGCTTATAGGTGACACCAGTTAACACCTACATGATTTCACTACTGTCATAAATTTTGTCTTAACCTTCTCAGTTTCTCTCATCTTCACAGTTTATCTCTCGGCTTTAAGGCATCTGGTCTGCTTGTTCAACACATCTATGGTTCACTCCACAACAGAAACGCACTGTGTAGACTACACAGACTGAGTGAAGAAAATGAGAACAGCTTCAGTTGGAGCTACTGGAAATTTCATTAGGGAAGATGTTGCACCCTCAGTAGTCTTGTGTTCTACAAGCTACCAAAAAGACTGCTTTCTATTGCCTTACCATAACCATTCCTGTGGTATCCATCCCTACAGTACAGGGATCAGCAACCTTTCCCAGACAGAGTGCCAGAATTTGACCTTTTCACCTCTATGTACAGTCTGAATGCTGGTGGTATTTTTTAAAGTCACTAACAGACTTACTTACGACAGCTTCATTAATAAATAAATTAAGATGCAGAGTATTACCATTTAGGTGGTGGTTGGTAGCATTAGCTGGTCTTTTGTTAATCCACAAGTGGTGTGACTTTGAGTAAGTTCCCAGCTGCATGGGGAACAAGGGTGCAACTAAGTTCTCACCTTGCATGCCCATGAAAAATCGGCTCGTACACCATTCTTGGCACCCCTGCCAAGGGTTTCTGACCCCTGCTATAGTATATGAGTTGGTCAGCATATCTTGAGAAAAATGACATGGCTTGACATATGACATACAGATTGCCTTTTTTTTGGGGTTGGGGTGGAGCAGGGAATGTACATAGTCAGCTTTTTGTCCAACTGAAAGATAGCATTCATAACTAACTCATAAAAGCTAAGTGTTTGATGCAATGGCCTCTTCCTCATTTCCTTGTAAAAAAGGCACGTCTCCCATTTAATTATCTAAGTAAAACTATCCTGTTCTAGTTATATTACTATAATTTCAGAAGAGCAAGATCCCAGAATAAAGGAAGGTTACCTTCCTTATAGGAACTGAAGTTCTTTCAGATGTGTGGTCTCTGAAGGCATTTACTAAGGACAAATACACACTTTGTGCACCCAGGACCAGAAGTCGTTCAAGAACAAGGTCTGCTGGTCCAAACACTCTACCATTCAAGTCCTCACACTTTCAAATGAAGGCATAAGGGGTGGCACAGACAGTGTCCCTCTCTCTAGTTCCTGCTCCACCAAGAATCATCTGACCTAAGCAGAGGAGATGGAGGCTGGCTTTTGAATACCTATAGGGACCACATATCACAAAGAACTCCAGTTACTATAAAGTTGCTGTCTCAGCTGGTGTATTAGGTATTCAGTGTGGGTGATGCCCAAGCTGCACTTACTGACAAGGTGGGTGCCAAGAAATGTTATGAACAATACTTTTCAGGATTTCTGAACCAAAGGAAGCACACTCAATCAAGGATGGAATCAGAGCATTGAGTCTGATCACTCTGTAAATGGAGCCCCAGTTGCCATCCTATATACCTCCAAGAGCAGCATGAGCTCTGTAGAACAACCTTTCACAGACTGAGGTGGAAGGGCTTCCGCAAGCTGATAGCAGAAGAGGCTCTATCCACTGGAAATCCATCAGGAGGCCCTTTGGGAAGATACCACCACTCCACTCATTGCTCAACAAGGCAGATGAAGGATTTCTGGTCCCAGGAGCATGGCGCACATGTGCACCCAGAGTGAACACCCTAAGAACCAGCACCCAAAGAATACCCTAAAACACAATTTTAGCTATCTAGCATATTTGCTATAGTCTTATTTTCGGTAATATTTTTCCCAGGATATTTTTATTCACCATTTCCTAAAATTGTTAGAAAATTAAGGACTTCATTTAATAAAAACGTTTTCATAAACATATCAGATTTTCTGTCAGTACCCCAGATTTCAACAACATACAGTAGTGCAAGATTTGGATGAGAGGTTAGGTATTATTTGGATGTCTACCATTAGCAAGTATCTTGGGCTTGTTTGTTGGACTGAAACAGATGTTGTGAAGAATAAGAAGAGCTGTATGGTGACTATTCTTGTGTTTGTACTTGCTCATCTCCACCAGCTGGTCTAAACTACCATTTAGCTTCATGATCATTTGTTGTCCGTCTTCTCCAAAGGATATATTCAGTAGCAGCTTCAGCCAAAGGCTAGCCTGTGTATTAAGGCTTTTATTTCCTCCTTTTGGCAATGAGAGAGACAAAAAGTTCTGCAAGAAGTTACTCTGCCAGAAGAAAGAAAATGCACAGTATTATTTCATTACTAAGTAATATTGTTTTCATACACCCCCTCCATGTAGCCCATGTACTGTCTCCCTGTCTCATGTTTCCATGGTTAGTCTTCTACTTCCATGATATTCAAAAAAATTTTCAGCAGTATTTTGATTGTTGTTCATAATTTCCCAAAACTGTTTGAAAATTGAGCACGTCATTTAATAAAAATGCTTTTGTAAACAACATATCAGAACTATAGGATGATTCGATGTGGCTGCCCCAAGTCCTGGAATTGTGGGGAGGGACGAGGGGGCACAGTGGCTGCCCCAACTGCCTTATGGATGGGAGAGTTCCCCATATCGATGTTGGCTTGTGCTGCCCAAGGAACTACTGGGCGGGGGCTGTTGCAGGGTGGCATTTAGGGGTCAGGCTCCCTGTACTCAATGCAATGGCAGCAACCACAGGAAGTGGGACGACGCAGCAGCCCATTCCATTCTGCCCTCTCTCAGCTAGGTCGTTTGCTATACCACAGTTGAGTGACGAGGTTCCAATCTGCTCCCTTAAGCAACAAGGGGTCAGGGGGGCAGAGAGACATGGGCTAGGATTAGGTCGCTGCACTTACTACCACTGCAGTGAAGCAAAGCGACCCAGCTGGGAGTGGAGCTGTTGGGTTGCTTAGCTTCCCCTGGCTCCTGCAGAGAGTGCAATGGCCTGACTTTTGCTGCCATCCTGCACCAGGGTCACATCACTTGGAGGAGGGGGCTTTGGGAAAGGAGTGCATTGGGTTTAGGGGGAAGGTGTTGCCCTGGGCCCCACACTCCCCATGGGACAGTCCTGGCTACCAGATACAAGCAGGAAGAACAGATGAGAAACAAATGCATACGAGAAAAGAAAGCTAAGCAGAGATTAATGTGTGTGTATGGGGGGGGGTGATAAGGGGAGAGAAAAAAGTATATTGTACAAATAACAGTTTTCAAATACAACAACACACAATGTATTAAGGAGATATAAAACTACATAAATGTGTTTCTATTGTAACTTCCTACAGCTGACTCAGGAATATTATGGAACTATGAATGATGGCAATATGGTAGGGAAAGGCAGAGGATTTGATGTATCACTAGTTTCGAAAAGTGTGATAAGGTTATAAGAATAACCCAGGGCATGTATATCAGAGAGGTAGCCGTGTTAGTCCTTATCTTCAAGAACAACAAGAAATCCTGTGGCACCTTATAGACTAACAGATATTTTGGAGCATAAGCTTTTGTGGGCAAAGACCCGCTTCATCAGATGCATGAGTGAAGGGAGCGTTAAATACCCCTCTGAACTCCCCCCTGCCACTCATGCATCTGATGAAGCGGGTCTTTGCCCATGAAAGCTTATGCTCCAAAATATCTGTTAGTCTATAAGGTGCCACAGGACTTCTTGTTGTTCTCAAAGATACAGACTAACACGGCTACCTCTCTCATATAGTCTGTTCTGGTCTGGATATGGTCTGAAGAAGTGGGTCTGTCCCACGAAAGCTCACCTAATAAACTATTTTGCTAGTCTTTAAAGTGCTACTTGACTGCTTTTTGTTTTGATATATGCCCTGGGTTATTCTTATAAGTAGTGTAATTCATAAGCCCACAAAAGCTTATGCTCCAAAATGTGTGTTAGTCTATAAAGGTGCCACAGGACTTCTTGTTGTTCTCCAGGGTATATCTGCAGGCCATGATTTTATGATAACCATAATTTATCATTTCCTTCCCTTATCCTTTTAATTAGGTCATGTTGAGTGTAGAGTCTGATTCTGCAAATATTTAAACATGTCCCATTCACATCTTGGGATTCCTTGTACACAGAAATTAACTCATGTCTGTGAGTGTTGCCTTGATTGTATGCCCAGAAGAGCCAGGAACATGTCATGTCTTAGTTTTGTGATGCACCTTGCATAGAGTGACCATCTGTCCTGTACTGGGTGGGATAGCCCTGTATTTCAGGTGCCAGAACAGCATCCCAACGTATTTTTAAAATGGGGCTAATTGCCTCGTATTTGGCTCCCCCCACCCGCCTGACCTTTTCCCTCACCAGCATACACAGCACAGACATGTGCTCTCTTGGATGCAGGAAGAGGGAGCCAGCAGAGGGCCCTGCAAAAATAAGGGTAGGTTGGGGTCCCGGGGGAGGGAGGTGGCTGCCGCCCGCCTCCTGGCCCCCCAAGGCTCAGGGAAACCAGGAGGAGCACCAGCGCCTTGCCGCCTCCTTCCCGGCTCCCAGAGGTGTGGGGAGGTAGGAGCCCACCCTCCGCTGCTGCTGGATTCCTGGATCCCCATGCTTCAGTGGAGCTGGGAAGAGCCACTCCTCCCCCACTCATAGCTCCCTGTCCCGTATTTGGGATAGGGAGATATGGTCACCCTCACCTTGCAGCTTTGTAGAGGCTGACAAAAATATATGGAAACAAGTAATAAATAATTTTCCTCCTTACCTTTTGAATAACACCCTTGCAGTCATGAGAAATAGCAAGATTGGAAAGAAGAGTAAAGACCACGCGCTGAATTGCACTGTTCTCAGTCAGAGTGTGGGATGCTAACTTGATAATGCTGTGCATTAAGGAGTTGCTGGCTGCACTTCGCTGTGAAGTCTGAAATGGTAACAGTGCACTGCTTGCCCAGCAAAGAGAACCACAGCCTTAAAGAATAAAACATTGTTATCATTAACATTTACATAAGACTGCCTCACTATTGCAAAATTAAAAGCGACCAGCCTGCTGAATTGGGGATGTGTGGGTGGAAAAATCTATAAAAGGGTATCTATATAAAGACACTAGAGCAAGTGGCTGGGAGCCAGGAGACCCAGGATTTAATTTCAGATCTGCTGCTAACATGTTGTGTGACTTGTCAGGGATTTTTCCATCCCTCGGGCATTATCGCCCCCATGGGTCAGGGGAAACAGGCCTTTGGCCATTTAACAACATTACAGGTGCAGGTATAAACTAAAAACCCCATAGGCTGCCTTTAGCAGCCCCTTGTAACGGTCTCTCTGAGTCAGTTGGTTTCCCTGGTAACCCTGAACTCATACACGCTTCAAACCTAGGCCTCTGATTGGACATTGGCAAAAACCTTCTAGAAACTTCCATAACCTGGAGGACCTGATTGAAAACCAGGGACAAACTCATAAATATTCAAATAGAATCATGAATTAAACATAAGAACACCAAATAAAAGGCGGCGCAGCACAGCACTCAGGGTCAGTCTGGGGGGTCTGGCTGTGGATGAAGAGCTCCTGCCTGGCCTACAGCCAGCCCGTTTTCTAAAAGAGCTTTTAGGGCAATAAATAGGCCGAAGGCGTGGCGAACTGGCCTCGCCTTAGTGGTGAGGTACTGCGTACCTGACAGCCAAACCCAGGGCCTGCTTCCCGGCGGCTAAGAGGCCTCTGCGGAGCAGCAGCCGAGTGTCAAACTGGCCTGCCTCGGCAGGTACTGCGCGCTTGGCTGCTTAACCCAGAGGCCGCCATCTTGCCTTCCTGGAGCAGCACCATCGCTCTCGCGGCCCTGTGACGTCACTGCACCCAACTGGACGACCAGACACGACCACCGCACCTGACTGGACCACCGGACACGACCGCAGAACCTGACTGGACCATTGCTACTGAACACGTAATATCCCTACAAGCCCCGGGCATAGCCTGGGGTACTGTCACCAGCAACGAGAATTCTTTCAAACAATTCAAGTCCTGTAAAGGGACTTAAAAGGATTATAGCTCAGGCCACGGCTCTACAGGGCCAAGAAAAGGCTACGTATTGCCTCAACCCTGGAGCCAAAGTTATTCGCTCCAGCTGCACACTTGTTTAATAAGTGCCATAGTTAAGGCTTAGGTGGTTAAAGGTTGATTGTGCTTGTAAGAAAGTTGTTTCGGTAGAGGTTTAACCTCCCAACTCCCCTTTTCCTTCCCAAGTTCTGATTTCTTCCACCTATTTTTGTTCTCCAAACCCCACTGGGAAGTCCTTCATTTACTAACCCAGCTGGGAGGAGATCTTGACAGGCTGGACCTCAAGGTCTCCAGTAGGGTGGCTTAGCTAACCACCCAGAGTCTAAAGGGAAGAGGCAATTCTGCCTTCCCTTGCTCGGAGAAGAAAATTATCTCAACCCCATAAAGTCTCAAGGCTTTCTTTAACCATTTTACCTTTCTGTCCAATAAGAAAACCCACATAAGCTCCCTACACATGGATTTCCTGTTACTGGTTAGTGTAAGTGTTTGAATAACATACTCCTATAGAGATAATAAGGTTTAGTTAAAGTCGCTGTTTAAATGTTATAATGAACTGTTGTATGGGTTTGTTTTATATGTTATGTTGTTTGTTCGCATGTTGGTGTTTTTGTTGATAAAAGCGGTTGTGGTTTAACCGATCTTCCTCTTCTTGTCTCACCCTTTCCTCCTTCGAGTGAATTAACCTCCTGCCTGCCAGGGAATTAAGCATCCTTCAGCCCCCCCAGCTACAGTGCAAAGTCAGTGCGCAACTCTCTAGACTCCCTGCCGGAGGTGGGTAAGGCTGGCCTGTAGAGGGACGGAGTGGCCTCCGCCTGCCGTCGGGCCTCTACCGTCTCCTCTTTACCCTTGTCCGAGACCCCGTGGGGATCCGAACGGTACGCTGGTGCGGGGTCAGTGGGGTTTTTTGCCCGCGACTCTGCCCGCACCGACATGACTCTGCGCAAGACAACTCTTCCCTATTTATTTAGATAATAAACTTTTCTAGGAAAGATTTTTCTCTCGTTGTGTGTTTATAAACCTTCTAGCACAACAGAAATCTGATATTACTTGGGACTTCCAGATAATTCTGTAACTGAGAAAAAAAAAGACTTATTCCACTTTATATTTTAAAAATATGGAGATTTCACATGAAAGAAATTAAATCTACTCCAATCTTCTCTACAGCTAACATAAGAAAATAACGACTTTGATTCTAGTTCAGCAAAGGTGGACTTTAACAAATAATGGAGGGAAGAAGGTGTTCACCAAGAAGCAACACAAACAAACAAAGGAAATTACAATTCCTAAAATTTGCTAGATTCACAAATTGAAGCATACGTAATAGACAAACTGGTTGCTGTACATCAGAGTATAAAGAGGAATAGCTGAATGTGACAGCTATGGCAAGTTTTACAGTGAAGCATGTCTGTCCTCCTTGAAGAAATTAAAAAGTATTATAGGGAAAAATAATTTGTGATACAACAATAAATAAATAAATGAATTACATGTTAGTTATCAATGCTACTTTCCATCAGTAAAGCTAAAAGGAAGGACAAGAGAAAAGATGACTGTGTGATACACACAGATTTTACATATAATTGGGATATATCACCCTAAACAATTAGAAACAAATGAGTGAATACATTTAATACATTATATGAATTCTAGTTTATCATAAGACCATGTGTACAATAATGACTAATCAAAAAAACAAACAATAGTTTAAGTAAAATAACATTCTGATAGTCTGGTGAGCTGCATTTAGAAGTTCTACTGCAAATTGCTGGAAGAAACATCATCTTTGAAAAACCTTTTGTTTTATAAAATTTGATAACAGCAGCAACAAAGAGCTTTATCTTAAAATTACTCAACATTTGGAAAAAAATTCCAAATATATGGTTAAAATTGGGCAGAAAAATAACTGTTAGCAATCAAGTCAACAATTACAGTTATGTTGATTTAATGAAAAATATCACTATTTTTGCTAGTCTGATTTTTTTTCTTTTCAGATATTCATATTAAAATCTTAATGTAATGCCTGTTAGATAAATAAAATCAGTCAGAACTCAATGTAATTATTATACTTTCCACTATGGTGTGAGGAAAGCTTTTATAATTCAAAAAAAAGGAAAAACAATGCATAAAAATCAAAGACAGCTATTTCTGGATTAGAAGATATAATATAAATGCCATACACAAAATACAAGGTTTTTTTTAATGGTATCAAGCTGGTCTCTTTCTACTACATATGTAACCATTTTGTTTTTACGGAATTTAAAGATGGATTCCAATACAGAAAGCTACTTTATGAGTAATTCCAGTAAATCTACAGACCCACCTGCATGGAACAATTTGCAGAAATGGGGTCTCAGGGGTCCAGAGGACTTTTTTCCACAGCTTCTACATCTAAGTTAATGTGCACAGTTACTGCTCACAGGAAAAAATAGCAAAACTGCCTCGACTGTTAAGAGTTGTTCCTGAAATACTACTCCATAGAAACAAAAATCTAATATTTTGAATGCCTTAATTTCATACAAGCTGGACTGTGTTAAACAGCATTACTATGTGCAGCAAAACGGCAAGTCCAAATTCAATTTTCCCCCTACACTCCCTCCCAATTTTTTTTTTAAATTACAAGTACACCCACACCTCTACATTTTATGCTTGTTTACCATTTATATTGCAGTAGCAGCCAGCAGGCACATACACAACCTAGTTGGACCCACAATAAATAGTAGATAATAAAGGAAAAAAAGATTGTTCATATCCTAGCTGTTAATAGCAACAGAGAGGTAGCCGTGTTAGTCTGAATTCTAACAAAACAAAACAGCAGTGGTGTAGCTCTTTAAAAATTAACAGAATAATTTATTAGGTGATGAATTTTCATGGGACAGACCCACTTCTCTAGATCTGAAGAAGTGGATCTGTCCCATGAAAGCTCATCACCTAATCAATTATTCTGTTAATCTTTAAAGAGCTACATCACTGCTGTTTTGTTTTCCTAGCTGTTACTTATATCTGAGCATCACCATACATTGCTGTACTCCTAAGACGCTAACGGAAGTGGTTTGAAGAACTTGTAAGGTGAGTTGGTTGGCTCAGCTTGCAGCTAGCATGAATGGTAAGAAAGAACAAGATTAAACTAAAACCACATCCCCTTATAAGCAAAGCAAATGCAAATAAAAAATGAAACTTCCTTCTAACCTAGATTCAAACTGTTTAAGGCCAGAAGGGACCATTAAATCCTCTAGCCTGGTTTCCTACACATCAGAGACAACATGTTTGGCTAATGCATACATTTCCAGAAAGCATCCAGTCTCTATCTGAAAGTGTCATGAGGATCTTCTTTTTATTAGTCTGGTGGGTTACCATTACTATTAAAAACATTATGCTTTGATTTTACGAACTGTAGGGATTTGGCTTCACCTTCCAGCATGGCTCTTGTTATGACTTTCTCTGCTAGATTCCACGTTATGACTGAGTCCCCTCTCAGTCGTCTTATTGATAAATTAAACAGTCCCTTATTGGACACCCTCAAATAATTACCGTGGCTCTTTTGTGGCCTCAAATATTTCAACATTTGTTTTGAAGGCACAATGGATATTAAAAACGCACATAGGATTCCAGTAGTTTAAACAACATAGGTATTGTGAAATTTCACTGAAGTCTGTTAGCAGCCTGTGTTTTTGGCCAATATACATCTTATGCTGCAAATTGAAGTGCGTGGGTAGACTGTTGCAGCCAAGCAGATCCATACCGAAATCAATGGAACTCCATGCAAATATAGCAGTCTACCCACATGGTACAGTATTAGGACCATATCACGCACCTGTTCAATATAAACCAATATATGTCCTTTGCTGCTACTAAACAAAAACCAAACCAAAACAAAGAGACATTTCAGGTAACTTTTATATGTATATGCACAGTTAAATTATAAAATAAAAACAAAAAAGAGCAAGTAATCCATTAAAAATTTACATTCACTTTAACCTTTTTTTCCCCCACAATTAGACACCCCTAAACTTGATATGCCTTATGTTTCTGACCATTCCTCTTGTCAACAGGCTGAATACAATGGGCACTTCAGCTGAACAGGTCTGTAACTGGAAATCCACTAAAACATGGTCCACACATTAACCTGAAACATTCACCTAACATCTTTTTAAATGGGGTAGTTAAACAGGTGCAACTTTTTGTATACTGATACTCTAAATCTGATTTATTTTGATTCAGTTTGCATTGATAAATTACACACAAGCTAATCTGATATCAACTTTAAACTGATATAAGAGTGTTCACATGGGTGTTTGCACTGGATTAAACCAATTTAAATTACATAGCTGTAACTTCTTTGTGTATACAACTCCAAGAGAAATTTTTGAGAATAAGTCAATAAATATAAAACTGCACATTGGGCATCACACGGTTAACAAGCTAATGTGGACTCAGGTTGCCCCCCCATCATACTTATGACAGAGGTCAAAAAATGGATGGAAGAGTTTAAAAGGGACAAACTGATCTTAAATGAGGGCAGAGCAAGTGAGGGGATAGCAGACTTTTACACCTTACCTACTGAGAGAGGATTGGTAATTATAAAATGTTTCACTGTACAGCAAGATAAGTAAACTTATTATGGAAAGAGCATAATTAAAGAGGTGGTTGGAAGCACAATAAAAACAGATACCTCTAGAATAGTGGTCACCAACTGGTTGATTGCAATTGGCTCACCCCAGTGCCACAGATTGGAGATTTGCAAGCCGTATTTCCTCAGATCGCGCATGCGCCAATGCGCACCGGTCCTTTCCGCGCTTTCGGTCACGTGTGCAATTCAGGCCACGCCAGTTCCGCGACCACCTGCCTCAGATACTCCTAAAAAACAAAGTAGAACTCCGAAGGGGGGAGGAATGGGTGGGTAGTGGACCACCCACGGGGGCACATCTCAAAGAATCCTTGTTACTACACAAGTGAGTAACTTCTCTTTCTTCGTCGAGTGGTCCCTGTGGATGCTCTACAGTAGGTGACTACCCGGCAGTGACCCCAGAAAAATGGAGGTGGGTACCAGATTATGTGCAGCTTGCCCCTGAAAGGACTCCTGCCGACAGGCGTGTATCCTCTTCCAACACCCGATGAATCGTGTAGTGTCTGGCGAAGGTGTCATAGGATGACCATGTCGTTGCTCTGCAAATGTCCTTCGGGGAGACTCCTTTAAAGAAGGCTGTCGAGGCCACCATCGCTCTGGTGGAGTGAGCCCTGGGTGGAACTAGCAGAGGGGTCTTACGTAATGCATAGCACACCTTTATGCAGGATACAATGTTATTTGAGATTTTTTGTGATGATAATCCTTCCCCTTTTGATCTGGGTGCAAGAGAAACCAAGCGTCTATCCGTCTTATGGAAGGGTTTGGTTCTGTCTATATAGAAGGCCAGTGCCCTTCTCACATCAAGTGAATGAAGCCATAGTTCCCTGGTCAGGGTGTGCAGCCTCGGGTAGAAGGATGGTAGAATTATCGGCTTGCTGATATGGAACTCTGAAGAGATCTTTGGAAGCAACACCGGATGTAGGCATAGTATCACCGCTTCTTTGGAGAAGGTTGTATAGGGTGGAACCTCCATTGCTGCCACCAGCTCGCTCACCCTGTAAGCAGATGTGATCATGAGAAGAAAGGTCATTTTTATGGTAAGTAGGCAGAGGGAAACGGTAGCTAAAGATTTGAAGGGTGGTCTAGACAGCATGTCAAGGACCAGATCTAAACTCCATGAAGGCGATAACAGCTTCCGCAGGGGGTATAAGTTCACAAGGCCCTTCAGGAACCGTGTCGTAATGGGATGGGCAAAGACAGTTGACCCTTCCACTATGTGGCGGAATGCCGATATAGCTGTGAGGTGGACCTTTAGTGAGGATAAAGAGTCCCCCTTGTTTTAGGTCCAGTAGATAGTCCAAAATTGTGGGAACCGGGACCTCCAGGGAGGTCAATTGTTTGGACAAACACCAGGAAGTGAAGCGCTTCCACTTGTACACGTAAGCTCACCTGGTAGAGGCCCATCAACTGCATTCTAAGACCTCTTTCATTCTTTCTGAACTTACTTCCTCTAGGGCACTGAGCCAGGGATTAGCCATGCCTTGACGCATAGCGTTTGAGGCTGAGGGTGTCTCAAGATTCCCCGGTTCTGTGTGAGGAGGTTCGGTACAAATCGGGAGGGGGAACGGTGGGCAGCACGACATGCATTGTAGCAGAGGAAACCAGTGCTGATGGTCCCATGCTGGGGCTAAAAGTATCAAGCGTGCTCCCTCCCTCCTTGCCTTCTCCAGGACCTTGCGGATAAGTACCGTAGGAGGGAATGCATACAGGAAGGGGCCCTTCCATGAGAGCAGGAAGGCATCCCCTAATGAGCCCGGGATGATGCCCACTCTGGAGCAGTACTGAGGGCATTTCTTGTTGATGTAGGTTGCAAACAAGTCTATCTGAAGGGACCCCCATGTGTTGAATATACTACGGATCAGATCAGAGCGGATCTCCCATTTGTGTGTGAGAGTGAAGTGCCTGCTCAGCTGGTCTGCCCTTGTGTTGCTGACACCTGGTAGGTATGAGGCTTTTAAGGTTATGTTTGCAATGCACCAGTTCCACAGGCGGACTGCCTCTGCACATAATGCATGGGATCTGGCCCCACCCTTACAATTGATATAATACGTTGTGGAAACGTTGTCGGTATTGACCCCAACTACCTTGTGTTGTAAGTATTGGCAGGAGTACTTGCATGCATTAAGCAGTGCTCGTAGCTCCAGTATGCTCATGTGCATTGCCATCTCTGTATGGGACCATCGCCCTTGCGCTGACCTGTTTCCCATGTATGCCTCCCAGCCTATGTGAGAAGCATCTGTTGTGAGAAAAACTGTGGTTTGTGGTTGGTGAAAGGGTACCCCGACAGCAAATTCTTGGGGTCCATGTCAGAGACTTCTGCACCTTTGATGGAGGCGATACCTTCTTGTGAGTGGCATGAATCATTGGCACATACACAGTCACCAACCAATGCTGGAGGCAGCAAAGATGCAATCTGGCATTCTACACCACAAATGTGGTGGCAGCCATGTGTCCCAGGAGCTGCAAGCAAGTTAATACTTGTACTGTGGGCCTGTACATTGGCACCTGTATCAAAGACTGAATAGCATGAAAATGTATGGTAGGCAGGTACACTCTCACCTTGATGGAGTCTAGGCATGCTCCTATGAATTCTGTTCTGCGTGGGTTCCGTCGTCCATTTTTGGAAGTTGATGACTAGGCCCAGCAAAAGGAATGTCTTCGTAGTAATGTCTATCATGCGTGACACGTCTGCCTGCGAAGCACCTTTCAAGAGGCAGTAGTCCAGATATGGGAAGATGAATACGTCCTGCCAATGCAGGTAAGCCGACACTATAGTGTCTTTGTAAAGACCCTGGGAGCTGAGAACCGGCCGAAGGTCAAGACTCTGTGCAGGACACTTCCAGTACCCAGTGAAGTGGAGGAAGCGCCTGTGTGCAGGGTGAATGGTTACGTGAAAATATGCATCTTGTAAGTCGAGGGCTGCGAACCAATCCCCATTGTCAAGTACTGTGACTATGGAAGTAATTGTGGTCATCTTGAAACGCTGTTTGTGGAGGTATCGGTTGAGAGCCCGTAAGTCTAGGCTTGGTCTCCAGCCTCCTGTTTTCCTTTCTGTGAGGAAGTATCGGGAGTAAAAACACTTCCCATGAAACTCGTCCGGGACTCTCCTATACAGATGAGGTGGTCTACCTCTTGCTTCAACAGAATCTTATGAGAGGGGTCCCTGAAGAGGGACTGGGAGGGAGGTTTTGGTGGAGGCATGGAGTGGAATGGGATGGCATATCCCACAGCAATAATCTCCAGTACCCATTTGTCTGTAGTGATACTTTTCCACTGACGGTAGAATGGTCTGAGGCGATGGTGAAACAGAGGTTGAGGTTGTCATTGCCACTGAATGATGGTTGTGGCATCGCCGTCCTCAACATAGCAGTCAAACTTGCTGCCTGGCTGTCTGTGATGCAGGGGTATGGCCTTGCTGGGGACATCGTCTAGGTGGTCTTCATTGTTGTTGGCACTCTTGATCAGAGCCTTGCTGGTAATGCGGGCACTGAGATTGATAGGTTAACATCTCTGGTATGAGTAGAATCTCTTCCTCGTGTAAGGAAGAGTGTGCACACCCAGCGTTCTGAGCGTAGTTCTCGAGTCCTTGCTGGAGTGGAGGACCGAGTCTGTGGATTTGGCTAACAGCTTTGCCTTATCAAGGGAAGATCTTCAACTTTTGTTTGTAGATCCTTAGGAATGCCAGATGTCTGGAGCCAAGACATTCACTGCATCACCACTGCGGTGGCCTTGGAGCGTGCTGCTGTGTCTGCCATGTCTAGTGCAATTTGGACTCCTGTACACAAAGATACACATCCTTCCTGAACTATTGCCTTTAAAACAGGCTTCTTGTCATGTGGGAGAAAGTCCATGAGTGAAATGAGTCTTGTATAGTTATCAAAATTATGGCTGGAGAGATGTGCTGCATAATTGGCCATGCATAACAGTAGGGTGGAGGATGAATATACCTTCTGTCCAAATAAGTCCAGTCTCTTCACGTCCTTGTCTGACACCGTGGATTTGTATTGTGGTGCCTTTGATCTCTGTTGAGAGGACTCCACCGTGAGGAAGTTTGGTTGGGGGTGGTTAAATAAAAACTCAGTTCCCTTCGGTGGGACAAAATACTTTTTGTCAGCCTGTTTGTTGGTCGGCGGAATAGAAGCTGGGGTCTGCCAGATGTTTGTGGCAGCCTCCATGATGGCCTCGTCTAGTGGGATGGCAATCTCTGATGATGTGGGAGGTCTCAGATTCTTGAGGAGCTTGTGCTGCTTCTCCTGTTCCTCCATCACCTGTATAGCCTGGGACTGTGCCACCCTTTTGAACAGGTCTTGAAATTGTTTAAGGTCATCTGGAGGAGATATATCTCCTGGGACGACCGCCTCATCTGGAGAGGATGAGGCAGCATCTGTCTGATATGCTTCTATCTGCTCCTCGGACACCTCCTGTGCCTGTTCCCCCCAAAGGTTCCAGGGGTAGGTCAATAACTGACTCTGGACATACTCTCAGTGGGGAGACATGGCCCCCCTTAGTATTGGGGGGTGAGAACTGTCTGTATGATGAACATGGGTGCGGGGATCTATCCCTTGACCTTGAGTAGCTGTGATGCTGATGATAGTCTTCACGATGATATGGACGAATGCAGTAGCAAGGACATGGTTCTGGGTGATGAGGATCTATAGCATGAGCGTTGTCTACATCTGTGATAATGGGAGGAGTGTGATCTCCTGGATGACATGAGCATAGGGGGAGAGGCTCTGTAGGGATATCTATGTAGCTCATGCGGAGGCAACAGGTGAAGGATGCCTAAGCCAGAGAGAAGGTGGCCACAGGAGTGGAGATGGTCATCTCAGGAAAGGTGATGGCTGTGTTAACAGCCGTTCTGGTATGCATGTTTCAGAAGGAGAGCTGGCAGAGAGAGATGCAATGAGAAGGTCCGGCAATGGACTTTGGTGCTGAGCCTTAGACCCCACCTCCCTCGATTCCTGAGACTGATGAGTCAGTGCCGATACAGGTGTTACATCCAGTGCCTGAGATCTTGGTGCGGGTATTGGTGCTGGTGGTGCCACATTCAGTGCTCCGGCCTGTGGCTCTGCATGAATGGAGGTCTCCAGCACCATTGGACCCTGTGCTCACGTGCCTGGTTCCAATGTTCTCGGTGCCAGGAGTCTCAGTGCTGCAGCCTCCAGTGCCTGTCACTTAGGCACCTGCAGGATCTTTGGTGCCGCATCTTTTAAAGTCTGAACCCCAGGCACTGTCTTCTGCTCTCTAGTTTTTATGCTGCCCTTAGTAGCAAGCATTTCCCGGTTCTGTGCCTCACTCGTCCTGCTCGTAGGTAGTACCGGCAAGGATCGAATAGGGGATATCTTCCTCTTATGAGCCGAAGAGGTCAAAGAGGTTGCCTTCTGCTTGTGCGGCACCAAGGACCCTTCTGTATGGGATATCTCAATTGGCTCAGGCTGAAGAGCCTTGTCAAATAAAATCATTTTTAGCCTCATTTCCCTGTCCTTCCTTGCTCTAGCCATCCGTTTAGAGCAGTGAGGACCTTTGCTATGGCCGTCCGAGGCAGGTATAGCTTCACAACATAACATTTTCCTTGTTAAAAACACTTAACGACATGTAGCTTTAACAAGGGTACTTAACAGGTACTAGAACAATAAACAAACAACAGTCTATTGTAGACATAAGCAGGACATGGAAGCGGCTGCCCTTCCCTCTATCTTCCCCCCTCCTTTTTTTTTTTTTTTAATCTATCTACAGTAAAGATTTTTAGAATAGTTTCTAAGATAAATGTTTTGAAAGGGAACTTCCAAATAGTAACAAATAATGGTTTTATCTCTCTAGGTGTTGGAGCTGAAGCAAAGTTCGTCCGCAGCTGCTGGCGGTTGAAAGGAACTGGTGTGGACCAGATTGCGCATGTGAAGGACCGGTGCGCATCGGCACATGCGCGATCTGACGAGATATGGCTTGGAAATCTCCAATCTGTGGTGCTGGGGCGAGCCCAACACCTACTGTGGAGCACCCATGGGGACAACTCGAAGAAGAATGGGGAATTTTGGCCAATGGGAGTTGCAGAGACAATGCATGCAGAAAGGGACAGCATACAGAGGCTTGTGTTGTCCCCAGACGTTGCAAGCATATATTGGCTCTTCCAAGAGTGACATGGGACCAGTGCAGAAAGGGAGCCTGCTTTAGCCCCACTGTGGTAGGGACAGTGAGCTACCTGAAGTTAAGTCCTACCCTGTGTGAGCCCACACTCCAACTGCAGCTCTGAGCTACCTCTTGCAGCCATATCCCCACATGTACCCCGACACCCTGATCCAGCCTAGAGCCTCTCCTAGCATTTGTACCCCAAACCCACTCCTACACCTGAACCCCCTGCTCCAGCCTCAGCCTGAAGTCCTCTCCCACATTCCAAACCCCTTTGCCCCAACCCAGTGAAAGCAAATAAGGGTGGGGGCCAGTAAGTGAGGGAGAGATGGTGGAATAGGGCTTGGGGAAAGGAGTGGGGCAGATACTGGGTTTCCTTTAAGAACAAAACAGACATACCTGGTCACACCAAAAGGTCCACCCCTAGCCTGTCTTGGCCAGGGCCAGGTGCCCCAGAAGGAATGAGTAGAACAGAAAATCATCAAGTAATTCATCCCGTCACCTGTTCCCCAGGTTCTGACAAACAAAGCCTAGGGGCACCATCCCTGCTCACCCTGACTAATAGCCACTGATTGACCCTCCATCCATCAATTTATCTAGTTCCTTTAGAAACCTGTTGTAATCTTGGCTTGTAGAACATACTCTGGCAACGAGTTCCATGGGTTGATGGTGCACGGTGTGAAGAAATACTTCCTTTTGCTTCTTTTAAATCTGCTGCCTACTTATTTCATTTGATGACTCTAGTTCTCTAAACCAGTCATGATTTTACAGACCTTAATCATATCTTCCCCTTCAGTCATTTCTTTTCCAAGCTGCAGAGTCCCAGTTTAATTAATCTCTCCTGGGACGGCAGCTTTCCCATACCCCTAAACTTTTTTGTTGCCCTTTTCTGAACCTTTTCCAACTGAAATGTATCATTTTTAAGATGGTGCGACTGCATCTTCATGCAGTATTCAAAATGTGAGACTTCAGCAGTTTCTCTTTCCAAAGCAGACTGAAAATTCTTCTTCAATAAGACGCAAACTCTTAAGTCATTAACACTTAGTCTACATTTTAGTGGACTGGGCCATTCTGTTAATGACTTAGGAGTTTGCGTCTTATTGAAGAAGAATTTTCAGGCTGCTTTGGAAAGAGAAACTGCTGAACTCTTTTTCAGATTCAAATTTGACACATTAACATGTGGTTTGAACCGGGATGCAAATTTTCCTTGGACATTATAGGGGCTCTTTTGCATATTTGGCGTAATCTAATTCTTCACTCTCCCCCACCTCCCGCTCTCTGATTTGCTCACCTTGATAATTTTTTTCTGATTTGTCAACCTTGATTACTATTTTTGGTTCTCTATGCCTTAAATATTGAGTCTGTTCTGACATGGCTATGGTCTGAAGAAGTGGGTCTGTCCCACGAAAGCTCACCTAATAAATTATTTTATTAGTCTTTAAAGTGCTACTTGACTGCTTTTTTGTTTTGATAGCTTATTCCTAATTTGAGTGTAAGAGTTTTCAGGTGATTAACCACTGAAACACAGTACCAAGGGAACTGATGGATTCCCCAACTCTTGATGCCTTCCAGGTCAAGACTGGATGTCTTTTTGAAAAATATGATATAGTCAAACCAAAAGTTACACTGTAATCAAACACAATTAAGTGGGCTCAGTACAGAGATAAATGAACAAAATTCAGTAACTTGCAATATACAGATCAGACTAGATGATCTAATATTCCCTTGTGGCCTTGAATTCTATTAATCAATTCATTTACAAACGTAACATTACCACTTTCTTGCAGGAATGCAACCTTCTTAATAATGGCTCATCCATGAATGTTTTTGATAAGAAAAGCATGTTCTTGTTTTACTATCCTCTAGCACATAATTCCTGAACACAGTATGTCCACAGAATATATTACAATGTGATAGGTCTATAGAGATTTTAGTAGCATTGAGTCTTGACTGGAATTTAATACCTGTTTAATATAGGCTCTTAGTTCCTCCCTCCTCCCCCTTAAAAAGAGACTTTCAGATGTAAAATACATGCTCCTCAGAATAGGGACCTCTGGAATAATCTTGACTCTTACGAGGCGGTGGCAAAACTTCCATCAACTTTGATGAGTCCAGGTTTCATCCTTTAATATATATATATATTTTCCTCTGTTTTTCCCTTTATTTATAAATTACTCTGGTTAAAGTGTTTTTGACATATTATACCAAAACTTGAGTCTCTTACCTGTGGGGTAATTTGCAGTATAGACGCAAAGCAAATGAAGAGCTATTAACATTAAGGAGTCGTCCATTAAAAACCATGGCCACAAAGAGTGGAGAATGGGGACAATATGTGCCTTGAGTGCTGCCACCTAAAAGCAAGGGATGAGTACAAATGTAGAGAACAGTAATGAGTATTGCTTTCAAGTATTCGTGCAATACTGAAATCAAACCAAGGCAGTTAAAGGAATTTTAACATACTATGAAATTCTTTTAAATGTTTTTTGAATCTCAAAGGGTCCTTTTGACATACTTTAAAGCCAAAATTAGTTACTTTAAATGGTAATAAAGACAGAAGACAGTCTTGTTTCTGTGCTGGAATGCTGTCTGCAAAAACTGCCTTGAGAACACTTTAAGTCAACACACAGAGCTGATTGAACTGGTTGCTTCTTGACTCCCTAAGATAGTCTCTACTTACACACACTGATACTGTTTGCCATTTTCCAGATACTGAAATAGTCTCCAGTGACTTCCATTTATTTGGCAGTAAGTCCTTGTACTTGTGTATTGGCTTTTTTCTTTTGTCTTCATACTATATAAATTGAGGGGTATTTACCATCAGCTAAGTATATTTCTTCTTCAGATCATCCTGGAACATTTTAATTATTGGTGAAATTGCGCATGAACTGAGGATGTATTAACATTCCAACTTGATTTTACAAGACCTCACCCTCCTACATATATACACTTTCCCCCATCTCAACTAAATTCATTAATAAAACCTGGGGAAGAGTAGTAAAGAAGGGAGATAAGAGGATGCAGAGACTACAGAGAACTTTAGCCATAAGTTAGAGAAGATTATTCACCCTGTGAAATAACTAAGGTTCTTGGAGGTTTATGTCCTTATGAGTGCTCCACTGTTGGTACAGTAGGGGCCCCTGCTCCCAGGATCAAAGACCTTTTAAAGCAGTGCCCCACTGTATCATATGCTTCTGCCAGTCTTGTGCTGAGAGAGGCATCTATATATATTGGTCCAACCACCTCCCAGTTCTTTCTCTGCCCCAAAGCTTATCTTAAGCTCTGAAGCAAAGGGGAAAAAGGGAGGAAGGAGGGCAGTAGAGCACCTACAGGGATACACACCTTAATTTAATTTAATTTAATTCTTTTTCCTTTATTTATAAAGTCCAGTTACTGAACAGCATGAGAAACCTTCTCTTTCTCCTTTGAGTGACGTCCCCATGGCTCCGCTGTAGTCTATCATAAACCAGAGCTCCTAGATGGAAGACTAGGGCTTTAAAGCAGCATATAATGCAGATAAACTAAACCCTCAATTTAACGGACTTCAGACATTATGAACGCTGTCGGGCAGCACCGCCCCCAGCCCCACACCAAAAATAAATGCTAGCGAATCACCAGAGCTGCTGGAGGAACCACTGGGGTGGCTGGGGCAGCTGGAGCCAGAGGAGCTCCTGTGCCTTGCAAGGTGACTCCAGTCCTGCAGATTTGAATTTAACGGACTTTTGGCATTAACAGACATACCTTCCCCACTATTATTCCATTAAACTGAGGGTTTACTGTAATAGGACTGTGTCCCAGTAAGGCATCTGATGCTGCACCAAGTTTAATTGGGTAATGACAGCTAAAAGTGTCTGTGAGGGCCAGGTGGCCACTTTACAAATGCCAGTAATTGGGAAATTATTTAGAGAGGCAAATTTGCTTGAGGTTCAGAACCAAGGTTGCTGACTGTATAGTTAATGGTAAAGATGTCTATACTGAGAGATTCACTTGGAAAGGAATTGTTTGGATATGGATGTACCTTTTAATCTTTCAGATGTTAAAAGAAATAAATGTGGTAATTATCTAAAAGTTTCAGTTATGTCCAGGTAAAAGGTTAATACTAGCCTAATATCCAGAGCCGGTTCTAGAAGCTTCTCTTGTCTGGCACCAGTCAAGTCCCAAGGGTGTCAGACTAGAGAGGTTCAACCTGTAGAAGGAAAACAGAACCTTGCCTAAGAATTCTGGATGTGGCTGTAATGTGACCGTGTCTTTACGAAAAATCATGTATGGGGTATATATCCTGAGAGTGCCACTTTCTCATACCCATCATGCAGAGGTGATGCTGACAAGAGAAGCTGGTTTTCATAGATAAATGAATATAAAAGGACATTGCCATGAGCTTGAATGATGGCCTGGTGAGACAATGCAAGACAAAACTAGGGTCCCAAGTGGATGAGATCTTGTATGTGAAGATAAATGTTTTGGAGGTCTTTCAAACTTACAGAAGTAAAGGTTTTGGAGGTCTTCCTGACTGTGTGTGGGTGAAAATGGAGTGGCCATCTATAATATTGTGACAGAGGCCAAGCATACATCTGTGGACTTGGTGGACAACCCTGATTACTTAAGAGCTGAAATACGGTCTAGGCTATGTGGGAAAAGAGAGTTCATCGCTATGAGAGGATGAGTGCTGCACCCAGACTGGAACCTTATCCAGTTTTGGAGGTAAATGTGTTTAATTATGTCTGTTATTCAAAAGGACTTCCTTTTTGTGCCTCTGTACAAGTCACCTCTGAATCTTGAAACAACGGAGGAGCCAGCCCTGCCTTCCAATGGAGGAGCTGGGGACTGGGACACAAGATTTAACACATATCCTGAGCAAGGAAGTGTGAGTTTGTCACAGCATGATCAGAAAACGTACTGTCATATGAAGAAGTTAAGTATACCAAATCTGTTGTGGCAATGTTGCAGCTGTAAGGATGTCTTGGACTAGGTCACCTTGTATTTTGTGAAGCACTTAGACCAAGAGGGGAAAGGGTGGAAAGGTAGAGTAGTGGGGTATCCCATGAGATGAGAAATGCACTTCCCAGCAATTCACGGCCTTGGCCTGCTCTCCAGCAGAACTGAGGACATCTGGCACTTCCAGGGTATCAAAGATCTGTGGCTGGACTCTCTCAGCCTCTGTGTGTGTATCTAGTTCCCATTCATGGTTTTTGGAGAATTTCCTGAGTGAGTGAGTTTGCCAGGGTGTTCTAATGTCTAGGGAGATAAGTGGCTGAATGTTGATATCATGCTGGATATTCCAGTTCTATAATTTCAGTGCTCCCAAGCACAGAGAATAGGACCTCACTCCAGTGCTGTGATTCTGGAGAAGAGGCATGAGGTCGAGGGAAGGTCACATATGAGCAACTCATGCATGTCACATACTATTAGATTCTAAGGGTATCTGAACTCCTGTAGGGAACATAAGAGCATCCTCAGCACAACTGCAGTTGTGCCAGTGCTGAGGGAAGTATACTATCTCAGGAACGGCCAGCAGATGAAGTAGAGGGCTTAGGTGGCACCAAAGTCTTGACAGATACACCACAGGTCGCATCAGTGTCAGAGGTACCAGTGCTGAGTGCTTGCTCAGTGTCAATTAAGATGTCAGTGACAACGGGGATGGGGAGATCTGTACTATTTTCGAAGGTCATTTACCACACTCCTTAATGATGCCAGCTGGCACTCTGGCTAAGGGTGAGAGCTGCACAGGTAAAGTGTCTGGACCTGGGTAGCAGTCTGGTCATAAGAATCTCTCCATAAGGAGAAGGTTCAGATGGATGCTTTGATGATTTGGGGTCCTAACATTCAAGTAGTGACAATGAGGGAATGTCCATGTAACGTGTTCTTCCCCAAGGTAAGTGGATGAACTGTGGGTAGCTGTTGCTCACAAGAAAAGCTTCTTGAACTGAAAATGTACATCTTAAACCTAGGCTAGGTATGTGGGAAAGAACTAAGAATTAATGAAAAGGGAAGAACAAGAGGGGTGGTTTTTTTCGTTTTTTTTGTTCGCTTGCTTGCTTTAAGAGATTGAGGATAATTACAAGGAAACAATTACTATTAAGTTAAACAATGAAGGGTACTCTTTAATGGCTCCGAGGACAGGAGGACTCTGCTCTGGCTTTTATCCTAGACTGAAAACAGCTGAGTAGGACCTGGGTGCCAACTGGACTGCAGAGCGCTATACACAGACACTGCTTATGGCACAAGACAGGGAAGAATGCATGTGCGATGTAATGGGCACTGCTACTGAAGATCTCCAGTCCCACAGGCAGGGTACACTGCCGCAGGGGACTACCCATCATGACACCACTCAAATAACCTTCCTTTCTCCTTCATGAAATTGTCTGCCAATCCCATCAAAGGAAATTAAAAATAACTTGCAGAATCTGGGCAGAAGCTAAATATTCAACAATCATCTGATTATGGTCTGCCTCACTGGTGACGAAGAAAAAGGAACAGCAATTGCGACCTATTCTAGCAGCAGCAGAAGCTGGTCATTAGGGACTACAGGGCTGTGGCCACTCTTGGCCAAAACTTCAAAATGGCCATGCAAATGGCCATTTCAAAGATTTCTAATGAGGTGCTGAACTGAATATTCAGCTCCTCATTAGCATTAGGACGTTTCCAGCCACGGCGCTTCAAAAGTACCACTTTCAAACGCTCGTGGCTTGGTGCAGCTACACGGGGGGTCCTTTTCAAAAGGACCCCATACTTTTCAAAATCCCCTTATTCCCCTCCACTGAGAGGAATAAGGGGATTTCAAAAGGTGTGGGGTCCTTTCGAAAAGGACCTCCGTGTAGCCACGGCAAGCTGTGAGTGTTCAAAAGTGGCACTTCCAGAAGTGTCCTAATGCTAATGAAGTGCTGAATATTCAATTCAATGCCTCATTAGTAGTCTTCGAAAGAAATGGCCATTTGCACGGCCATTTCGAAGTTTTGCCCAAGTGTGGCCACAGCCCAGGAGTAAGCACCCTCAGCATTGGGCCAAGGATCTGTCACAGTACAGATACTTAAGTAATTACTACTCCACAAGGTCTGATTACAACTGTTGCAACTGTGAAATTTCTTATGGGACTGGAACTACTGCCACTCTACCTTGAATCCCTGCAACACACTGGCTAAAAGTAGCAGAGGGTGCATCACCAGAGTCAACATTTCAGGCTTTTAATGAACTAACTCAGCTTATCCCCATGGCATCCCAGTCCACCTCTGTTGGTTGAAATTTGTATTTAATGGTTAGATGCTGAACTTTCAACATCAGACTTTTAAAGTCATGTTACAATGAAATTAAAGCGCTTTGTAGTCCTTGGTGTAAACATGAGGACTATTTAACCTGAACAATATTTGAAATCAAACATACCTGTAGTCCTTATTCTTAGATCTTCAGACTAGCTTTATGCAGCAATAATATAATACAAATAATATGATGACTTACTTTACACTCTTCATTTCGAAAGAGGCAGTTTCTTAGGAGCTGCAGAACTACTCTTACTTCCCTGATAAGATTATCCTCCTGCATGGACAAAAATGTTTCAAGAATATTTTGTGAAAGCAGAATCCATTTATATAAGCAACACATTTGTCTTAATGTCTGCACACAAGTATTCTGCTCATTGCACAGAACCTTTACTTATAGGAGGCTACCAGGCTAACCATCTCTGAAAAGTATTATTTCAGTAAGCTCATCAACTATTTCTATTCTATTAAGCATAAAGAACAGAAAATATCTTGTCCCTGGTTCCTCTCTCTAAGATGATATATGTAACACTTGTTTTAAATCACTTTGGCTGTGTCTACACTAGCCCCCTTCGTCGAAGGGGGATGGTAATCAGCCTGAGCAGAGAATACTAATGAAGTGCTGCGATGAATATGCAGCACCTCATTAGGCTAATTCTCCTGAGGCAACTTTGAAGATGCCGTGGGGAGAATTAGTCTAATGAGGTGCTGAATATTCATAGCAGCACTTCATTACTATTTTCCACTCAGGCTGATTACCATGCCCCCTTCAAAGAAGGGGGCTAGTGTAGACACAGCCTTCATGTATGGACTCTAGATAATGAAGTAAAAGGCCTCTCGAAGAGGCATTCTGAGAGATTGAGAGGACAGGAGGATGAAAAAGAGGGAAATAGGCAAATCATCTTTACAAGTGACTTTTGTAACAAGCTTCTTCAGTTTTTAATGAAACAAAATACAGATGACATGCAATCAAAAGTTCCTGTAAGATCTCCGATATACGCTAGAAGCTGGGTGGGTTTTTTTATTTTTTTTTATTAAATGGTAAATCCTAATGCAATGGCAATCCTCATTCCAAAAACAACCTGTCACTAAAAACTAAAAGTACAGAAATTTTTTCAGTGTATTGTGGGGTCCATATATTTTTAGATTGTTCTCCAATCCTCTCCTTAACATGTCCAAAAGGCTGAAGAGTATTAGCACCCAATAACTGGGCAACACACTAATCAAATACACTATTGCTTCCAAGAAAGAATAACTGGAAAAAAAATGTCTGCAGTAGATATTTTTTGTATCTTACGTATAGATTTAAGAGTTACCTTTTTCCTCTCTGCTGTTTTTCCTGGCCTCAGGGATTCTAGATTCAGCTGTGCATGAATGTGCTTCATCTGTTCCATCCAGCTGTCTATAAGGTTAGCTGAAAGACAAAATTCATACAATTCAAGCCCATTCACATTTAAAAATACCAAAAAAATCCTTACCCTGTAAATTAAAAGTATAAGGAATTTGGTTGCATAATCAACTCTTCAACTTTGTGCTTTCATCATATTTCAATCACTGTGTCTGATAAAAATGAAGCAAGACTAAAAACAAGTAACTCAACCTGTAAGTCAAAATATTCAGGAGAGCTGGGTATTTCAACACTCAAGAACATAAATTTGCAGTCAATACCTTAACTTAGTTCACATTAATATGTTAACAAAGAGCCATTTACCAAGTAGAAAACCTCCCAGCAACTGATGGAGTTAGGGTTGTATGCCTACTAATACTCTCTCTGCTTGTGTGTCCATGCATTAAGGTAGACTGTCTACTCCTAGATGGATTGCTTTTTTAACAGTTTTGGGTTTTATCAGGCAGGTTAGGATCTATGAGGTAATTTCCATAGTGGAAGTTAACTAGTGTACTTGACCTAACTGCAATGGGTAGGGAATGTAATGTCTATATATACAGCACATAATGGTTTTTACCCAGAAGATTCCAAAGTGCTTCACAAATTTAGAGTAATAAGAGAATATCAAAATGAACCACCCACAAAACACAGCTCTTCTGAGATTTAAAAAGAAAAAAGAAAAAAAAAAAAGACATTGGTTGAACTTTTGTCAACAGTTTAGGATAACACATTATTATTATTATTATTGTTCATTTGTTGTATATTACACATGTTCACATACACATGGACATAGCATCTGCAGAGATCACCACCTAAGCACAAAGGCCCCTGTTTAAAATAACAATAAAAGAAAGTGTCAAACACCACAGATGCAGCTACACAGCATTCTCCTTTCAGAGAAGAAATGCAAATGAGGGGGGATCAAAAATGCAAATGAACTGCTGATTTACAAATCACATACTTTATTTGCATAATCCTGAAACGAATGAGGAAGAACGATTCTTTCAGAAACAGGGTTTATTCACAAAGGAACCCCATGTACACAACTTTTTTTACTTCTGAAAAAGTCTCTTCTGGAAGCAGATTGTACAGGATTATGTAAATGAAGCGCGAGATTTGTAAATCAGCATTTTTTAATGTTTGTAGGGGTATACATTTTCAGAGGTCATAAAGTGGCCCTCATGTCTTTCTGAGTATTTTCAAGTCAAAGGGGAAACCCTCTACAGTTCTCTGAGTGTCTCTGAGAAAGCTGGACAGTCTAAGTCAGGATGCCCTTTGTACAACAATTTCTGCCACAGGCACAGAACAGCAGCTGAATGTAGGGATGCTTGAAAGGATGTCCTGACAGTAATTGTTCTTCTGCAATGATGGCCTGACATTGTTCTTTTTGCTCTAGTTGAAGACTCTCATTAAAAGCTGTTATTTTTGTACAGTTTGCTTGATTACATTTTGACATAATTGCCTGGTAATTCGCCACCCAAAAAACTGCATGATTCTAAATGAGTAGAACTACTTCTAAATGGATCCAGATGCTTCTGGTCTTTGTCATATCAAGCAGTCTTGGTGCAATGTTGTTACCCTATTCATTAATAATGTCCTCCCCCAGAGAATCTGTTGGGTAATAAGAAAATAAAATTGCAGAGTCCTCAGTGTGGACACAATATTTTTTATCTCCCCATCAGCAGGTTGGCAGTACTGTTGCTGGGGTCTGCCAAACCATCATTGCCCAATTCAAAAACACCTCACCGATAGGTAGCACAACTCTGATCAACGCTGCTGACTGCAAAATGTCCAGCCACTTATGCTGCCATTCCTTGACCTCTTTGACTATGTCTATACTTGAAGCATCTGTCAGCAGAAGTGTCAGTTGGAAGAGATGATCCAAGAAAACTTATGCTGACAGATCACGTCTACACATAAAAGTGGATCGACCTTTTGATATGTTCTGTTGACAAAAGTGCCCCCAGAGTATCTATACTGCTTTTTTGTTGACAGTTTGTCAACGAAATGCATTTTGTGTGTAGATGCTCTGAAAGCTTTGTCAACAAAACCCTAGTTTTGACTACAAAACCTTCTAGCGTAGATGTAGCCTTTGAGTGCTATCTGAAGGGCACCCACCATGCATTTTATGAGGTTCTGAAATTGTTAGAAATCATGAGCCATAGATGGTTATGATAGCATAAATGCTTATCTGGAGACTATGAGAAAGTCGTAGTTTGAGGGGTACCTTCTTTATCCACACTGGTTTTCTGCACCTCAGATGTCTCCTTCTGAAAGATGGGCTAAGGGTGGAGGGGATTGCATGTTTCTCTTGTCACAGTGAGAGAGACAATATGTTGGAAATTGTTGCTGGTATGCTGCCCAGGGATTCCCCAGCATGGCCACTTGGGGGCGGGAGTGACATCCAAGGCTGTTCCCATTACCCATGTCATCTCCCTAGAATTGCTCTCTTTTTCTTTTTCTGTTGGTGACAAACAGTAGTTTCTATATGGATGGAGAGGAGAGCCCTGGCATGCAGACAGATGAGGTTAAAGGGAGTCTCTGTCTTCCTCAATACTGACCAGTGAAGGAACTCCAGCCAAAATGTATGGTGAACTGGTTGGTAGCAGAGACGGATGCAAGTCTGGTGATTGAAACTGACCATTTATTCCAACCCTTTCTTATCTTTTAACAAGTTACCAATCCATGACAGGACCCACCCTCTTAACCCATGACCACTTACTTTCTTATGACTTCTGGTGAGGGACCTTATCAAATGCTTCTGAAAAAAATCTAAGTACAGTAAACCCTTGAAATGCATGATTTTGAATTGCGCTTAACTTGTATTAACACGAATTAAGTGCAACTCAAAATCCCGCCCCCCGACGGCCCCGGGTCAACCCCTGAATGGCCCCATTCTCCAACAGCCCCTGACCCACCATCCCATGCATGCAGCTGCGGCTCAGGCTCAACCCCCAACTCCCCCTCCCAGTTCAACCCTCCTCTACCGGCTCACCACCCACTTGCAGCTCAACCCCCCCACAGCCGGTTCAAACCCCACTTGTGGCTCCAGCTCAACTCTGCCCCGCCCCATGGCTCTGCTCACCATCCATTCATGGCTCCGGGTCACCTCCCCCGTGTGTCGTTCAACTGCCCCACACTGTCTGTGCCACATGGCTCCAGCTCAACTCTACCCCTCGCCCCAGGCTTAAGCCCCCTGCCGCCCTTCCACGGCCCCAACCCACCGCCAGGCTTAACCCTCCCCAACTGCCCCCCTCAATCTCAGAGCTTACCTTGCAAAAGGAGTTCTAGGTGCTCTTGCTGCTTCCCCGGCTGCAGAACGTGCATTCTGCCAGGGGAAAAAGTCCGCCCTCGCCATCAGACTTATGTGAAATTCGAGTTACGGGAGGGTGCGTGGGAATATAACCCTCACGTAAATCAGGGCACTACTATACACTATATCCCCTGGGTCACTCTTGTCCACATAATGTTTAATTCCCCTTAAAGAAACAGCCTGTACCACCAAACAGCTTTTATCATTTCTGAATAGCTGAGATACAATTAAATAGATAAAAAGTGAAGCGTTGGTCTTAAAAATAATATAATTACCTTCGTCTTCCAGGTTCTGAGGTTCTTAAAATTGAATTAAAAAGGTCAAAAGTTTCAATATGGCTTCCTTTGCTTTGCTTTTATTCTTCATGCTACCACGATAATGCATAGTACTGAGCACTATAACATTAATATAAATATATTCTGCACGGACTGTAAAGAGCATTATGAAAGACATTCACATTATTTAAAAGTCAGCTAAGTACATGAGGTAAAAAGTAAGAAGATGCCAGATTTATCAGTCAATTCTAGAGACACAGCTCCTTCATGAAAAGACTAATTCTTTCTGAATGAGAAGAAAGTAATTTTTCACACCTAGTCAATCATTGACCTATATTCAGAAAGTGTGCAGAAGTGCCAATAACTGCCCAATGAAGCAGTGGTTTGTGTGAAGCCAATCTACTGGAAACAGAGATATAACATCAAATACAGGTTACCAAGGTTACAGTCATCAGATGGCCACTCCTGACTGTGGCTATAGAGTTGGATCAACTGATCTAAAATGCTGTAGGTTGTAACTGGTGCAATAAAGAAAATACTTTTAGACTTCACTGGGTCCTGACATTTACATGTAATGGTAAACCGCATGAATCAAAACTTTATTCATAAAGCAGTTTCTCAAAAAGCAGTATTAAAAAAAATCCTACCGACAAGCACTTAATTTACAGAGTACTTTTATATCTATTGTAGCTTGTGTGTCTGCAGACTTACCTTCCAAAGCACGTTTCTGTGCACTTTTACTGATGGCCAACAGAGACAGCAAAGCACCTGCAGCAACACGTTTGAGTGCATCTTCTGAGAATTTTGCATCATAGCTCTGCAAATAATGAAAGTATCTCATTAGGTTGTAAAAGTAAAACATATACTGTAGAAATGTCCAGGATCATGTTCATGCCTGCAAAAATAATGCACCAATTCTTACTCTGATGACAGAATTAGAACTGGTCAAAACTCCAAATTTCCGTTTTGCAGGAAATTTCAACATTTCAAAATTTCCCAAGAGCCAGCGATTATGAAAATTAAGTTTCAGAAACACCTAAAGATGGTATTTCCAAAACAAAAGGTTTTCCAGCATCTGCTCAATTATGTTGATATGATTCTTGTTAGTTGAACTGTTGCCCACCACTGAATACTAGCAGTAAAACTGGCTAATCAGGGCTTCCAGCATCCCTGATGAAGGTCAAGGCTCCTGGCATGAGGAAACGTGAGCCCAGGTTCCCATCTCCATGTTAGGGAGGTTGGAAGCCCAGACAGGCCCAGTTAGAGCTGGGGCTTCCAGACTCTCACTTCTGCTGAAGAGGCCCAGAAATGCCAAGAACCCCCTAATTTTTGAGGCTCCTGGATCAGTATCAGGGAGCCTATAAGTTTGAGGCCCCCAGCCGCAGGGCAGTTTGCATGGTGGAAAACCTGACAGCAATTTGATCAAAAATTAATCAAACCTGTAATACTTTCACTAAACATTTCAGACTCAACCAATTGCATTCTCTGATTAAAGCTTTACAACATGTTATACTCACAAGAACAATTCAGACATTTCCCTGCTCATGCCCATATTTACAGGTGAGTCAGAAAAATCTCCAAGATCACTTTCATCATTTTCTCAAATGAAATGAAAATGATTTTTTTTTCCTAACAACATTTCTTCTTTATTTGCTTTTCTGTCAATCTTGGTGAACTCCAGTATCATCTCTAACCCTCAGGCTCAAAATCTTGGTCTTCAGTGGCATATCAATCCTTCTATCCACACTAAACCTGTTTAATTTCTTCATCTTTTCCTTTCAGTGTCTCTTACCACTTAATAGTAGTCATAAAATTAAAAAAAAAATACTTGGTAATTAAAGCACTTTTAATCCATGTATTGCAAACCACTTCATGGAGGATAGGTATTAACATTCCCATTTTAAAATGGTAAAACTCAGTCATGCTGTCTATAAAATATGGATAAATTATACTTGCTTAGGGTCATATAATAAGTCAATTGCAGGGTCAGCAGTCATTTTAAGTCCCACATATGCTATAGCCACTGATGCATATGCCCTCCTCAGTGTTTCAAAAAGGATCTAATATAACAGAAATAATGATTTATTTTAATTGAACTCAGAACAATTTGGGTGAATTTTTTTTTTCCTTCAAAACTGTCAAACTGTGATAAACATGTCTATGTGGGCACTATCTGTTGCATGAGGAAAAATATACTGGAAGATCAGCTAGCTATTGGCAAAGTGACTATATTAATCCCTAGATTTAATGTAGTCTCAAGCTTCTAAATACTACATACACTGATCTCACTATATCAAGACAGATGCAAAAATCCGCTCACCAATTTATAAACTTCCCTAAGAGAATGAGGGAGAACCTAGCTAAGAAATCAATTTCTACAAAACTGCAAAATTCATTCTGCTGCTATTTTGTAAAGCTATGAAGAGAACCACAGACGTATACTAGAAGACGTATACTGAAATGTGACTGGTCCTAGGAATGGAATGGCAAGGCCACAATAGCTGGGAGCTGTACTAAGCCATTATGCAAGCAACCTTCAACATCAAGCCTTCAGCAATCTCTGGAAACAATATAAAGCTTCTTTCCCTAAGTGGAAATCCCAAGGAAAGTGGTACCTGTGAGATAAATGAAGACCTGAAGAACTATAAATGCCCCAAGAGAATTCAATTTCCTAACAAACATATCAGGAAAACCAAAACCACCTCATAATAAATGTACGGCAAGATCAACAGATGTTCACTGATACTAGAATCATGATTCTAAGGTTAGCTATTACCCTTCTGGACTGAAAGAGACATCAGGAGATCATCGAGTGTAGCCCCCTGCCAAAGCAGGAGCAACCCTTACTAAATCATTCCAGTGAGGACTTTGTCAAGCTGGAACTTAAAAGCCTCTAAAGATACAGATTCTATCACTTCCCTAGGTAACACATTCATGTGCTTCACCGCCCTCCTAGTGAATTAGTTTTACCTAATATTAAATGTAGATCTCCTGCATTGCATCTTGAGACCACTGCTCCTCATTCTGCCATCTGTCGCTACTGAAAACTACCTCTCTTCATCCTCTTTGTAATCCCCCTTCAGGTAGTTGAAGGCTGCTGTGAAATTCCTGCCCCCCTTCACTTTTCTCCTCTGTCGACTAAATAAACCGCTCCTCAGAAGTCATTTGCTCCAGCCCCCTTAATCAATTTTGCTGCCCTTCACTGGACTCTCTCCAATGCGTCCACATCCTTTTTGGAATGGGGAGCCCAACATTGGACACAATCTTCCAGATGTGGCCTCACCAGCGTCCAACTGCAGTAATCACTTCCTCAGATCTACTGGCAATGTTCCAACTAATTCAGCCCAATATACTGTTAGCGTTCTTGTCTTTAAGGGCACCTTGCTGATTCATATCCAACTTCTCATACACTATGATGCCCAGGTCCTTTTCTGAAGAACTGCTGTTTTACCAGTTGGTCCCCAATCTGTAGCAGTGTTTGGTTAGGACTCTGCACATGCTCTTGTTAAACCTCATCACATTTCTCTTGGCCTAATCTTCCAATTTGTCTAGGTCACTTTGGACCTTATCGTTACCACCCAGCATATCAACCTCTCACCTTAGCTTAATGTCATGTGTGAACTTGCCAAGGATGTAATCTATCCCCTCCTCCAGTTCATTAACAAAGCTGTTGAAAAAACTGGCCCTACGACAGACCCTTGGGATGCTCCACTAGATACTGGCCACCAACCATACATAGAGCCATTGATCACTACCCATTGAGCCCAAAAATCTAGCCAACTTTCTGTGCACCTTACAGTCCATTTATCCAATCCATACTTCTTAACTTTCCAGCAAGAATTATGTGAAATACCATACCCAAAGTTTTACTAAAGTTACGGTAAGTCCACTGACTTCCCCATGTCCACAGAGACAGTTACCGCATCATAGAAGGCAATTAGGTTAGTCAGAAATAATGTGTCATGGGTGAATCCATGTTGAGTGTTTCTGATCACTTTCTTCTTTTCCAAGGGCAACAAAATGGATTCTTTGAGGATCCCATCCATGATATTTCAGGGACTGGAGTGAGGCTGACAAGTCTGAAGTTCCCTGGATTGTCTGTCTTCTCTTTTTAAAAGATGGGCACTATATTTGCCTTTTTCCACTTGTCTGGGATACCCCCATCCCCTGATCTCCACAAGTGTTCAAAGACAATGGCCAAAGGCTCTGCAATGACTTCTGCCAACTCCCTCAGCACCCTCAGATGCATTAAAACTGGCCTCATGGATTTGTATATGTGCAGCTTTTCTAAATAATTCTTAACCTGTTCTTTCTCCACTGAGGTCTGCCCAAATCCTTCCCATTCTGTGCTGCTTAGTAAAGCACTCTGGGAGTTGATCTTGTCTGTGAAGACAGAGGCAAAAAAAGGCATTGAGTATTTCAGCTTTTCCTACATCATCTGTCACCTCCCTCATTCAGTAAGGGTCCCAAACCCTCCCAGATCACCCTCTTATTGCTAAGATACCTGCTGAAACTTTTCTTGTTACCTTTCACATCCCTTGCTAGCTGCAATTACAATTGTGCTTTGGCTTTTCTGATTACACCCCTTCATTCTTGAGCAATATATTTATATGCCTCCCTAGTCATCTGTCCAAGTTTCCACATCCTGTGTTTATGCTCACCAGGCACTTCACTGCTAAGCCAAGCTGGTCACCTACCACATTTGCTTTTCTTTCTGCGCATTGAGATGGTTTGTTCCTGTGCCTTCAGCACAGCTTCTTTAAAATACTGTCATGATCACTGATTCCCTGGTTGCCACCCACATCTACATCCCCTAGTAATTCCTCCCTGGCAGTGAGCAGCAGGTCAAGCTGAACATAGTCCCTGGATAGTTCCTCCAGCAGTTGTAGCTGGAAGTATCTCCAACATTCTCCAAACACTTCCTGGATTGCCTGTGTGCTGCTGTATTGGTCTCCCAACACATGTCAGGGTGATTAAAATCCCCCATGAGAACCAAGGCCTGTGATCTGGAAACCTCTCTTAGTTGTCTGAAGAAGATATTGCTAATAATCCCTAACTTTTTGTTTTCTCCATATAATAGCAATTCTAACAAAGGGTGAGTTCATCTTAGTGAAGCATATTGGCATACTGTGTGATAAAAAATTACAAGATTTAAAACATCTGTTAGTTTTCCTAGATCATTAATTACATTCCTGAGTTCCTTCCAATTCAAGTTGCCAAAGAGCTTTCAGGCATCACTTTCAAGCCCTACTTTTGGTAGGTATAAAAGATTGTTTTCTGACCTCTTCAAATAATAATTCTCTATATTCTTGTCTAATATTTAGAGTAATAAGTGTTCTCAACTCATTAATAATTGATATATATTTCCTAATCATTCTATTATACCACTTTTCTGTAATCCGAACATCCCATTACCTGTGCCCACAGGAATAAATAATTAATTCTCTGTAAATTAGGGTATTTATGCAATATTTTTACTCATTGCTCAAAAGCTTTTTTTCTTTCCTCCCCCACCGTAGCTGTCTTAAGAAAACAACAGTCTGAAGTCCATAGTCTCACAGAACTCATCCCTCAACACATGGCCTATCACTCTCACTGTAAAAAGGACGGAAAAGTGAATCAGAGAAAAACGTGGGTTGGATAAATCACAGCAAGTAATGATTTAGCTGTATCCTGTTTCAGGTCAGACACTTCTTGGCATGAATGGCTATGTGGTCTAGGCTGGGAGGACTCAAAGCACAGAGCTGTTTATCCCAGGGAATGTAAGGAAGTTTCTAAATTTCTTCAAACTACTCACTGAAAAGGCTGTGAGATCTCAAAAAGCAAGTCGTAGATCATTGCCTGCACCTCTATCGGTTAACCAGTGCTTGAAGCCATAATACACACTGCATGACCAGTGCCGTGGTCCTGTTTGGGGGAGTAGTCTGAGGCATCCACTGATGTGTGTAAGCTTGTCACCTGCTGGGCTTCTCTATAATATCCCTTACAATATTTTGCCAGTACTGGTGTTTGCCCAATGGGGGATGGGCTAAGCAAGACACTTTTGAGTCCCCTCACAAATGCATACTGTTAGTAAGTGGTCCTCTTGAGCTACTTGGGCCCAAAGCAACTGCTCAGTCAGCACATGCATAGTGACAGCTATACTTTTAAATGTCATAAGGGAGCTTTGTGAAAAAGGCATTCACCCTGTCCCATATGAGAAAGTCAAACTTGTCCCAAAACAGTGTCACAGTTAACTCAGTGCATATGCAGTGAATCTGACACACCTTCCTTCCAGCAGCTGGGTCATTTGTAATTCTTGTCCTAAGACATGTTTTTGCTCATTCTCGTTTTCTCCTACACAGCCATTACAACTAGGAAGCCTGAAATGGCGAGTGGAAGTGGTAAACCTCCCAAGGGTTTATCTAGTACTTTTTTTGGATCCATTTCACCATTGGGAGCATAGAGGCTGGTGCGTACAGCATGGGTTTGGCTGGATCAAGCAAGCTTTCATTAATGTGGAGCATAATCCTGATGGACTAGAAACTGACAAAAAGTATACCAATTTGTGGAACTTCTCCAAAATAATCAATGTCACACTCTCTAGCAATCTTCGCAAGGAGCTCCTGAAATGCTTCAGAATTGTTAGGTGCCAAGCACATGCCTCTTTATCTAGTAAAGAAGAGAGATTGTTTTGGGGCAAGATATGGAGGTGATGTCACTTTGCACTTGGATCTGCCTCCATCTGATACTCTGGAATTGCTAGCCTCAGCAGGGATACCATCTGAGGCAAGCAATCTCCTCACTGATCATGGAGTGACACCCTTTCAGCGCCTGACTGAAAGGACAGCAAGATATCTCTGCAGATTTTCACACTGATGTTGACGTTCACTTTGGTGCTGCAGTTGTATATGTTGGCAGCATCTTCGCTATGCCAATCTTAAGGGTCACCATTCTGATTGAAGGGGCACTCTGCGGTACTGGAATGTTCATGAATGGAATTCTGGAACTTGTTTTATTCAAGGTTGTTCCAAGTAAGTGGAATTTCAGTCTTGCTTTTGCAACTGGTGAATTGTTGCAGAGAAGGACAAGCACTCTGAGCATCTGCTCAGAGTGTGTGATATCCTCAAGCAACAGATACAGCTATTGTATTCATCCTTCAGGGACAGACAGGGCTTGAAGCTTGCAGATTCTGAGACTGTCATTTTGAAGAGCTCTGTACGGGGTGTTTGAATATAGTCTGGCCAGAAAGTACAGTCCAGAGGGGTCATACCAGTTGAAATCAGAAGATCAGAAGTAGTTCTGAAGATATGAAGAAATTTGCCTGAGTTAAACCTGTGAGACACTTGACAGGCTAGGGCTCATTCCTACTGACTGTTGTAGTTGCTGGAAAAGGGAGACTTGCTCAAGAAAGTGAAGTCAAATGCTGACTGCAAATACTTACAAAGGGATCTCAAAAAGACTGTGCAACTGAACAACTAAATTGCAGACGAAGGTCACTGCTGATAAATGCAGAATAACTCAGATTGGAAAACAATCCCAACTATGCATACAAAATGAGAGGGTCTAAACATTAGATGCTAACAGTCAAGAAAGCGATCATGGAATCCTAGTGGATTGCTCGCAGAAAACATCTGTTCAATGTTCAGCAGCACTCAAAAAAAACCCCCAAAAACAAAAACAAAAACTAAGATAATGTTAGAAACCATTGGAAAGGGGATAGTTAATAAAAACAGAAAATATCAGTCAAAATCCATGGTATGCCTTCACCTTGCTTACTGCATGAAGTTCTGTTCATCCAACTCTAGGAGAATACAAAAGCATTGGAAAAGGTACACAGAAGGACAACAAAAACAGTAAGGGGTATGGAACAACTTTCATTTAATAAGAGATTTAAGATTGTTTATCTTGAAGTAGATACAACTATGGGGGGTGGGGTGGAGAATTTGATAATGGTCTATGAAATCATGAATGGCGTGAAGAACGGGAATAAGGCAGTGTTATGCAAAACTTCACCTGACACAAGAACCAGGAGTCTCTCAGTGAAATTAACATGTAAGATATTGGTGCCAGGAGATAAATTATTTGTTGTAGTTTCTCATGAAATCTTTCGATTACCATGAAATATGCAGTGATAAAGTGCAGGTTAAGAACCAGACAATAAAAAGCATAGGAAGCTGAAGGACTTATGAAGAAAGAGAATTTAAATATAAAGTGTTCAATATATCTTGTTAGTGATAAGTAATGCAAGACATGTTAATGGTCTACAGCTGAAGTGTAAATATCTAAGAGGGAAAGGAATTACTTAGGACAGTAAAAGGAAGTACAAATAGGAATAATGAGATGAAATTAGGAAAGAGAAAATATTTTGGTAAATATTGAGGAAATTCTCCTGTCAATACATATTATGCTGCAGAACACTGTCCCTATGCAAGAGATAGAATTTAAATAATAAACAGATTTAAAACCAGATACATTAACAACAATTCTGTAAGATGGTCTAAATGGCTAAATGAGTTTCGCAATCCTCAATTTCTATAATTATGTAGTATTAAAGGACACTGTTCTGATACCATTTACAGTAGAACAAGGTCTTGAACTTTAAATATTCCAAGACATCTTTGGAGAAGTAGGAACCCTTTGGAAATAATTCAATATTTTGGCCAAATTTAAATTTGCATAACTATATTCTAAGTATATAAAAATCCTCTCCTGAAGTTTAGATCAGATATTGTATTCAATTCCTACCTGAAACTACTATGTATCATTGCAATGTGGTGTCAAACAGCTGCTGCCTTCAGAGAAAGCTGTGTAGCACTGATGGGAAGAGAGATTTTTATGTGCAGTTTACAAACACGTTTGTTTGAAGTGTTCTGTGTTCTTTATTAAGACTAGTTCTCAGAAGAGGTTGGCCTTTAAATTAGACATCCCGCATTATAACAGAAACAATACCTTAGTCATACAATTAAAACTATAATATCATATTAATTTACTGAATATGTAAATTTGTACCTGAATTATTAATTCATTAAGTTTGGCCACTGATGCTAGACTTCCTTCAGCTTCATCCAGAAGAAAAGTGATCGTTGGGTTGGGGTAAATATTCTGTTTATCCTGGAGCTGTCTTTTTCCCTCTTCAGCTGAGAGAATGGAGAGGAATTGCAAACTGGCCACATATAAGCTAGGGCATACAGTGGACAGACGCACACAGTCACAAATTGTATCTAAAAGGTCAAATAAATAAAAGACTTTTATAGTTCATCCTCAAGACATGGTTAAACATTTCAAAAGTAGAACAAACTAATCCAAGTCAAAGTTTGAGTCATGGAACAGAACCAATGCTTTCAAGAAGCCAATGAGCCCTAATCATTTGAACCTAAATTAAAAGTATATTTGTATTCCAAATTTTAGATTTATGGAGAGTTTGAATGACAAAGTATTTCATGTCACACATAAAGTTTAAAATAAAACATCCACAAATGAGCACTGGAACTACTTAGCCCACCTTCACTTGTTACCTGAGTCACTTGCCTGAGTTTTTTAGCCTTCCCATTACTTTAAAACAGAGCTTGCATTATATTAAAGACAGCTACAATCAGAAGCTGTGCCTTAGAGGCTGGCTCTATTGGCAGAGGTGGAGTTAGGCCCTAGCTTAACAAGTTACTTAGCACAAGCCTAAATATTAAGAAATGTAAAAGCCAATTAACATTTCCCAATTAATTGATTAAACGTGAATGGCATGGAATGGGGGGAGATGAGGGAGTGCTGCAGCCTGGCTTGGCTAGTATCCCCCACCCCCAACAGGATCTGCTCTGGCTAGGCTGGACTGTCCCCCACCCTCAGCACTACCAGGGCCTCTGGAGCATCCTCCTACCTACAGCAGGTCCCGGGGGCCTGGAGTAGCACCCTGCCCACAGAGAGAGTTAACCCACCAGTTAATCATAACCAGTAAGCCTCACTCTAAACCTGTGCTTACATTTGTAGGGATATAATGGTTAACCATTAACATTCCTACTAAATATAAGAACAGATTTCAATGGAATTATTCACATGATAAATTGTAGACCTATGCTAGATTACCTAGTTAAATCAAGTTCTTAATTAAAATAACTAAATCAATACTTACATAATTTAAACTATTATATAATAACAAATAACTACATAATGACTCAGATTCAGGAAGACAAGTGTGTGACCTTTAAAATATTTTTCATTTGCAAATTTGACTCCATCAACCAAGGATCAAACAGAGACTGGGAGTGGCTGGCCCCTTACCAAAGCAGTTTCTCTGCACTGGAAGTTCACACCTCCACATTAGAATCTGATAATGGACCACATCCCCCCGACTAATCTGTCTTACTTTTTCTCCTCTGTAGATGTATACTACTGATAATGGGCCATTTCCACCCTGACTGAATAGACCTTGTCAGCTCTGGCCCTCTCTTTTACTGGGACCCCCTCTTTAAATACTGCTCTGAAACACCCCCGCCCTCATGCATCTGATGAAGCAGGTCTTTGCCCACGAAAGCTTATGCTCCAAAATATCTATTAGTCTATAAGGTACCACAGGACGACTTGTTCATGCTTATATGTTTTTTGTTTCCTTTCTTAAGTTTTAAGGTGAACCATCATTGTAACGGAACAAAACAAAACAAAGGGGTATACATGTAGCTCAGTTCAACTTCTCAATAAAACCAATTTGCTTTAGTCCAATGTTTAGAACAAGAAATTGTTGAAGTCCATACAACAGAATATTGGAAGCTGTATAATAGCTGAGAAATAACTACTGGACTATATAAGAAAAAGTTATAAAAACAAGCATGAGTCAAAATAATCATTTTATCTTCTCAGTGAAAAGCATAAACATTTTATTTATCATCATGGACATGTTCTTTGTAAGTATTTGATAGCATCTCATCAGATGTCACCCTCACGAGTAGCTTCAAGGTTTAAATACATTTAATAATAGGCATTACCAATTACTGCAGTCCAGTGCTTTCCAAGAGCTGCTGTCACACACAGAAGAGTGGTTTGGCCACTTTTCCTTAACAGTGTAGCCAGAAAGCTAAACAAGTCTGTCCATGTTTGGTGAACTGCAGATGTTAACTCAGTATCTATAAACAGAACATGTGAAATTGAAGCTGGATATGTAAGCCTGGGCAGAGGCTTATATATTTTACCTTTAATATCAGAAGAGATGACACTGAAAACAAACAAACATGCAATCCACACAAATAATTAAGTTCAAAACCAAAAATGTAACTGAATCCCTCCCCTAGTTTCACAACACTGTGGTGAAACAAGAGTAGAGAGTAAACGTCTAGCAGGTTTTAATGTCTACATATTAGCACATGGCAAATGAAACATTTATCTCTACAGCTTAAGATACAGTGTTAAGACAAATAGTAATGATTTTGCATCTGTTTGTGTACATGAGAGAAGTATTTATATATTACCCAAGCCACCCATGGAGCGAATGGAGAGGATCATTAAGATATTTCCCAAAAGAGGTTTCAAGAGCTCATCCTGGATCACAAGGTGAGTGTCTACCAATAAGCATGACTGTAGAACCCTGGACACTGAAGAAGAGTACTGAAGTAGGAATAAAACCTAATAAAATAGTAACAAGAACACAAAAGTTGGATTTTTCCACATGCAACCTGATTTTACATTAGGTTAAGACCGCCTATAGACAATACTATATACCTTTTAGGAATCAAAATATTAAATGCATAGAGAGTTTTCAGAATGTGATTTTCATTTTCAATATTGCCATTTGTCAATTTTTATTTATTTTATTTGTATTTTTGTCCTTTGGATTTTTTTTCTATTTTAACTATTTTTTATTTTTAAACTTGTGGTATGGGGGGATAGGTATGGACTTTGGATTAAGGAAGTACTGAGAGCTCTCTCTCAGGCTAAGGGGCCCACACCACCAGGGAGCAAGGTGCACAGGTAGCTGCAGTCATCCTGGATCTGCAGAGATTCCCCAGCCTGAATGACTATCTTTTGGTTGTGAGGCAGGCTGCCCTATTGCCAAACAATTCCTGTCAGCAGCAGCTCCCTGGTTGATGAGTGAGCTAGCTGAGCTGAGCTAAGGAACTGCAGAGGGCTCCCTGCACAGCCATAGAGCTGGTGACACTGGATCTCTGTTGGCATAAGGCACAGAGAAGACACTTGGTCCTGTCCAGGCATACCAGAGACTCCAGATCAGGGTCAGAGGGAGGAATTCCTAGCTTCAGGGGAGGCTACCCTGCTCCTGAATGGTTCCTAGACACTTGCCACTAGGCGGTGACGGTAGGTCTTTATTTCACAGGTCAGGACTCCAACCTTCCAAGTACTTTGCATCTGCAGGAATTAGCTACCACTGGTCCCACTAATACACAAGACAGGCGTGTGGGAGCCACCCCTATGCAGGAACTGTATCTCCAACCTCACAGCCATGCAGGAGCCCTTTGCAGCTGTGCTGTCATAGCACTGACCTCTCACTCCTGTGACAGTGGGTTCCCTGCACAGCTGGCCCCTGTTGGCACAAGATGTGGGGAAGTCTGAAGGCCTGGTGGAGAAGAGCAGAGACCCCCAGCATCTCCAGTGAGGGAGTGAGAAGGTTGTGTCAGCAGGCTAACCTTTCAGGAGTTGGGTGGCTTCCTCACAGTCCTGGTTAGAGGCTTCTGCTCTGCCCCACCAGGACTGCAGGATATCCCTCCCCCCTAATTTGTGCCTGCAGATATTGGGAGTCACCCGCCCTGAGGCAACACAAGAAGCACTGTACAGCTGCACTGTCACAGACCCATTAATTCACTTCAGTGATAGGAGGGCTACAAGGACAATAATATATGATCCCTGTAGGCACAAAGAAAGGTTACTCACCGTAGTAACGGTGGTTCTTCGAGATGTGTCCCCGTGGGTGCTCCACATTAGGTGTCGGGCTCGCCCGGCGCCGCAGATCGGATCTTCCAAGCAGTTTCTGCCGGACCGCGCATGCGCCGGTGCGCGCCGCTCCCCCGCGCGCTCCCGGCCATGTGCGCGATCCGGTCCCCGCCAGTTCCTTGACCAACCGCCTCGGATGCTCCTGCAAAACACTAAACAGAGATCCGGAGCGGGGAGGATGGGCGGGTAGTGGAGCACCCACGGGGACACATCTCGAAGAACCACCGTTACTACGGTGAGTAACCTTTCTTTCTTCTTCGAGTGTCCCCGTGGGTGCTCCACATTAGGTGACTACCCAGCAGTAACCCAAGATAGGAGGTGGGTAATCGGATTATGTGCAGCTTGTCCCCGAGAGGACCGCTGCCAAGAGACGGGTATCCTCTTGGAATACCCTGTGAAGGGCGTAATGTTTGGCGAAGGTGTCACAGGATGACCAGGTCGCCACTCTGCAAATGTCTTTTAGCGCAACGCCCTTGAAAAAAGACTGTTGATGCTGCCACCGCCCTAGTGGAATGAGCCCTGGGCGTGGCCAGTAAAGGAGTCTTTTTGAGTTTGTAGCACATTTTTATGCAAGATACGATGTGCTTAGAGATTCTCTGCGAAGAGAGACATTCTCCTTTTGATTTGGGAGCGATAGAGACTAGGAGCCTATCCGTTCTCCGGAAGGACTTGGTCCTGTCCATATAGAAAGCTAGCGCCTGCTCACGTCCAGGAGGTGTAGGCGCACCTCTTTGTTAGAGTTATGAGGCTTTGGATAAACAAGGGTAAACAATAGGTTCGTTAGTATGAAACTCAGAAAGAAACTTTAGGAACAAAGGCTGGATGCAGCCGTATGGTTACCGCCTCCTTGGAAAAACAGCGCAGGGCGGCGTTGCCATAACTGCCTCAAGCTCGCTCACCCTGCGAGCTGACGTGATTGCGAGAAGAAAGGTCGTCTTCATCATAAGGAGGCGGAGGGAAACCGTGGCCAAAGGCTCAAACGGTGGTCCCCTTTTCGCATTAAGCACCAGGTCCGAGTTCCACAGAGGTGGAAGCGGTTTCTGAGGGGGGTATAGGTTTACCAGCCCTTTGAAGAACCTGGTAACCATGGGATGGGCGAACACCGTGTGCCCTTCCTCTTCGTGTCTGAACACCAAAATGGCGGCCAGGTGGACCTGAAACGAGGATAGCGAGAGTCCTCCTCTCTTGAGGTCCAGTAAATACTCTAATATCACAGCCATAGGCACCGAAAGGGGGCTAGCTGTTTGGTAGAACACCATGCCGTAAAGCGAGTCCATTTCTGCTTGAAGGTCTTCCTGGTGGAAGTCCTCCTGCTACTTTCTAGGACTTGCTGCACTTCCTCCGTACATGTGCTCTCTAGGGAGCTGAGCCATGGATTAACCACGTTTGTAGTCGCAGGCTTTGGGGGTGCGGATGCACTATGGACCCCTGGGCTTGCGTGAGCAGATCCCGCGCCACCGGAGGGGACCTCAGTGGCCGGTCCGACATGCGCAGGAATAGGGGGAACCATTGCTGTCGATCCCACGTTGGGACTATCGGGATCATTCAGGTTCCTTCCCTCCTGGCTTTCTGCAACACTTTGTGGATGAGCACTGTGGGAGGGAAAGCGTAAAGCAGGGGGCCCCTCCATGAGATCGCGAAGGCATCCCTCAGGGACCCCCGTCCCAGTCCTGCCCTGGAGCAGAATTGTGGGCACTTCTTGTTGTGCTGAGTAGCAAACAGGGTCTATCTGGGGAAAAACCCCATGCGTGGAAAAATCGGTTGCAGCAGATCGGGACGGATCTGCCACTCGTGCGTGAGTGCGAAACGCCTGCTCAGCTGGTCTGCCTTCACATTGCGAGCGCCTGGTAAGTACGAGGCTTTCAAGGTTACATTGTTGGCGATGCAGCAGTTCCACAACCGGACTGCTTCTACACATAAGGCACGGGACCGAGCTCCTCCTTGCCGATTTATATAAAACATGGTGGAGGTATCGTCTGTACTGATCCCGACTACCTTGCCTTTCAGTTGGTCTCGAAAGTGTCTGCAGGCGTTGAACACTGCTTTGAGCTCCAGTATATTTGTGTGCAGTGACTGCTCCATAGAGGACCACAGCCCTTGCGTCACCTCTTCGCCCATGTGTGCTCCCCACCCTATGAGGGGGGCATCTGTAGTAAGAAAAACCAATACGTGTGGTTGGTGGAAGGGTACCCTTGTTAGCAGGTTCTCTGGGTTTACCCACCATTGCAGGGATTTGCGCACCTCCGTTGTGGGCGACGCCATCCTGTGAACAGTGTGTGCTGCCGGTTTGTATACGCTCGCCAGCCAATGCTGCATGCTGCGCATGTGTAACCTGGCGTTCTGTTGTACGAAACGTTGCTGCTGCCATGTGGCCCAGCGGCTGTAAGCACGTCAGAACCGGCACCATAGGGCTGAAGGTGAAGCCTTGCGCGAGGGAGCCGATGGCCCGAAAGCGAGTCTCTGGTAGATACGCCCTCGCTGTAATAGAATTTATGCGTGCCCCTACGAACTCTATGTCCTGTGTGGGGTCTGTCTTTGATTTTGTCAGATTGATAAGCAGGCCGAGCGAAGAGAACGTGCCTGCTGTGACACATATTATGCGTAGTACCTCCTCCTTTGAGGCCCCTTTGAGTAGGCAGTCATTCAGATACTGGAATATAAATACCCCCTGTCTGTGCAGGTAGGCTGACACCACTGCCAAGGTCTTGGTGAAGACTCTGGGGGCTGAGGAGAGCCCAAACGGTAGGACCTTGTAAGTCGAGGGCTGCGAACCAATCTCCATCGTCTAGTGCCGTAAGGATAGAGGCGTTTGTGATCATCCGAAAACGTTGCTTGCGCAGGTACCGGTGAGGCCTCGAAAATCTAAGATGGACCTCCCCGTGAGGAAGTACCTCGAGTAGAACCCTCTCCCTTGCAGTTGCTCCGGCACTCTTTCCACTGCCCCTACGAGCATGAGATGGTCTACCTCCTGCTTGAGCCTCGCTACATGGGAGGTCTCCTGGAGGTGGGGCCCCGGGTGGAGGTCATGGCGGTGGGAGCAACTGGGAGGGGATGGCGTACCCCGTGGCTATGATCTCCAGCACCCATGTGTCTGTGGTGATCCTTTGCCACTGGTTATAAAATGGTCGGATGATGGCCTTGAGCACTGGTTTCGTGCCCTCTGGAAGTGAGTCCATGAGGGAGGTCAACCTAATGTGGTTGTTGAAATTATGGTTCGCTAGATGCGCTGCGTAATTTGCCATTGGCAACAGTAGCGTGGAGGAGGAGTAGACCTTTCTGCCCAACAGCTCTAGCTTTTTGGCATGTTTGTTTATTCCCCCACGTTGCGACGACTCCGCCACCAAAGAATTTGGTTGTGGGTGGCTGAACAGGAACTCCATGCCCTTCGTGGGCACGAAGTATTTTTTTTTTTTTTTTTTCGCTCTTTTGTGGACAGGTGGAATAGTCGCAGGAGTCTGCCATATCATAGTGGCAGGCTCCAAGATTGCGTCATCAGCGGTATTGCTATTTTGGAGGAGGCCGGAGGTCTCAGATTTTTGAGGAGCTTATGGTGTTGCTCTTGCACCTTTGCTGTCTGGAAGCCTTGCGTGAAGGCCACCCTCGTAAAACAGCTCTTGGAACTGTTTGAGATCGTCCGGAGGATGGACGCCCCCCGGGGCCGTAGCCTCATCCGGGGAGGAAAGCGAGGAACCGCTGGGGTACGTCTTTCTGGACCCTTCCGGTTCCTGCTGATGATGGTACACCCTCTCACTAGAGGTGTGCGAGGAAAAATCTCGGGGTTCCATAACCAGTCCCCCCTGAGATGCTTAAGTCTCTGTCCCCGGTCACAATTGCCCTTGGGGGTACGAGATCGTTCGTAGGGATCTTTCCCTAGTAGATTGCCGATGGTGTCTATGCCCTGCGTGGTAGGGGCGACCACGGCAGTATAAGCACTGGTCTTGGGAAGGTGACCTAGACCACTCCCTTGGTGCATACCCTTTGCGTCTGGGGGAGGGAGACCGTCGAGACCCTGGAGAGAGCGATGGAGGTGGTCCCAGCCAGGGTGAGGCTGGTTGCAGAAATGGAGAAGGGGGCTCTGGGTAGGCCAAGGAGGGGGGGGACCCCTGCCTTCTAGTTGGAGTCTGCAACATAGCGGAGGGCTGTGAGAAAGCAACTACACAGCCCTGTGCGGAGAGGGGCTGCAATGCCTCCTCTTGTGTGCAGTCTTCCCCCTCCCTTGAGGAGGTAACTCCGCCCCTGACATACAGGGGATCCCGGCCACGTCCGCACCGAGCTCGGCACACTCGAAGTCGGTGCCGCATGTGCGGTGTCCTTCGGTGCCGGCAGGCTGCGTGCCTGCGCGCTCTGCACCGCCGGTTTTCCGGGGGTCGGTGGTACCGGCGCTTGTTTAGCCGCCGCCCTGCCTGCGGTGCGGGGCGGCCGGCTGATTATCGAAGGGTGAGCCGCTTGCACGTGGCTCTCCGTGCCGCCGCCGATCAGCTGTTGCTGCGGCTGGGGGCTGCTCGCTCCTCCCGTCCCGCTCGTTGTTGCTGCCGGCAGGGATCGGGCTGGGGGGCATACAGGGCATTCCGGCGTCCGCACCGAGCTCGGCACGCTCAAGGGCGGTGCCGCACGTGCGGTGTCCTCCAGTGCCGGCAGGCTACGTGCCTGCGCGCTCTGCACCGCCGGTTCCCCAGGGGTCGGTGCCGCTGCCTGCGGTGCCGCTGGTACCAGCGCTTGTTTAGCCGCCGCCCTGCCTGCGGTGCGGGGCGGCTGGCTGATTATCGGAGGCTGAGCTGCTTCCACGTGGCTCTCCGTGCCGCCGCTGATCAGCTGTTGCTGCGGCTGGGGGCTGCTCGCTCCTCCCGTCCCGCTCGCTGTTGCTGCCGGCAGGGATCGGGCTGGGGAGCATACAGGGGATTCCGGCCCCGTCTGCACCGAGCTCGGCACGCTCGAGGGCGATGCCGCATGTGCGGTGTCCTCCGGTGCCGGCAGGCTGCGTGCCTGCGCGCTCTGCACCGCCGGTTCCCCGGGGGTCGGTGCCGCTGCCTGCGGTGCCGCCAGTACCGGCGTTTGCTTAGCCGCCGCCCTGCCTGCGGTGCGGGGCGGCTGGCTGAGTATTGGAGGCTGAGCCGCTTCCACGTGGCTCTCCGTGCCGCCGCCGATCAGCTGTTGCTGCGGCTGGGGGCTGCTTGCTCCTCCCGTCCCGCTCGCTGTTGCTGCCGGCAGGGATCGGGCTGGAGATACTTTCCTCCGTTTCTGCGCTGATGGGGTGAGGGAGGCAGCTTTCCTTTTAAGGGCCCCGGAGGGTCCCTCCTGCTGCGGCCGCTCCGGCACTTCTGGCTGGAGGGCCTTGTCAAGAAGCAGCATTTTTTTTTTTTTTTTTTTTTTTTAAAGCCTGAAGAGGACATTGTTGGTGAGTCTTTGTGTTTTTAAGTGGGTACTTAGCACCTTCTTTGTGCCGTTTTCCCCGTCCGATGGTCTGCCTTAGCCGGAGGGCTGATAGCCCTAGCTCCTGGCCTCCGGCGCTTGTTACTGCTCTCCTAGCTTGTTCGTTGTTGTTTTTTTTTTTTACAAAATAACAAACGGCTAGCTTATAGTAGCCTAAGTGCCTGAAAAAAACTTTAAGAAAAAACAGATAAAGCCATTGAATACACTACTTGGCCTTAGCCTAGTTGGATTCCGTCTGCAGCCGACGGCGGTTAAGAGGAACTGGCGGGGACCGGATCGCGCACATGGCCGGGAGCGCGCGGGGGAGCGGCGCGCACCGGCGCATGCGCGGTCCGGCAGAAACTGCTTGGAAGATCCGATCTGCGGCGCCGGGCGAGCCCGACACCTAATGTGGAGCACCCACGGGGACACTCGAAGAAGAATTACAGTTAAAGATTGTTTTTTTCTTATCATTGATTTCAGTGTTAGCTGAAACTGACATTAGCAATTAAAACTGAATCCTGCCGAGCCTAAGCATGTATCAGTTAAAAGAGATGGCTGAATTAAAGTGACTTGGACTGAAGTTAGAGGTTTTTTTTTTAAACCATAAATGTTATAGTACAAGGCAGTAGAAAATTTTCATTCTGCAGACACCATTGTGAAATCCAAGCACATCAATAACAGAGAATGAAACTTCTCAGGAGGAGGCTGTGGAGAAATCTAGAAGACTAAATGATATTCCTTGGAATAGTTGTGAAACAAAATGGAAAAAGACAACCTGGGGACACTGATGAAAATATATATATTGAGAAAATGGCCTTTGTAACTGAAGGTTAAAAAAACTAGAGATTTTTCTAAAAGAACTAAAAATGTGTCAGTGGATTAGGTCTTTCTGCTGTTTGAGACTCTCAAAAAAGGCTTTCCCTGTTGTCTTTGTGGCAGTTTAAGTAAATTGAGTAAATAAGAGAATATGGCAGTCTTTTGCAGAGTTTTATATATAAATTAAGACTATGAAAGTTCTTTTGTCTATAAATTAGACACCATAGAAAACTCTGGTCTAGACTTCCACCCCATATATTAATGGTCAGCTACACAAAATATTTGAGGACTGGATAGCAACATCTCAATACATGGCCTACAAAACTACATGCACAAGGAATTAGTGTTTTTTACTTCTTTCTGAAATTTTCTGTGGTAAGTTCTGACTATTTTTTCCCCACATAAAATATAGATTCTATGAAAGAAAAACCATTCAGCAATGGAGCCCCAATCCTGTAAAATTTTAACTGCATGAAAATAAATGTAGAAATGTGAATTGTTCCAATAACACAGTTCAGCTACTCGCATGTAGAGTTAAGCATCTGCTTCAATGTCTGCCAGATCTAGCATCTCAACTGAGGGAGCCATATTTGTTGTGGACAATTAAATGGTGAAATACAAGTGCAGTCAGATGCAAGAAATTGCATGCTAAACAGTTTCTTAAAATAACAGTTGTATGAGTAACTAACTGAAACTATTCAGTACAAAGCATTATAATTCACAGTCTGTCATGTGCTTTTGTATAACCTGAGCGTTTATTCTCAGTACATAAGGGTACATTTTTAGAACAGAACACATGGAAAACAAGCAATCTTGTAGCACCTAAAAACTAATAATTTTATTTATTAGGTAATGAACTTCTGTGGGTAAGATGCACTTCCACAAAAGCTCATTGCCTAACAAATAAAATTGTTAGTCTTTAGGTGCTACAGGACTGCTTGTTTTTTGTGAAGCCACAGACTAACACGGCTCTCCCTCTGAGATAATTCACTGGGTAGAACACATGGAGTAACAGTATCCTAGCAATTTGTTGATATTCTTTCTTTTATTTCATCACGAGCACATTTACCTACCATTGCTCGAGTCCTTAATTTAATGAAGGATTTTTTTTTAAAATAAAAGGAAAATGCGTATGCTTTATTTAGATTATTTTATTTTTAAAAAAACAGGGAGCCAAGCTCCCCAGCGAGAGTGAGGAATGCAGCAAACTATTTCCTTTTTCTTTGCTCTCTGGTGGAGTAACTAGTAATGTCCCCATACAAATTGCTCTCCCTAAAGGATGGCTGGTGGTAAGAGGCAGTCCTAGATTCAGGGGGATGGGACTAGCTGGCTCCTTTCATCTGCCTGGTGATTCTCTCTCTTTTCCATATAGTTTTATGAGAAGCAATCCCATGCCAGGCACAACCAAACTGTCACGTTGCTTTAAGTTATAACAAGAGGAAGCTGTATACCAAATTTGGTGGTCCTATCTCTAGGCGTTTTGAAGGAGGACGTGACCCAGAAATCCCACCATTCAAGTTTTAAAGAAAACATGTATTTTGCTTGATGGCTCAGATTAAATCTGTTTTACAGTTCGACCATTTTACATAACTCTTCAAACAAAAACACAACGAATAGCCTACTTAGCAGCGTGTATAATATATTTTCCTCAAGTTTACTTGAAGATTTGATTGGATGGGTTATGTTTTAAGGTAAATTATGTGAATTAGAACAGACCTCATACAGCTGTTGTAAGCTATTGGATATATACCCTGTAAACAAACTGATATAGTTGTACAAATTCAACTAAATTCAGGATTTTTAAATTCATACAGTGCATTTCACTGTCATATATAACTAACCTGAGCTTTTGTACGTTCAAAGTGATACGGATGAGGCAGAGGAGCTTTCAAATCCAAGATGAATCTTTCAACCAACCTAGCATTTACAAGGCTAATGGAAAATATAGGATAGTTTGTTAGAGTAATATATGTTTCATCTTTCATGCAAAGCAAAAGATAAACTATGTTAATATGATACTAATAACAACAGTACATACATGTAAATTAGAGTACAATAAATCTCAGGGATCAGAAAATTATCCCCAAATAATCCTATTAGTAAAAACCCTAGTGCAGATGCAGTTTTATGGTATAGAAAGTGTCTGTTTTTAAAGTTACCAGGACAATGCTTAGCGTGCATGTTGTTCTATCAGTACAGAGGTGTTTGATCCTAATGTAGTTTATTCCTCTTCCTATATTTGAATAAGCTATACAGTTATGAGAATCTTTATATTGGTGTAATTAAATCCCCAGTAGCAGGGTTTCTACTGATTATATTAATATGTAATGTGAAGTTAAACAAGCCCACAACAGAAGTGTTAAGGTACATCTACACAGCAAAGTTTTTTTCGAAATAACTGGCCTGATTTCGAAATAAATTTGCTAGCATCTACACAATGCAACTGCTATTTCAAAAGAGGGGTGGTGTAGATTGGGCACAGAGTATATTTTGAAATATGCCATAGCATGTCCAATGGCTCTATTTCAGAATAGGTTCTATTGTGTGTAGACATTCTACTTAGAAATAGCTGAGGGCTATTTCAAAATGTATTTTGTGTGTAGCAGAATTATTTCAAAATAAGCTATTCTGGAATAGTTTATTTCAAAATAAGCCTGCTGTGTAGACACACCCTGAACAAAATGAAAACATCTCATAGCTTAAACTGATTTAAAAAGTGTTTGTGAAAGTTTTAGAAGTACCTGAGAGCCAACTGACAACTGTCACAAAGTTCTAGTTAATGACATAGATATTGGTCATCTTGGCCTATACTGCAACATCTGTTTATAGCTAAAACAGTTACTGATCTCTTCTTACCTACTAAGAGCTGCTAGTAACTGTGTTTGTCGAAGAGCAGTTCCAGTGTCCTTTGGAACAACCACCAGCAGGTTGTCCAGCAGGCTGCACACAGCTGACAAGAGAGGTGGTGTGACTAAAGCACACCGATTAGACAGAACAGCAGACTGCGGAGAATTGTGTGGATTTGGAGATGATGTGGTGGTTGTGTCACTCTGACCTAGAACACAGAGACCAAAAAAAACAAAAAACAAAAAACAAAAAACCACTAATCCAAAGACAAGACAGACCATTTTGTACCCTACAGCATGGAATATTGCTTGGCAAACTGAGGCACAAACTGACTTGAATGAATAATCAGAAAAAAGGAGGGTGAAAAAGTTAAAATAATGAATGAAACGTTCTTATTCTCCCTAAATGTTTCTATTTAATCACTTTTGATAATAAAATACATTGTCACAATTTATACAGACAATGCCCAGATACTACAACTGAGGAATCCAGAGAAGCATATTAATAAAGTTTGCTAATTTGCCTGAAGAGGTTAAAAATACAGTTTTTCATTTTAACAGATAATCACTTTCAAAAACTGTTTTTAAGTAATTACTCTTCTGTAAGAGGCCAAAGTAATATTTTTTTGGAATGATGACTGATTAGAGAGATGTGGATACTATGGGACAATAAATTTCAGTGTTCTGGAAATCTGACAGACAGACAGACAACAATGAAAACTGAAGTCCATCAGAGAAGGTTATTTCTACAAAAAATCAGTGCAGGCTTCTTTACATACCTATGCTGGGAAAGATCAGTAACAGAGAGGAAGCCGTGCTAGTCTATACACTATCAAAACAAAAAGCAGTCAAGTAGCACTTTCAAGACTAGCAAAATAGTTTATAGTTCCTCTATACCCCAGGAACACCAGTCCTGGAACCTTTCCCTGCAACAAAGCCCGCTGCCAGCTTTGTCCACATATCTTCTCTGGAAATACCATCACTGGACCTAACCAGGTTACTCACAGAATCACGGGCACTTTCTCATGCTCCTCTACTAACATCATATATGCCATCATGTGCCAACAATGCCCAGATGCTTGTATATTGGACAGACTTCTAACTCCCTTAGACAAAGGGTCAACGGGCACAAAACAGACATCAAAACACTCCAGATCCACAAACCAGTTAGTCAACATTTTAATGGAATGGGCCATTCTGTCAATGACCTCAACGTATGTGTGTTACTGAAGAGACATTATCGCTCCTTTTTAGAAAGAGAAGTGGACGAACTGACATTTATATTCAAATTTGGAACATTAACACATGGTTTAAATCGTGATGGGAACTTTCTGAGTCACTATAGGGGCTCGTCTGCATACTTGACTCAATCTAATTCTTGATCTTCCCCCCACCCCTCCACTCTCTGATTTGCTCACCTTGATTATCGTTTTCTGATTTGTCCTCCTTGCTTACTGTTTTTGGTTCTCTGTGTCTTAAATATTGAGTCTGTTCTGGTCTGGCTATGGTCTGAAGAAGTGGGTCTGTCCCACGAAAGCTCACCTAATAAACTATTTTGCTAGTCTTTGAAGTGCTACTTGACTGCTTTTTGTTTTAGGAAAGATCAGACTCTGTTCCCATGTAACAAGGACTCATTGCTAAGACTAGTAGTAAGAGCACCAATTAGTGCAAAGTGTGGCAATTGTTTTTATGATAGCTGTCCATTAGAACCTGACAGGCCATGAATTTATTTCAGACTAGTCACAAAAAAGTCACCACATGAAACATATGATCATTACCAACTTGTTAGTACACAAGTACAACTTTTTATTTCTAGATTACTGGCTCAAATGTGTACCAGGCTGCAAAACCAGCCAACTTCCAAAAAGATAATTTTTAAAAATCAGCTATAAAGTTCAGAAACAGATACTATTTATAAAGTTTGTGCGTAATTCTCTCTCCTTCCACAAGGACAATAGATTTCTTACTATCAAGTTAATTCCACAGAAAACCTGATACAATATTGCTAACCTACCCGAACCCCAAACCAAATGTTTATGTCCATGGATACATTTAAAAACTAAACTCAGATCTGTTTTACCTTGAGCCTTGAGCCGGTCAACCAATATTTCAGGGACAAAACAAACTGATGCTAGTGGGGCAGGTACCTGCAACTCATCAGCACTTTCCATTGATGGTGATGCAGAAAGGATCTAGGATAAAAGCAAAGCAATTGAGTCACTTCTTTAGCATTATGGTGTTTATTGTTAACCCGAAGACTGCTAATTTTTCAGGAGCAAAGTGTTTCAGGAATAGAAGACAGAATGAAAGCGTGTGTGTTTTTAGTATTCAAAAATGGGTTCCCTGAAATTACATAAACAAAACGTGGCTGCACCTGGAGTTCCACAGTGCTGGCAACATGTGCTCAGTTGTCGTGACATATCATTAGTTATACCTCAGCCCTTCACAAAACCTTTTCAACTGTGGAAAATTGACTAAACCAAGCTGCGACAGAACTTATTTTTACTTTACGTCTTTTGATTTAATCTCTAATGAATATAGTTAAACATTCAGATTAATGCGGCTAACCAGAGGTAGAAGTAAGCAAGAATCTACTCCCTTACCAGTTAGAGTAGACACACACAGTTGGGCTGTGTCTATACTTGCGTACCTCTTTTGAAAGAGGAGTGCAAATGAGGGAAATTGAAAATTCAAATGAGGCACAGATTCACATTTCTGGAGCCTCATTTGCGCATTCTTTAGAAAGTTTCTTTTGAAAGAAGAAAAGTAGCGTAGATGCGGCTCTTTCGAAAGTAAACCCCATCTTCGAAAGAACGCTTCTTCACTTTTTTTTATGGGAAGGGTTCTTTTCAAGATGGGGTTTACTTTCAAAAGAGCCACATCTGCACTGCTTTTCTTCTTTCGAAATAAGCCCTTTCAAAAGAATGTGCAAATGAGGTCCCAGAAATGTAAATCTGCACCTCATTTGCATTTTCAATTTCCCTCATTTGCATGCCTCTTTTGAAAGAGGAATGCAGTGTAGACACAGCCTTGGCTGTGAACATTACACTAGCTGTCTATATTCTTCCACGTGACGTAAATGGACAGTTTTTGAAAACATGCTCTGATCCTGGAAAGTAACATCTAGGTGCTTAACTTCCAACATGTGAGCAGTCCCACTGAACTGAACATGAGGCTACTTGTCTTCTTAAATGTATATGCCTGCATAAATCTTCCCAAAATCAAGTATAAGTATGATTTAGAGGTACACATCTCCTAAAGCTGGAAGGGACCTTGGGAGGTCATCTAGTCAAGCCCCCTACCCTCTTGGCAGGGCCAAGCACCGTCCCTGACATCAATGGCCTCCTCAAGGATTGAACTCACAACCCTAAGTTTAGTAGGCCAATGCTCAAACCGCCAAGCTAAATCTTCTCTTGAAACACTTCTTCATAGTGACAGAGAAATAGCCGTGTTAGTCTGTGTTCTATCAAAACAAAAAATGCAGTCATAGCATTTTAAAGACTAACAAAATAATTTATTAGGTGATGAGCTTTCATGGGACAGACCCACTTCTTCAGATCATAGCCTTACCAGAACAGACTCAATATATAAAGCACAGAAGTCCAAAAATTGTTAAAGTTGACAAATCAGAAAAAATGTTATCAAGGAGGACAAATCAGAAGAGCAGAGGGATATTGTGACGGGGGAGGGAAAGGGGTGTGGGGTGGGGAAGTTAAGAGTTAGATAAAACATCAAAGTATGTAAAAGAGTCCTTATAATGGGTCAGGGTAATTTCTGTCCCTGTTCAAACCATGTGTGAATGTGTCAAATTGTCAAATGTGTCAAATTTGAATATGAATATTAGTTCTGAGCATTCCATCTTGTAGACAGTTGTCCAAGTCCCTTTTCAGTAGAACACAAGCTTTCAGGTCTTTAACAGAATGGCCCACTCCATTAAAGTGCTGGTTTACAGGTTTGCATATGTGGAAATTTTTGATATCTGTTCTATGTCCACTCATTCTTTGTTGAAGAGCGTTTGCAGTCTGTCCTATATATGTGGTACGTGGACATTGCTGGCACATGATGGCATATATGATGCTAGTTGAGGAATAGGAGAATGTGCCCGTGATTCTGTAATTAACATGGTTAGGTCCAGCAATAGTATCTCCAGAATAGATATGTGGACAAAGTTGGCAACACGGCTTGTTGCAAGGAAAAGTTCCAGAATTAGTATTTAACTTCTGTGCTCGGAAAGATAATGGAGCAAATAATTAAGGAATTCATCTGAAAACATCTGGATGATAATAAGTTGATAGACAACAGTCAGCATGGATTTCTAGAGAACAAATCATGCCAGACTAATCTCACAGTTTTTTCTGACAGGGTAACAAGGCATGTGGATAAGGGAGAGGCAGTGGATGTGGTATATCTAGACTTCAGTAAGGCATTTGACATGTTCACGCATGATCGTCTTATCAATAAACTAAGCAGGTGGGTGCATAACTGTTCTCAAAGAGTAGTTATTAATGGTTCGCAGTCGTGCTGGAAGGGCATAACAAGTGGGGTTCCACAGGGATCTGTTCTGGGACCAGTTCTATTCAATATCTTCATCAACAATTTAGATATTGGCATAGACAGTATGCTTATTAAGTTTGCAGATAACAACAAGCCAGGAGGTGTAGCAACTGCTTTGAAGGATAGGCTCATAAGTCAGAATGATCTGGACAAACTGGAGAAATGGTCTAAGGTAAACAGGATGAAGTTTAATAAGGACATATGCAAAATACTCCACTTAGGAAAAAACAATCAGCTTCATACAAGATAGAATGAGAAGCAACTCCCTAGGAAGGAGTACTGCGGAAATGGACCTAAGGGTCACAGTGGACAACAAGTGTGATGCTGTTGCCAAACAAGCAAACATGATTCTGGGATGTATTAACAGGAGTACTGTGAGCAAGACACGAGAAGTCATTATTCCACTCTACTCACCACTCAGTAGGCCTATATTGGAGTACTGTGTCCAGTTCTGGCCACCACATTACAAGAAAAAGGTGGAGAAACTGGAAAAGGTCCAGAGAAGAGCAACAAGAATAAGTAGTATGGCCATTCTTATGTTCTTATGTAAGTAAAGGTCTAGAAAACATGATTTATGAGGGAAGACTGAAATAATTGGGCTTGTTTAGTTTAGGAAAGAGAAGACTTAGAAGGGACATGATAGTGGTTTTCAAGTATCTCAAAGAGGGTTACAAGGAGGAGGAAGAAAAATTGTTCTCCTTGGGCTCTGATGATAGGACAAGGAGCAATGGGTTTAAACTGCAGCAAGAGAGGTTTAGATTAGATATTAGGAAAAACTTCCTAACTGCCAGGGTGGTTAAACACTGGAATAAGTTACCTAGGGAGGTTGTGGAATCTCCATCACTGGAAATATTTAAGAGCAGGTTAGATAGATACCTAACAGGGATGATCTAGATGGTGTGTGTTCCTGCCAAGAGGGCAGGGAACTAGACTCGATAACTTTTTGAGGTCCCTTCCAGTTCAAGTGTTCTGTGATTTTATGATTGTCCCGTTACTGCAAACCCTAATGAAGGAGTACAGATGTGCTACGGCATTTAGCCTTTTTGACTGCTAGACTTTCGACATATTGGAAACCCCCCAAACCTATTCTATTTTTCTTCCGTAAGTCATGATTTTTTTCATACACCTTGGAAAATAATCTGAATCACTGAAGCACTTATACTGTAGCAGCTCATGTTGTCTTCACCACAGTATGATTGCCAGTCTCAGTCTCTTTTTCTCTGTGGACATCATTTCAAGCGAAACTTTCACTCCTCTCAGAGCAAAATGCTATTGTTCATCTAATTTTTAGACTCCATCACTGCACTACATGAGTACTATTTACTAAATATTGTTACTTGCACTATGAGGTATAACTCGATTTGGCTCCTACAGTGGAACCCTCTCCAGAAGCTGTGACCAGAAACATTAAAAAAAGCAATGTCAGAAAACAGCTTTTTTGAAGCAGTATAATTTAATCATAGATGTATTAGAAGCAAAAAGAAGGGTAACAAATATCAAAAACCTACATGCATTGTCTTACCTCATCTTTCCCCTTCTTTGCCAGTTTAAATGCTAAGCCAGACCGTAGCCCAAGCACTATGACTGTGAGAATCACATTGTCCACTACAAATGCTGCCTCTGGAACAGTCTTACTTCCCTCCTCAGCCCCACCATCAGTGGCTACATCTGCACTAGAGAGTTCTGTAGACAAAACTCAGGGAGCATCTACATACAAACTGTGTTTTGTTGACAGAAACTGTTGACAGAAAAGCTGTGTAGACGCTCTGGGCGGCCCTTTTGTTGACAGAGCAGATCAAAAGACGAATCTGCTTTTATGTGCGGACAGGATCTGATGACAGAAGTTTTGTCAGAACATCTCTTCTGACAGTAACTTCTGTAGACAGATGCTTCTAGTGTCGACGTAGCCAGTGTGTGTTGCTTAGATTACAGAATCTTTCCTAACTCAAGTTTTTACCACTCCCTTCAGGATCACCAACCTGCCTGCTGATCAGACCATGGCATGGGTCAACTTACAAAACCACTGGCACCTACAGTGTAGGTTGAGTACCAGGGATAACTACATTCACTGTCCTCCTTTCTTGTCATTCTACTGAACACCATACCACTGAGGTAACCCTCCAGCTTCCTTATAGCTGTCACCCACTAAAAAACAAACAGAAGTAGATTCCCACAATGTTCATAGAAAATACAGATAGCTCTCATATTCTTCACAGACAGTCTGATGTTTCTTGTCTCTCAAACTTGGAGATAATGAACAAATGATGTCAGGCTCTTTTTCACGTTGCCCACCAAACTGTAGTCAGCTGGAACCAGGCATCTGAACAGTGGGATAGACTGCTCTTAGACCTACTTCTGGTTGGAGTCACAGGAACTGTTTGGACTGGACGTACTGAATGGACTTGCTACCTGATCTGGATTCCATTTGGGTGTTCCATATCCAGGTTTCACACTTCAAAGAAAAGGATTCTCTTCTCTTTCTCTACATAAGAACACAAGGCCTTCTGATATCATTGAAAACAGACCGACTAACTTCAGTGGACTTTGGATCTGTCTAAAAAGGAACTTCTGTCATTGCCTTAGGGTCTGCAGTACCCTTAGAACTCCACTGGAGCGAGGAACTTTAGCCTACCCATATTCTCAGATATCATCTTATGACTCTCTCACACACTAGTTGATCAGACAGTTTGAAACACGAAGAATGTGCTTTAAATAGCTATCTGCTACAGGCAGAGGTGATAACCAGGTCCTGAATTAGCTACAACTCTTTCTATCAATTTAATAAACCCACAAATGCAGTAGCTACGGATATTTCCCCTAATGCAAGTTTATTATCAAGATTGATGGTTTTAAACTTGTTGTACCATAATATTGTGGCTCTAGTGAAACAGGGGACTGCAAATAAAGCTACCAGGGAATCTGAAGAAGCTTCTAAGAATGGCTTCTTTTTGTCTATAGTAAACATCCTTTATGTGGAGTACAAGTGTTACACTGGCTTTGTGTAGAGATGAAGGAAGAAGTTTCTATGATCCAGTAGAATTTCAGAGATTGCCAACAGAGCCTTGTCCCCTTTGTTAGGTGTTTTCCATGCCCCTTGAAAAAAGGACTGACACTAAATGGAAAATTTTCCTTATCCTAATAAGCTGCATTGCTCCTATGAGCCACAGTGCATCTTCCCTTCTTTGTGGGAGACACTAAAACGTTGTAGAAACAGATGACCACTAGACAACTTTTGGACTCCATCCACTTTTTTTTTCCCTTGATTTCTATTTACTCCTTGTGCACATGATAATTAAAAGACAATTATTTTTCTAGTCTGTCCTCTCCTTTTGGTCAAAAGCCATGCTGTGGAAGGTGTCCTGAGAACACAAGGCTCTTCATTGCCCAGTGCATAGCTGGAGATAAATGTGTAGAAGATCATAGAAACATATTTCTTATGCACAGATCAAGACTCAAAATGGATGGCAGATCCCTTGCAAAGAGGTCTTAACTGACAGCTTAAGAATCAGGGACAAGAATCTATCACCTATCCCATTAGCGATGGGGACTTCAGACTTGCTCAAGAGAAAAAAAAATCCTTGGAAGACAGAAAATAGTTTGCTGAATCCTTAGTACTCATTGGAGTTCCTCAGCAACAAAGATATCGAGGGTCTCCCTCAGGTGTGGTGGGGAAAGCATGAGAACTGGTAGGTCTGGAGTAGTTTTTTTCTTGGTACTTGTAATTAGATAATTAGATGAAAGGTCTAATTAAAAGATGCACATATGTTTACAGCCAGATAGTGAAGGCTGAAAATGTTCAATCTCTGCTCTTGCTTGGAGTATATAATCCATCTTTCACTATTATAAAGGAAGTTACTGAGGACACAAGCCTGACAAACACACACCTTTGTTTTTAGGGTAGCAAACTCTTGTTCCAAATATGAGGTTAAACTGGCAAAAAACAGAAATTTTGCCAGTTCTAGCATCAACCTCCTTTTCAAGGTTAATTGAGCTGGTAAGAATTGAGACAAAATAGCATAAGTGATCCATACTATCCTGAGTTTCACTACTGACACAGATTTTAGGGGAAGTGGGGGGGGGTTGACACCTTGTGGCATGATAGCTTAATTTTTAATATCAATTACAATGCCGAACTTGATGGATTCATCAGAGAACCAGTTCATCACTATCTACAGGTGACAAAGATGAACAGAGTATCATCTATGAAAAGCAGATGCCAAACAGTAAACTGGATGCTATACCTTATGCGCTGGAATCATCTGATTCAACTAGTATGCCAGACAATCATTTCAATAAGCATACTTAAGAAGAAAAAAAGAAGATAATAAAGCCAGTGGACAGTAAGACACAGCCTCCCTTCGTAAAAGGAGAACTATTAAACTCTGATAAGGTTTCAGTTTCATACTGGATGGTTGCCTTCATTCACTTGTGGAACTTCTTCAACTGTTCACCTTCTGTGAACAGTGAATTTTCAACAAGATCTTATAACTGCTATTACTACTAACTGCATCAAAGGCCTCTTGCAGGTCAACTAGTGCCACAGAGAGATGCCTATTGTTCATGGCTTTTTTTCTTGCAACAGTGCAAAATGAAGGTGTGTTGGGTTGGATCAGACCCTGAAGCCCCCTGCTAGAGACTCATCACCTAGCCACACTCCACCCCAGAGAAGCCATAAAGAAGTTCTCCAAGCAGGCTAGAGTGGCTGTAGAGGAAGCAGCCAATCTGGGGGTTTATAAAAGGAGCTGGAGAACAGAGCAGCAATCAGTGGTTCTGAAGACCTCAAGTGGTGAAGTCTGGGTGACTGCCTGCTAGAGGGAGTGGTAGCACCTTGGACAGCTCCATTTGATAAACAGACTGGAAGACTATGATATCTGAAATAAAGCCCTGAGATAACAGAGCAAAAGAGATCTCCAGGAAGTGATGGTCTGGGAGCACCACTCTCTATCCAAGTGGGGAACAGGCTGAGGGAATGGACAGAGACGCTATACAGGTGGAACCAAGAGGAGTCCCTTAAACTTGTACTTGTAATGAGCAGGGGCCTAACTGGGGTCCAGACACCAGAGATGCCAGATGCTGGATCTTGAGCTTCCAGCCTGGGGGGCTGACTAAGGCTTGCAAAAAGCTGAAGACTGACTCAGCCTGTTGGGCCCACAGCTAGACCTCACTGAGGAGCAGCAACCAGCCAGGATAGAGACCACGCTCTATCCAAACCTAGAGGAGACTTAACCAGATACCCAGCAAGGTATGACTTCAGGTGGGAGTTTAGAAGTGGTCCAGGGATAGCTGGGTCAGCGTGTTTCAGCATGGATCTCCACTGACACCAGTGGCAGACCTCTCTGCTAGAAGTAGAACCATGGGCTGGGGTGTAACTGAGTGGGTGGGCCTGCACCCTCCCTGCAACTCCTAACATGTGCGTGTCAGTCTCCCCCTCTTGCTGTTCTAGGCACACGGCTGGGTTTACTGGTCCTCCATCTTGCAAGGACACTTACCTGAATTGTTTGTTACCCTGGCCCAAACCAGGGCCTGGGCCTAGTGACCCTACCATGAACTCTCGCTTGTTTGCAAGGAAGTGGTACCTCAATCAGGTTTAAACCTTTCCGGGAGGCCCAGGTGGAAAACCGCTTCCATTTGGTGGTGTAAGCACACCAAGTGGAGTGTCATCTGCTTTCAAGAAGCACCCACCTGATGTCTAGAGAGCACACTTGCTCATTGGGGTCAGCCAGGAAGCAGCCACACCATGAGATGGAGCAGCTGAATGTCTGGATAAAGCTGATGCCCCTGGTCATGTGACAGAAGGTCCACACACAGGGGCAGAGAGTGGAACAGCTGGGCAACAAGGCTCATTAAGGTGCTGAAGCAGTGTTAGCATGGCCAAACTGGCAAGGCAAGGATTATCCTCCTGCTTCATTCTTTGCAGGGCCTTGCTGATCAGGGAAGGTCAAGGGTACAGGCCTACAACATGATGCACAGGCTATGAAGCCGGGGAGCGGGGCATGCCCCATCCCCAGACTAAATCCAAAACAGGGGACTAACAGCACTAATCTACATCTATCTACAACTATTTACATGTACTTGACAAAACAAAGAACTATTTACAAGTGAAAAATGAGGGAGCACTATGCTAAGGTAAGGTCTAAGCTGAGCACACAGTTTCAAGCACCGTCACTGGCAGCCAAAAGGAAGTAACAAGAAAGTGGACCAGAAGCACCCTATATAGCAAGACATATACATGCCACTTTGGGGCAGGAGGAAGTCTAGAACCAGTCCCCTAAGGGCACTGCTAAGGGAAAAATCTTCTGGCACTGGTGCATGTAGTGAGCACACACACCTCTGTTGAATTCACATGAGCAATCACTCGAAGAAGTGCATACATGTCACTTGCAAACTTTCACATCCCTGCCTTTAAGAATTATGGAGTTGTCTGATCACTACCTGCTGCCTTCCCAGGAACAAGCTATTTGATACCCTTCTTTACACTTCCAACTTTGTTTTGTCCAACTTCTGTATCACCGGAAGGAGGGGAATGGCAACTATGGCAATATCACAGATTATGGCATCTTTTGAACAGAGTTCCTTGTAATGCTCAGTCAAGATGGTCCATCAATCAAGTTGTTTTTGCCTGTCAGTCAAAATAGTACCATCTTTTTATTTCAGATTGTGGTCTTTTTTATATGGTAGACCAAGTACCACTTTAATTCTATTGCAGGTAGCACAAAGGTCCCCTCTTTCAAAACAGATATGAATCTTGTTGTACAGATCTCCACTACTTCTGTGCACCTGCTCTGGTGGCTTTCTGAAATACAGACTTAGCCGAAAGTTCTAGATAATAAGGCATGTATGTTCCCCACACAGCTAGTTTTATCTAGGGTGCTCACATTAAAACCTTTAAAGGTTTTCTTTTGTATCTTTTTATCATTTTAAGTTTACTGAACTACATTTTTGCCAAACAATTTGTGCAACATCTGACAACCTTCTGAGCTATTTAGGAAAAGCTGAGTATACAAGATGTGTAAAACTTAGATATTAGTGTTGTACTTTTTTTTTCATTCATTTCAGAGAACCTGTGAATTCCTGTTTTGAGCCTTGAGAAGCCATTTCAATTTCTCCTGCTTTTACATTTGATATCTTGAGGGACAGTGTATGCTTGAAGTTGTGTATTACAATTATCATCTTTCTAGCCAGAAAAAAATTTAAGTGTCTTGCCGTTTTGAAGTTCTATCAATTTTAACACAGCAATTCTGTCTCTTGCAAACATTGCACATGGAATTTTCATATATTCTCAAAATATTCTGGAGGCCCCCAAAATTGTGATTATTGCACCTGCATGTAATGATATTCTGACACACTGTCATGATTTTGTGATACATTATTCTGTTGCAACACCATAAAGTAAAGATAGGGTCACTGTGAAAGTATAGTTTGGACAAAGCGAAAAATTGGGAAGTGTAGTTATAAATGACTTCATTTGGATTTACCCAACAGAGAAATGTACAACTCATCAGATGCAGAAGGCTCCAGAATTAAAGCTCACCTGAATATTTAACTGGGCAAATTAAGCCACTACTTCTGAACTTGAATATGTGACTAGATGAAGAGGTTTTATTGAATTTACTAAAACTAAACAAGTGTAAAGCTTGATGATTGCATAGCTTAATTTTGCCATTTTTACAGTTTCTGCATTTACATTTTTATCCATTTTCTTGAAAATGCAATATTAACAATATCAAATGTAATATTCATGTACTATGTTGGCATTTACCATTGTGTCAGATGTTGATTGAGAATGTGAAGATTGGCTTTGATTGGATGGAACTCCCCAAAGAGTAATTGAGTCCTCATAATCTGCAGAAAGAAGAAATAATAGCAAACTTTTGAACTATTCGGTTTTGAAATTTTTTCTTTATGGGGGGAAAAGGTACAGAAAACATAGAAAGGAAGATATAATCAACCAAGGTAATAAAGTTACTCAGGAAAGGAAGGTTATTCTTATTCAGCGGATGTAACAGTTGAGGGCAGCTCAAAGAGTGGATCTTTTAACTAGCAGAGGCTGTAGGAGTGCATGTGATCTCCTCTGAGCCCCCTACCTTGGTATATGCCATTATTCTAAGAGCAAGGCTATAAAAAGTGGTCTGGTGCTTCAACCACCTCCGTTCCCTCCACCACTTTCTCCAAATCCCCACACATTCTTAGGACCCCAGAGAGGTGAAGAAACATGGACAGGGAATGAAAAGTGCTATGTACTGTCATCAATACCACACTGCATGGTATTACAGTAGGCTTTCCTTTGCAATTCCCCTTCAAAATAATTACCAAACCTAATAAGCCTAGCTTCATGCAGCACAAGGCTGTATGGTTACATATCCAAAATACTAAATACTACAGCAGCAGTAAAAAACAAATAAGTGTCCATGATAGATGTTGGTTTGTCTTCTTCCCTTAGAAACAGGCATTTTGTACCTTGGGTGAACTTCTTTCAAGTCACTATAGAATGTAAGTACGGAAAATACATGAAACACCATGAAATTCATAGTTTCAGGAATAGGCAAGAGGAAGCTACTGTGAGAAATTATAAAGAAATGTAATGTGAGGAAAGTAGTAAGATAACAATGACTCTAAAATGATTTTAGACAGAAAATTTCCAAAAAATATGTTTCTGATTTGTAAGAACCCTTCTGTGGTATAGAGCAGTTCTAAGTACATTAATACAAGACACAAAGAAGGGTGCTGTCCTACTGGAAATTTGCATAAGAACTAATGATTTTGAAGTTGTGTATAATAATTTCCCTGCTAAGATCCTCAACGCACATTCTCTGACTCTGTGCAATGCTGTAGCAAAAGAGATACTATAGCAAACTAGCAAAATGGTGTTGGACAACCTATATATGGAGTCTTAGCTAACTCTACTTTTGCATCTTGCATCAGTATGAGTTCAATCATTTACCCACCAAAGTCAATGAAAACTGATTTCCACAGATGCTAAATAATATTCTATAATCACCAAACAATATTCCTTGCTATGTCATATGTCAGCATAAATCTGAATACCAGCCTTCTATTAAGAGCCCTTGCAGAGGTGCCTTAAGATGCACAAATTGGGTCCTCTCAAGAGGCTATGAAGACCACCTCACTTTTAAGAACAGGCCTCACAGTCAATGCCTCTTTGAGGTTTCTCACTGCTATTGTCTGCAAAGTCATACCTCTTAAAAGTGAATTAACTATTTTTCCTCATCTTTCCCTTTTCAAGGAAGATGGACTGGATGATCTATCAGGTATTTTCCATCTATAACTTCTATTAACACATTTGCAAAACACATACTTGTCTCTAGGACACTAGACTGGGTGAACTGAAATTGAGAGACAAACATTTCTAAGTTTATTCTATGCATGATACAGTACTCTAAGTATACATACAATTTAAAATAACAGTTGCAACGAATAAGCATGAAGTTTTATAAGAACACCAAAAGGTGAATTCCAAGTTAGAAGAGAGTTTGACTTAAAATATACCACTGAATTATAAATAATGTCCCTTACCATTTATGACATTCTTTTCTGCTATGAGGCTGTTTCCCACAGAACAATTCAAATCAAACGTGTATCGACCTAGGTAACAGTGCTTCACCATCTGATTCAAACGTTCATAAAAGTGGCAATGATATAATAGAGCCTGAAGGGCAGGTTTTCCTATCTGAGACAGGCCAGACTCTTCATCATGCACACAAGGCCCCTGAGGAAACAAGGGTAATGAAAAAGTATTTCTTTAGCAGAATCTAAATTACAATATATACTCTTCTGTGGGTGAAATGAAGCCCAGAACTCTTCTATACAGATTACCCGAAGAAAAGTCTCTCTCTATAAATTATGTATAACTAAATAAACAAACACTCTTGTTGTGTATCATAGCAATATGTTCACTCACACACTGCATGGGCTTGTAAGCAGTTATCACAAATGAATGCAGTGTTAGGACTTTTTTCTGTAAATCACAAGAAGTCAACTGAAAAAAAACTGGTAATAATTTAATTATTGTACAGCTAGAATTAGGGTAACCATCCATCTCATATTGGGTGGAAAGGTCTCATATTTGGGATGCCAAAAAGGCATCCCTACGTGAGCCACCCTTTCCCCACATATCTCCCTGTCCCTTATTTGGGACAGGGAGATATTGTCACCCTAGCTAGAATTCTGTTGGCTAATTGTAACAGTATGAAACTCAATCTGTGCTTTTTCCTGTATAGAACACCAGGAAAGCTTTTCAATCAACCACTAGACATATTTTTAATAATTTCTCATTTCATTCTATTTATGGGTAGCAATTGAGAGTTTATGTCACGTGGGAGGAGGGAAGAGCATCTTTGAGTGAAACTAAAATTGCTAAAATAACTAGAGCATGTGCTGAGAGGACATGCTTTACAATGAATATCATACTCTCTGCCCAGAAATTTCCATACTTCTAAGAACAATAAAAATAATATTAAGAGTTCAGATGGAGAGGCTTCATTGGGGGTGACCCTAGATCCATTAAAAGACTTAACACTTTTACAAACTCTAGGATACTTAGTATCTCTGTCCTTAAAAATAAGTGTCTTGCACAAATTAGACCATTTTTGAAGCTGCAGAAACATTAAAATGGATTGATTCATTCTAATTCAATAAGCTATACAAAATTATTTAGAAAATTAAATATACCAAACAGAAAATATACCAAAGAACATAGCTGGCACAGCTAAATAAATAAGGATATAAATGTACTTACTCTGTGGTATAAATTTTTTCTGAGTCACAAACCTGAAGCATGTGTGTAATGTAGTATCAATATATAACCATGTGAATAATCAACATTTGCTTTTTGCACAAAATGAAATGCAATCAGAATGCAACAGTTAATGCAACAAATAATTCTGTGCTTTGCGTAAATGGCTAACAACGCTTGAACAGTTGCGCTTCATGCACTGTGATAATAGCACTCTGCATTAATTATATCAACCACAACATCTGCATAATCAGAAAATTTAGCAGGTAATAAATGAGATGACATTAAGTTCAAGTTTTGATATCCGTAGGTGCCTTTGCCAGTTTAAAAATTCTGTGCCAAGCACTTCATGGCCACAGGGGTGTGCTAAAAAGCACTGGAGTCTTTCACCAATTATGTTCACAGCATGCACTGACTTCAACAACCTTGAGATAACATACTGTGTTGTGATTCAGTAACATCAGATTACATGGGTTGATTTTTACTGATGGCAAAAGTTTGATAAGCCATTTTAAAGATGTGGGGGAGACAGAGCTAGCTGCATTGCCATTAAAAAAAACTATACTAACTAAACAATTAACATTAACACTCAAAATCTCATCAGCACTCTCTATTAACAACCTCAAGGATCACAGTCTTAGTGTACTCCATGTCTGTGGTAGTTTTCTCTACTATTCTCCATGCTCTTTTTATCACCTTTTCTTTAGAACTTTCTCGTGTTAGCTGATTTACAGACAAATCATCTTCGATTAATACCGGAAGGGCAGAGGGAAGTGGGAGGAACTATATTTCTTTCCATTACAAAACTTAATCCTGACAGTAATTTTACATTTTAAATTAGTGACTTGACTCACTACTGTATTGAAATAAAATATTCAATGACCTTTTGTAACTTTCTCATTATGTGTAGGTGGGTGTATGCTACTCCTGCACACTGGTGATGGAGAGTGCTGGGTTGTCATTTTCATGGGGTCCCTGTATCGGGTGGATGGCATATCCAGATTTGACTCTCCCACACTGGAGAATCCACCCAAATTAGATAAGACCATATTTTCATAACTGGTATTCTTTAAATGCATTGCTCATGTCCATTCAATGTAGGTGTCACATGCACTGGTGCTGGCATATTTTCCCTTAGCGTTACCCACAGGGGAGCCAGGCCAGGTGCCCCCTGGAACAGCATGTGCATGCTGCACTATAAGGGGAGCCACTGGACCCCTTCCACTTTCAGTTACTTCTCACCAAAGAACTGTGACAGTGGAGGAGGAAGGCAGGATGTTGAATGGACATAGGCAACACATCTCAAACACCAAATACAGAACAGGTAACTGTCTTCTCTTCAAGTGATTGCTCACCTCCATTCAACATAAATGACTGCAAGCAATATATCCAAAAGTGTGAGGAGTTCAATGGCATGCTGACTCCAACATCTCTCTTCTGGAGGTCGCATCCCCTCAGGCCTGTTGCAGCAAGGTGTTGTGCATAGCGAAGGGGTGCACTGAAGACCACGCTGCTGCCTTACAAATATCCAGGACTGGAACATTCAGGAGAAAGGCCACTGAGGAGGCTTGTACTCTGGTTGAATGAAGAAGCAAGGGAGGCTAAGCACTGGACAATTAATAGCATGTCCAAATGCAGGATGAAGACAATTGCAAAAGACAGCAACAACCTTTCTTCCTTCAGGTGTAAAAGATAATGAATGACAGCCTATTGTGAGCCTCCATCAGGGATTGTCCACACTGTTGCACCCATACTGAAAACTGGGTCCACTTGGCTTTGTAAATCTGCCTGATTGTGGCTTACAGTTCCCTGAAAGGACATGTTTAACCATTTTGGGAGTTGGGGTGCTCCTCCAGTGTCAGGCATGGGGCAGCCATGCTGTGAGATGGAGGAGGAGGCTACAGTCCTGGGAGAGCAGGTCCAGGCAGAGCAGCGGGGTCACAGGGAGCATACCGCAAAGGCACAATAAAGTGGCAAACCAATGCTGATGGGGCCATGCTGGCACAACTAGGATGATTTTGGACCTATCTTGCTTCACCCTCTCCAGGACCCTGTGGATGACCATCAGAAGAGGAAGGCATCTGTCAAGGACCTGGGTCTGCCTATCATCTGGAGCAGAAGGCTCAACACTTTGTGTTCTGTGTTGTAGAGAAGAGGTTGACCTGCAGAGCACCCCACTCACAGAAGGGCTGCTGAGTTGCTGGTGAAGAGCCCACATGCATTGAGAGAATTCCCCACTTAGCTGATTCGTCAGGAGATTCCCTGCACTTGGGAGGTATCAGCCTCCAGATAGATACTGTACTAAATGCAAGACTTCCAGAGGTTGACCGCTTCTTGACAAAGCATGCCCGCCCCTTCCCCCCACCCAACATTTGTCATAGACCATGATGGCCATGCTGTTTGTGAATACCCAAATCACCCTGTCTTTCAGATAAGGGAAGACCACGCTGTGTGGTGCACTCTCAGCTCCTCGATGTTTATGGGAAAAGGTGCTTCTTCCATAAGCCATATACCCTGAGTCCAGAGATCACTGAGATAGGCACGCCAGCCCAGGTCTGACATATCCAATACCCAGCTCGAAAGAGTGTGTAGGGGCTCGGAGTGGTAACCCCCTGTGACGGATGGGAGGTCTACTATACTTTTCCACACATCCAGCCATTTAGTTAACTAAACTACAGTGGGTCCCTGAAAATCTCTAGGATGTGTTGGCAGGGAGTCAGGTGAGCCAATGGGGAGAGAATGTGAGATATGAATTGCAGATGTGACCTGCCTGCTGTAGTCTTTTGTGTGATCAGAGCAGAGATACAGAGATGATTTAATGCAGGAACCAGACATGGGATTTTCAGCAACAGGCATGCCTGGAAAGGACTGAATCTTGGAACAACAGATATGTGAGTAAATAGGAAATGTTTAGATGGCCACAGTCAGGTTATCTTTGTTATATTTTGGTTTGTTGTCTCATTTGTGCTGATTTATCTATCCTGCTGTACACTAACTTTTAAACTAAGTCCCAGGGAAGCAATTCTCTATGCTTCAATCTACCATTTAATTACTCTAACGCCTACCAACCAAGAAAACTTACCAAGTATATCTGCTTGGTTTTGTTATTAATATCACTTTTTAAAAACTATGATCTGACTCCTGTCCCCCAGAAGGCAGGCAGTTCTGTGTGCATGTGCTTGAGACTGAAAGGTCAGATATTAAGACATTACAGTTTGTTTACAAGCTCTCTCTAGAGATAAGGTTAAAGAGCTTGGGTGGTAGCAATACGAGACTGTGGGTAGTGACTCAGAATAGTATCTCCAACATAATATTTGCATGATCTGTTGACCAGGCAAGAGTGTCGAGGATCTGATTGGGGACTGTCACTTCCCTGTCCATGGGGGGCCTGGATGCGGCGTATGCTGTTGCGAACCACTGATGGAAGGCACACATTCGTAATCTGGCTTACCTGAGTACACAGATGGATGCTGCCATGTGTCCGAACAGCTGAAGACAAACCATGGCCTTAATGGTGGGTGAGGTGTGTAAGTGAGCCACAATGTTTGCAAGGGCCCAAAACCCCATCTGGGGGAGGAAGGCCCTCACTGAAGTCAAATCTAGTACTGCCCCTATGAACTCTATGGTCATGTCTACAGTAGCCAAAAACTTGGAAATGGCCATGCAAATGGCCATTTCAAAGTTTACTAATGAAGCGCTGAAATACATATTTAGCACCTCATTAGCACGCGGGCGGCCGCGGCACTTTGAAATTGACGCGGCTTGCCACCGTGCGGCTCGTCCAGATGGGGCTCCTTTTCGAAAGGACCCCGGCTACTTTGAAGTTCCCTTATTCCTATGAGCAGATGGGAATAAGGGGACTTCGAAGTAGCCGGGGTCCTTTTGAAAAGGAGCCCCGTCTGGACGAGCCACGTCAGTTTCGAAGTGCCGCGGCCGCCCACATGCTAATGAGGCGCTGAATATGTATTTCAGTGCTTCATTAATAAACTTTGAAACGGCCATTTGCATGGCCATTTCAAAGTTTTTGGCTAGTGTAGATGCAGCCAATGTGTTGAATTGACACTAACTTTGACTTTCCTATGTTTATCAACAGGCTGAAGTAATGGCATGGGAGGAGCATGTGGTACATGGGCATGCAGACTTTGGATGAAGAGATACACATGAAGAGCCAATCATCCAGGTAAGGACAGACCTATGCCCTGTGTTGCCGACTACCAACACACATTTGAACCAAAGGAAGCATATATGATCCTCAAAAATGTCAATGTGGAAGTCAGTGTCTTTGAGATTGAGGGTGATGTACCAATCTCCCAGATCTAGGGATAGGATGATTGAGGCCAGGGATATTATGTGGAAGTCGATTCAGCCTGCACCGGTTCAGAATGGGCAGTGGCCTGCCTTTAGCTTTAGGGATCAGGAAGTTGCGAAAAAAAGTACCTTTTCGGTTCTGATAGAAACACAGAACCTACTGTATTGCCCTCAGTCTGAGCAAACCTTCGACTTCCTTGGAAGGAGTGTCTCACAAGAACAGGGAAGGATGGGAAGGGCAGGGGTGGAGGGCTGGAGGACGTCAGCTAGGCCACGCCATGCTAATGACCGAGTGGTCCATAGTTATAGAGCTTCAGACTGGGAGGAAAGGGTGAAGATGGTGGGAAAAAGTGACAGAGGAAGGATCCGTCAGATTGAGAGGTGCATTATCTTCAACTGTTACCTCAAAAGAGGTGCTTGGAGGTCACTTTTGCGCAGGAGGAGCTGGTCTGTGTGGAAGAGCACAATTTGGAGTACATCTTCCTAAAATCTTTGTACTTGCTGTGACTTGAGTCCTGATGAGGCTGGACAGATTGGGCAGACGTGATTTTGAGGCTTGAATTTTTTTTTACTTGTCAGCCACAGGACATACAGTGCATGGATGTGGAGGGTTATGTGGGAATTCTTTAGCCCATGGAGCTTACTATCTGTTTGCTTGTTGAAATTTGGCAAGCCCCATCCCCCACATTGGTCAACTCTGGGTAGTGAAGTGGAAAGCCAAAAATCTTTTTCCTAACCTTTTCTATCCTTCTCTTTCTTCAAGCTTTGGCTCCCTTAACACAGGAAAAGTGGCTGGAGGGCCAGTTGAGAAGACACACAGACATCTGCTGCTTTTTGTAAAATCTTTGATAATTTAGTTATAAAAAGCAATTTAGTTATAGCAACATGAGAAGATGACATCACATACCCATGACCACTTGTAGGGTATTTTTCCCCTGTGCTGCACCAGCAAAAATAGCCAGAATGCTATGAGGATGAGAGAACTCCGGGATAGGTTCCCACAGTGCACTACTGCAACAGTCAATGTTTGGTGATTGAGTGTGGCAGCAATGAGTCGACTTTGTAAGTAATCTGTGGGGAGGTAAGGATACTCAAATTCAAATATATGAAACCCAGTGTTACAAAATTGATTTTAATAAATTCAAAATTTATCTTGTAGTGTAGACATAACCTTTGTTTGTTTTTGCTCTAGCTTTTCATGGTGTCGCGGACGAGCAGTGTTGCCATGAGGCAAATTGACTTTGATCTGCCAGTGATGAGAAAGAATGAGCATTGCATGTTCATCTGGCACCCGTAAGGGATGCATCTCCTTGGGTGCCAGCTGCATGCTCAGCACCATTGTGTCTGTATGCCCAACTGGAGCCACTAATGGCAACAGTGCTGTTTTTGAAAATGCCAGTGTACAGGAGTGGCTTTTAGTTTTTGTGCTTGAAACAGGTTTGGGTTTGTGCATGCCCAAAGTGCCTGGTTTGTCTGCAATACTTAGCCTGGGCAAGGAGTCTACGCGGGAAGGCTTTGACTGAACCTGTGTCCCCAGTGAGGAAGCTGGAGTGTCTCTGACAGAAGGGACCCAGCTGCCTGGCATTGAAAGAGGCTCTGCCAGCAGCTGGAGCACTTAATCAAATAAGAACATTTTCAGTCTAAGCTCTCTGTCTTTCCTTGCTGTGGCAGTGGGGGACATGCAAACAGAGCTTTTAGAAGGAATACAGCAGCGGATACCATCTGAGTACCCATCTGAAGCAGATATTGGATTTTGGCAAAACCCCACAGTGAGAGACAGGTTTAAGTTCATCTTCAGATGCAGTTTGTTCTGTGAACTGTTTGTCTTTGCTTTACTTTACCTTCTTCTTGCTGCCTTTTTTTTTTTTTTAAACAAATCGTGTCAGCACAATATACACTAGAGGAATAAAACTGACAACAGGTAAATTCCACTTCTTGTTACTTTTTCTTTTTTATTAAGGTCAACAGACATGCTACAAGGTAGAACTGGCTAAAGAACAAGTAACTAACAATATATCAGAACCAACTAACTAACTAACTAACTAAATCCTATTTTCTATCTATAGGTGTGAGGGGAGAGGAGAGAGCTATGCTCCAACAGCAGACAAGGACGGTGATGAAGGAACTGAGGAGAGCAGGGCTGCGCATGCTGTCCCTAGTGGTGCAAAACAGCATGAGCTGGGCTAGTGCATGCATAGTCCCGCTCAGCAGAAGTCCCCATGCTGGAGTGCTGGGTGAGCCCAACACCTACTGTGGAGCACCCACGTGAACAGCACTCGAACATAAAAGTGAGATCTGTTCACTGTCTATGAAAGAACTGAGGTGGCTGACAGGTGCACTCCCTCAGACAGAGCATGGAACGAACACCACCTTCATGCAAGGCTTCTCATGCACCCACTACTGAATATGGCTTTTCTCAGCAGTTCTACATCTTAACACAAGGGGTATCATATATCACAAATGGGACTGCACAGAGGATCATGACATTTCAAATATTAAAAGAGCAATCAAAATTATTTATAAAACATGAGTCTCACTTATTTTGATAAACCATTATCTTATTTTCACCTATTGATACTTTCAAGTTATCATTAATATAAACACTTTCAACTGCATTCTGTGCAGTGCATTCCATATAAGAAAAAAGGATTTTTTATTTCAAACAATCTGAAACACAAAAAGAATATAAATATTCATATTTTCTCTTTGAAAAATATCTGAATAATTTCTGACAGTTACATGAAATGATTTCTTTCACTTGTACTTACATTCAATATATACCTAGGGATGCAGTATTATTTTAATTTCAATTAGTATACTTCTGTCACATTTACTTACTAAAATGTAGTCACTCACCTGCCAAGCACAATCTTTCAATTCTTCTGTTGGCATTGGGATTACAAGAAGGTTCTGAAGAATAAAAGCAGCCTGAAAAAAGAAATGAAAGCATCGATACTGCCCTCTTGCTGCAGCAGCTAAACAAAGCAAACTAACAAGATCCAAAAGAATTCTAAAACCATAGCACAGGACAAATTGATATGTTAATCAGCAAGTCACTGCTGACTTAAATATTTCTGAGGCTGTGTATTACACTAAACTCATAAATGCCTCACAGATTCACCCTGGACTGGATCAGTGTATCTTGCTCTTATTTGAGCTACCAGAACAATCCATTCCCATTTCCATTTCAAGAAGGCTAAATTTCTTAATGCCTGCTTTCCTTCAGCCATCACTAAAAAAGTTAATGCTGACCAGATACTCAGCACAATTAATATTACCATGAAAGAAAAAAAGAACACAAGCCAAAATAGGGAAAGAACAGATGAAAGTATATTTCGATAAATTAGATGTACTCAAGTCAGCAAGTCCTGATCAAATTCGCCCTAGGGTATTTAAGGGATTAATAGAAGCCATTTTAGCACCTTTAGAAATTTATTTTTGAGAATTCATTGAGGATACTGACATCCATGAGAACTGGAGAAAGACAAAAATAGCACCAATCTTCAAAAAGGGGAACAAAGACAACCTAGGCAATGTAAAACTGTTAGTCTAACTTGATACCCAGATGGGAACTATAAAAATTATTAAACTATCAGTCTGTAAGGACCAGGAATATAACCGGTTACAAGGAATAGCAAGCATGAATTTCTCAAGAACAAACCATGGCAAATCACAATAACTCCCTTCTTTGGCAGGTTTACATGCTTAGGGGAAGCACTAGACATGAGACATATTGATTTTAGTAAGGCTTTTGATATAGTCCCACATGACTTTTTCAAAAGTCAATCAGGGAAATACGATCAACATGAAATTATTAAGACTGGCACAAAACTAATTGAAATATCTTACTCTGAGTAGTTATCAGTGATTTACAGTCAAATGTGGGGGGTGTATCTTGTAGGCATATCTTATAGGGTCCCACGGGGGTTAGTACTGGGCCTGCCACCAGTAGCATGGGAACATTTTTTGATGTGGGGATGCTGAGCCTCCTCACGCCTCCACTCCCACCTAAGGCCAGAAGCAGAGCACATGAGGCTTAAACTAGGCCCCCTAGCATATGCAGCTGGCAATAGAGCCTCTGGCACGGAAGGCCAGTACCTGGGACTCTGGGTACAATAGCAGCCCATGCACTCATGCGTTCTACCATGCAGTGTTTTTACTAATGAATGGAAAACAGAGTGTACAGGAACCTTATATTGCAAGCACTTTGGAAGATAGGATAAGAATTCAAAATAATCTTGAAATATTAGAGAACTGATCTGAAATCACCAAGATGAAATTCAAGAAAAACAAGTACCAAAATACTAAACTTGGGAAGGAAAAGATCAATGAGGAATAACTTGATTAGGTGACAGAACTGCAAAGGAAGAACCAGGGGGTCATAATGGATCACAAACGGAGTATCAGCTAACAACGTAACAGTAGTGAAAGAGGCTAATACTATTCTGGAATATATTAACAGCATAGGTGTGCATAATAGCCAGGAGATAACTGTTGTCTCTACTTGGCTGTGGGGATACTTCTGCTGGAGTACTGTGTCAAGTTTTGGGATATGGAGAATTTGGAGACAGAGTCCTCAGGACTGCAACAAATGTTAGAAGGTGTAGAAAACATGTCTTACGAAGATTATGTCTATGCTACAAGACTATGAAATCAGGCACAGTTAAGTCTTGAGAAAAGACTGAAGGCAGAGGGAACCTGAGAACAGTCTTCAAATGTGCTAAAGGCTATTATTAGGACAGTGATCAATTGTTCTCTACTCCACTAAAATGTAGGGAAAAAAAATAACGGGTTTAACCTGTAGCAAGAGAGTTATATAGTAAGGGAAATTATCATTATAATTAGAACGTTAAGTCCTGGAATAAGCTTCCAAGGGAAGTTGTGGAATCCTTTTGACGAGATGATTTTAAGAACAGCTGGATAAATGAACTAGGTTTACTTCATCCTCCCTCAGTGCCAGAGACTGGACTTGATGATCTCTAGAAGCCCCTCCTAGATCTACATTTCTGCAGTTTCATCATCCTACTTTTCAATCTCTGAAATGTTAATAAGGCTATCCTGGGAATGATTTAATTAACAAACAACAATTAAGAATTTTCTATTTAAGGTGAGCTATTTCCTTGCTTATTGTATTACATATACATTGGGTAAGATATACATCTGATGTGTCTCCATGAATTCTGTATCAATCTTAAAGCATCAACATATATATAAAATATGAGCTTATTCCAGAATTTAATAGAAGTTGCAAGAAATTCCAACAGAATACACTGGTTTGAAAGTGTAAGCAACTTTATGCTTTATATATAAGTATCATAAGTTGTGCCTACACTATCTCCCAACTTCGAAGGGAGCATGGTAAGTAGGGTGTTAGGAGATTATTAATGAAGTGCTGTGGTGCATATGCAGCACTTCATTAAGCTAATTCTCCCCCATGGAAACTTCGAAGCGGCAAATTTCAAAATGTTGGCATGCGTGTAGCTGTGGCTAACCCGCCAGTACTTCAAAGTGCCCAGGCTACTCTGAAGTCCCTTTACTCCTCAAAATTTTGCCCTGGCACTTTGAAGTAGCAGTAGGTTAGCCGTGGCGACATGCTAGTTGGCGCATCGAAGTTGTTGTGGGAGAGAATTAGCTTAGCATATGCACCGCAGCACTTCATTAATGATCTCCTGACACCCTACTTACCATGCTCCCTTCAAAGTTGGTGTTTTTAGTGTAGCTAGACAAACTGACAGCCATCACCTTGCAGTATTTCTTGCCTAAAACTACCGGTGGAATAACATGTGGAAAGATGGACTTTTACAGTTCTATTACAAACTATTTAAAATTAAGCAAGCAGCTACTGGATAACAAATACATATCATACAAATAATTTTACAGGTTATTTTACACAGTCCTATGGTATTAGCAACCAATGTTAAAGTGCTCTGTAACTATAGAGGGTTAAAATTCTAATTTACAATCTGTAGTATGCATCACTCACTGCCAACAAATATTTTTGATAAACTTCTTTGGCTAATGAAAGAAAAATAGTTTGCATATTAAGATTAGATAATACGTATAAAGTGAATCCAGCTTTAAGTTCTTTTAACATGGAGAAAAGCAGAAAAGTATTTTGTTGCCTCTGAATTACATACACTGTATCAAAATGAACTTGAAACCATTCGTAGCCTGGACTTTGAGATACTATAAAGCTTTATTGCAAGAATGGCTAAGAGATTATTCTTATGAGGTTAAACAAAGTAACAAAAAATATCTTTGTGTACACAACTCATTTTTATGACACCACTGAGACCAGCATAACACTGAAAAAAATTACTTCTGGTTTACACTAGCAGTCATGTCTATGGCACTTTTGAAATGATTACCAAAACAAAACAAGAAAAAAGATGTATTTTCATTAGGTAGCATTTAACTTAACAGGAAACAGGAATATTGTGCCACCTGAAACAGTCTTACTGAGAGGAAAGCTTCTAACAGTTTACAAAGGAAGCACTTTGTACGATTTTTTCCATTGAAAGCAAACTGGGTATTTATAGTGTGACGGTCATTCCATATTCATTTTTGGAAATATGCTTATAAATATGACAACTGGAATATGTTTTCCAAGATAATTTGTGTGAGATACCATTGAAAGGGTTTTAATCTACTGAAATGATTACCCCATTCGTATGCATATATCCATTTTTGTAGATCAGGTCAACTGTGTATCTGTAATTGCATATTGCTTTGGGTCACTCCCACTAATTATACTTCAAGGCTGTGATGGCCCATTAGCAACAGATAATGGATCTTAACCTCCCTGTGGAAGGGTGGATCAGCCCAAGTACCATGGAGACAGGGGCCTGGCACAGACATGTGACCATGTCACCTGATCCTGGAATCCATCTTGTATGATGTACTTTTCCAGCGAAGCTGGAACGGTATCGAATTTGGAACAAAGGATTCCTACCTTTGGCAAATCCCATTTAAGGCAGAGAGAGATAAAAAGGCATCTTTTAAAAAGTGGAAGTCAAATCCTAGTGATCAAAATAGAAAGGAACATAAACACTGCCAAATTAAATGTAAAAATGTAACAAGAAAAGCCAAAAAAGATTTTGAGGAACACTTAGCCGTAAATTCAAAAAACAATAGTAAAGTGTTTTTTAAGTACATTAGAAGCAGAAAGCCTGTTAAAAAAGCAGTGGGGCCCCTGGACGATAGAGACATAAAAGGAGCAATCAAGGAAGATATTGCCATTGCGGAAAAACTAAATTATTCCTTTGCTTCAGTCTTCACGGCTGAGGATGTTAGAGAGATTCCCAAATCTGAGCCGTCCTTTATGGGTGACAAATCTGAGGAACTGTCCCAGACTGAAGTATCATTTGAGGAGGTTTTGGAACTAACTGATAGGCTAAACAGTCACAAGTCTCCGGGACTGGATGGTATTCACCCAAGGGTTCTGAAAGAACTCAGATGTGAAATTGTGGAACTATAACAGTGGTTTGTAACCTATCCTTTAAATCAGCTTCGGTATCCAACGATTGGAAGACAGCTAATATAACCCCCATATTTAAAAAGGGCTCTAAAGGAGACCCTAGCAATTATAGACTGGTAAATCTAACGTCAGTACCAGGCAAATTAGTAGAAACAATAGTCAAGAATAAAATTGTCAGACACATAGAGGAACATGATTTGTTGAGCAAAAGTCAACATGGTTTCTGTAAAGGGAAGTCGTGTCTTACTAATCTATTAGAGTTCTTTGAAGGGGTTAACAAGCATGCAGACGGGGGGATCCAGTAGACATAGTATACTTAGATTTCCAGAAAGCCTTTGACAAGGTCCCTCACCAAAGGCTCTTATGTAAATTAGGTAGTCATGGGATAGGAGGAAAGATCCTTTCATGGATTGGGAACTGGTTAAAAGACAGGAAACAAAGGGTAGGAATAAATGGTAAATTTTCACAATGGAAGGGGGTAACTAGTGGTGTTTCCCAAGGGTCAGTCCTGGGACCAATCTTGTTCAACTTACTCATCAATGATCTAGAGAAAGGGGTAAGCAGTGAGGTGGCAAAGTTTACAGATGACACCAAACTGTTCAGGATAGTCAAAACCAAAGCAGACTGTGAAGAACTTCAAAGAGATCTCAGCAAACTGAGTGATTGGGCAGGAAAATGGCAAATGAAATTTAATGAGGTTAAGTGTAAGGTAATGCACATTGGGAAAAATAACCCTAATTATACGTATAATATGATGGGGGCAAATTTAGATACAACAGATCAGGTAAGGGATCTTGGAATTATAGTGGATAGTTCTCTGAAAACATCCATGCAATGTGCAGTGGCAGTCAGTAAAGCAAATAGGATGTTAGGAATAATTAAAAAAGGGATAGAAAATAAGATGAAGAATATCTTACTGCCCCTATATAAAACTATGGCACGCCCACATCTTGAGTACTGCATGCAGATGTGGTCTCCTCACCTCAAAAAAGATATATTAGCGTTAGAAAAGGTTCAGAAAAGGGCAACTAAAATGATTAAGGGTTTGGAACGGGTCCCCTATGAGGAGAGACTAGAGAGAATGGGAATTTTCAGTCTAGAAAAGAGGAGACTGAGGGGAGATATGATAGAGGTACACAAAATCCTGAATGGTGTGGAGAAAGTACATACAGAAAAGTTATTTACTTGTTCCCATAATATAAGAACTAGAGGACACCAAATGAAATTAATGGGTAGCAGGTTCAAAACTAATAAAAGAAAGTTTTTCTTCACACAGTGCACGGTCAACCTGTGGAACTCCTTACCAGAGGATGCTGTGAAGGCCAGGACTCTAACAGAGTTTAAAAAAGAGCTCGATAAATATTTGGAGGTTAGGCCCATAGATGGCTATTAGCAAGGGGTAAGGTGTGGTGCCTAGCCTTTTGTCGAAGGCGGGAGATGGATGGCAGGAGACAAATCTCCTGATCGTTGTCTTCGGTTCACCTCCTCTGGGGAACTAGGCATTGGCTACGGTCGGCAGACAGGATACTAGGCTAGATGGACCTTTGGTCTGACCCAGTATAGCCGTTCTTATGTTCTTAAGGCTCGGAAGTGAGGCAATCTAGGTGATCAATTCTCCCTTGATACCCCTGGAAACAACAAACTGAACTGGGGAAAGCAACTGGGCCCAGGTTGGAAGGATGTCAAGTCTGTGATGACTATCAGAATAACTTTTTGCATGATGATATTACATGTAACTAGTTTCTTTGGCATATTAAGCGTAGCTTGTATGTTCTGTTTCTTTTTTCTTAGTAACCTACTTTGTTCTGTGTGCTAACTCTTATTACAATTTAAATCCTATACTTAAAATTCACTTTTATTTATTAACAAACCCAGTGTAAATAATTGTTAGCTAGCAGACAAGGAGTCTGTGCATATCTCTTTTTTACACTGAGAAAGAAAGTGAATTTCATGAACTTGGTGTGTGTCTCTGTGCCTGTAGCCTTGGGGGTGTGGCCGTGTCCCTGTGTCTTTGCTGAAGCAGTTTGGACTCAACAAGAAAGGATTGCCAAACCTGCTGAGGGAAAGCAGGTTCATCAGAGTTTTAGTACATCAGGAAACAGTCCCAAGGGGATCCCAACCCAACACATATGCACAACAGAAGGACAAGCACATACCTCTCTGCGTACCATGCTACATTCCGATTGGTCCAGAAGGATGTTTATCACGGTTCCCCACAGCCCTCCTGAAATGTTCTGACAGCTGTCTGCTAAAGCAAAGCATCCTAATTCAAGAGATGTAAGAGCTGATCCAATTCCAAGAGAGGTGAACCTTACCTGGAACAGTTTAGCAAAAAAGAAGCTGCATTGCACTATATGAAATGTTAATATTTCAAAATTGATTCGTAAACCTTTATAATAAACTCATAACTCTACTTGACATAAAAAAAATCATGGATTTAAAGACTGCATTTAATGGCACATTACAACAGGTATACTGCTAAGCCACCTTTGTTCTACAATTGCAGAAGTGTTAATTGGTCACTTTAAATCGTCTCTTGCAATATGTGTTAACTCTTTATTTGTTCCACTCTTGCATTTAGTAGTGACACTGAGCACCATTACCAGCTTGCAAGCAAGCTCTGTGTAAGCTTAAAAGCTTGTCTCTTTCACTAGCAGAAGATGGTCCAATGGAAGGTATTACTTCACCCACCTTTTCTCTCTAATATCCTGGGACGGATGTGCTAGAACAGCACGTCAAACACCTTGTTAAAAAAGCATTTGAAAATGTTTCTGTGTAGTTAAACTAAAACAAACAAATCTCTTCCATGCAAAGGCCCCAGGAGCCACTGTCCTGGATGATGACAAAAAAAAAAAAAGAAGCTGGGGGAAAACAAAAAAATGAGGATAGTGATTCGTTTTAAGTTGTTTTGACAGAAAAATACCGTTATACTTTGGAATACTTTTTAAAACTCTCACATGTAAAATTATAACAAATAAGTTCAGTCTCAGTATGAAACAATTTTTTAGATTTACAGAACATTTATTTCTTAAACTTGGAACAACAGTTTTATACTCAGGATACACTAACCTCTGGATCTCTATCTACCCATAATGGAACTAGCCATGCCAGGCCCAGACGAGAAGGTATGCGTTCTTCACTTTTATTGTAAGGCAAGAACCAGAGAGATACCCAGTCCTGATCAGAAAAAAATAAATGAAAAGGATTTGTTTCAAACACTAACTGTTCAAATAATACCGTCCTCCAACTATGTGCGTTATTTTTAATTTATTCAGTACAAAGCACTAATACTGAATATCAAAGATTCTTCAGGAAAAACGTGAGGCGTAACAATATTATTGTGTGGTAAAAAACCTTTTCTGCATTATAACAAAATTAAAATTAAAAAAGTACTTCTCTTGAAGGCAAGACTATTGTTTTAATATGGTATAATGGTTTCGAAATTACAAAAAAAATGCTGATCTAAGAGGAAAGGGTCACAGCTTAATTTTGTTGATTGTCTGCATAAATGAGAAATGCTATTCAAGACACTGACTTTACTACCCCTGAACTGTGTAGTTGTACTTTATTCACTAGTAGCCCCGCCAGCTTGAATTTATCAGGGCTATTTCCAAAATAAAGTACTATGCAACATGAGTAAGGATACAAGAAATAAATAAGTCTTCCATCTGCAACCAGTGTGAACTTCCTGAACTAAATTAATAGTAAAATTCTGGCTTTGCTTTTAGCCCCGTTAAGCTCAGGACCATGACTTCGACCTTATTTTTTAACACTACAAAATTAAACTTTGCTGAATATGTTTGCAGGCACATTTGGGGATTATATTATGAGGACACAATTAAACAAAAATCAAACCATGCTCATTAGCAGGTACTTTAGCAAGTTTGATTCTTCTTGTAAGCACATAACAACTTTATAGATTATTTACATTTGCACAATGAATTAACACATTCAATACACGTGCCCAGATCCTCAAATTGCTTATTTAGTCTCTGATACAGCACAAACCTTACGCATAGTGTTAAATTTAATGGGACTCATTCACAGATTTAACGTTAAAAATGTGCTTCAGGATTTTGAGTCAGCCTCTTGTACATCAATACTACCATAAGAAAATTTTAGTATTGTGCAACATTCTGTTAAAAGAAGTTTCATTTCCAGAACTCAAAAGTAAATAAGGATATTTTTCTGTAATCAAACTGTTTTCAAGTACCAGAAATAACCTTATTTAAAATAATCTTGAAGATACTATTACTAAATTATTTTAGAAGTAAATAAATACTTCTGCCCTGGATTTCCCATCCTTACCATTAAGTAGTACCTCATTCTGCCAGTATTTCTGCTAAAGTCAGAAGGACTACCTGCAGAGTGGTACCGCTCAGTAAGTAACTTTAGCAAAACTGGACCTTAGCTAGAAGAGGTGGTACACTTTAAAATAGTGATATTAGCATTCCCTATGATTCAAATTCAGTGACTTAAAGCATCACATTTGGAAGGAAAACAACAGCTACAACTCAAATTTTCTACTCTAATGCCTAGCAAAATCAGGCTATAACTTTGAACTCTGTCAGTAACAATGTGTCAAGTGCTTAAATCACACATGACACACTAAGGGCAGCTTTAGTGCTCTCACCGTATTTTTGGCTTGAGCCATCATCTCATGGGACAAGTGAAGCAAGCAAAGTACTGTACTCTTTGTGACACCTTTGCCCATGAAAGACATAGCATTTCCTCCCCATTCAACATAAAAAGATGAGATGACCTGCAATAAAACAATAAAATAGAAATGAAACAAAATAATTTCATGGTGGCTTTACTATGAGGAATACGTAGAGAAATGCAATGGGTGCTGCACACTTCTATTAATTTAAATCATATCTAAGTGTAAGTAAATCACTACCAAAAGGGAAGTTACTCACCTGTAGTAACGATGGTTCTTCGAGATGTGTCCCCATGGGTGCTCCACAACAGGTGTTGGGCTCGCCTGGCGCCGCAGATTGGAAATCTTCCAGCAGTTTCTCCTGGATTGCGCACGCGCTGGCGCGCGCCGCCCCCCTGCACACCCCCGGATGCTTGCGCCATCCGGTCCCCACCAGTTCCTTGACCAACCACCTCGGATGCTCCTGAAAAACACTAGACAGAGATCCAAAGCGGGGAGGAGGGGCGGGTGGTGAAGCACCCACGGGGACACATCTCAAAGAACCATTGTTACTACAGGTGAGTAACTTCTCTTTCTTCTTCGAGTGGTCCCCGTGGGTGCTCCACAATAGGTGACTACCCAGCAGTAACCCAAGTAAGGAGGTGGGTAATCGGTTTATGTGCAGCTTGCCCCCGAGAGGACTGCTGTTGACAGACGGGTATCCTCTTCGAATACCCGAGGCCGGGCATAATGCTCGGCGAAGGTGTCGTAGGATGACCAGGTCGCCGCTCTACAGATGTCTTTTAACACGATGCCCTTGAAGAAGGCTGTTGACGCCGCCACCGCCCTGGTATGGACTGAGCCCTGGGCGGGGCCAGCAAAGGAGCATTTTGAACCTCGTAACATTTTTATACAGGACACAATGTGCTTAGAGATTCTCTGTGAAGAGAGACCTTCTCCTTTGACCTGGGACCGAGAGAGACTAGGAGCCTGTCCGTTATCCGGAAGGACTTAGTTCTGTCTATGTAGAAGGCCAACGCCCTCCTCACATCCAGGAGATGCAGGCGTGCCTCCTTGCCGGAGCTGTGAGGCTTCGGGTAAAACAAGGGTAAAACTATTGGCTCGTTAAGACTGGACTTCGAAGAGACTTTTGGAACAAAGGCTGAGTGCAGCCTTAAGGTTACAGCCTCCTGTGAGAATACTGTGCACTGCGGTGTTGCCATCGCTGCCGCGAGCTCACTCACACTGCGGGCTGACGTAGTTGCAAGGAGGAAGGTCGTTTTTTTTTAATCGTAAGGAGACGTATGGGAACTGTGGCTAATGGTTCAAAAGGTGGACTGACAGCGTGCGGAGCACCAAGTCCAAATTCCACGATGGTGGAAGCGGTTTCCGAGGGGGGTACAGGTTTACCAGCCCCTTCAAGAACCTGGTAATGACAGGATGGGCGAATACCGTGGGCCCTTCCTCTGTATGCTGAAAGGCTGATATAGCGGCGAGGTGGACCTTTAGCGAGGATAGAGAAAGCCCGCCTCTCTTGAGGTCCAATAAGTATTCTAGTATTACAGGTATAGGAATGTCAAGGGGAGCTAACTGCTTGGCAGAACACCAGGCTGTGAATCGAGTCCATTTCTGCTTGTAAGTCGTCCTGGTGGAGGTCCTTCGGCTACATTCCAGGACTTGTTGTACTCCCTCTGTATACGTGCTCTTTAAAGAGCTGAGCCATGGATTAGCCATGCTTGTAGGTGCAGACCCTGAGGGTGCAGGTGAACTATGGATCCCTGAGCCTGCGTGAGTAAGTCCGGCGCCACCGGTAGAGGTAGCGGTGGGCAGTCCGACATGCGCAAAAGCAAGGGAAGCCATTGCTGCCGATCCCAAGTGGGACTGTAAGTATCATGCAAGCTTTCTCCCTTCTGGCTTTGTGCAAGACCTTGTGGCAAACAGATCGATCTGGGGAAACCCCCATGTACGAAAAATGCGCCGTAGCAGATCGGAGCGGATCTGCCATTTGTGTGTGATTGTGAAGCGCCTGCTCAGCTGATCTGCTTTCATGGTGGGAGCGCCTGGCAAGTATGAGGCTTTCAACGTTATGTTGTTGGCGATGCACCAATTCTACAATTGGACTGCTTCCGCACATAGGGCACGGGATCGTGCTCCTTGTCGATTGATGTAAAACATAGCGGAGATATTGTCAGTATTGAATACCGACTACTTTGCCATTTAGATAATCTCGAAAACGTTTGCAGGCATTGAACACTGCTCTGAGCTTCAGCATGGTTATGTGCAGTGTCTGTTCCGCAGGGGATCATAGCCCTTGCGCTACCTTGTCACCGATGTGTGCTCCCCATCCCATGTGGGAGGCGTCAGTAGTAAGAAAAAATAGAAATTTGTGGTTGGTGAAAAGGCACCCCCACTAACAGATTCTCGGGGTTTTCCCACCACGCCAGGGATCTGCGCACCTCTGTTGTGGGCGACACCACCCTGTGGACAGTGTGGGATGCCGGTTTGTAAACGCTCGCCAGCCAATGCTGCAGGCTTCACATGTGCAACCTGGCATTCTGCACCACAAATGTCGCTGCCGCCATATGGCCCAGCAGCTGTAAGCACGTTAAGAACGGCACCGTGGGGCTGTATGCAATGACTTGCACCAGCGAACTGATGGCGCGGAAGCGGGCGTCGGATAGGTACACCTTTGCTGTGATAGAGTTTATGCGTGCCCCTATGGACTTTATATGTTGTGTGGGTTCGGACTTTGACTTTGCGAGGTTGATGACTAGGCCCAGCGAAGAAAACGTGTCCACTGTGACGCGAATCATGCGTAAGACCTCTGCCTTCGAGGTCCCTTTTAGGAGGCAGTCGCCCAGATATGGGAAAAATAAACACCCCCTGTCTGTGCAGGTAAGCTGACACCACTGCCAGGGTTTTGGTAAAGACTCTGGGGGCCGAGGAGAGGCCGAACGGAAGAACCCTGGGCTGGAAGCGCTCCTGGCCGACCGTGAAGCGGAGGAAGCGTCTGTGTGCTGGGTGGATTGTTATATGAAAGTAAGCATCTTGTAAGTCAAGTGCTGCAACCCAGTCTCCATCGTCCAGTGCCATGAGTATCAAGGCAACTGTGATCATCCGAAAACAGTGCTTGCGCAAGTAACGGTTGAGGCCCTGAAGATCTAAGATGGGCCTCCAGTCTCCTGTTTTCTTCTCCAGTAGGAAGTAGCGTGAATAAAAACCTTCCCCTGGAATTATTCCGGCACTCTTTCTGCCTCCCCTGTGAACATAAGGTGATTCACCTTCTGCTTGAGCCTCGCCTCGTGGCAGCGACCCTGAGGTGAAGCCTGGTGGGAGGCTTCGTCGGTGGAAGAGACTGGAAGGGGATCGCGTAACCCGTGGCTATGATCTCCAGCACCCATTTGTCTGTGGTGATCTTTTGCCATTGGGAGTGGAACGGTCCGAGGCGATGATGGAACATGAGATGAGAGTGGCATTGAGCGAGGGTATAGATAGTGCAGCCCCCGACATACCCGTCAAACTTGTTGCCTTTGGGCCTGACCCGAGGGTGTACAGCTTTGTTGAGAACGTCGCCTAGGAGTTCTGTACTGTTGCTGCTGTTGATAGCGCCCTTGGCCGTAGCCCCGTTGATATTGAGCACGCTGTGGTTGTAAGCGTAGCATCTTTGCTGAGGATAAAATTTTTCCCTCCTGTATGGGGGAGTATAAATGCCCAAGGTTCTAAGTGTAGCTCTCGAGTCCTTACTGGAGTGAAGGACTGAGTCGGTTGAGTCTGCAAACAGCTTTTGTGTATCGAAGGGAAGGCCCACAATCTTCGCCTGTAGGTCCCTCAGAATACCCGATGTCTGGGGCCAGGATTCTCTACGCATGACCACTGCTGTAGCCGTTGAACGTGCCGCCGTGTCCGCCACATCCAGGGCAATCTGGACTCCCGTCCCTGATGCTTCGTAGCCCTCTTGAATAATCGCCTTTAACACCGACTTTTTGTCTTCCGGAAGTGAATCCATGAGGGGAGTAAGCCTGGAGTAATTATCAAAATTATGGTTTGCTAGATGTGCCCATAATTTGCCAATCTAAATAGCAGGGTAAAAGAGAAGTATACCTTCCTGCCAAACAGCTCTATCTTCTTAGCATCTTTGTCCCATCCCCCCGATTTGTACTGAGAAGCCTTTGACCTCTGCTGGGACGACTCGACCACCAAAGAATTTGGTTGTGGGTGACTGAAGACGAACTCCATGCCCTTTGCCGGGACGAAGTACTTCCTATCCGCTCTCTTGTTCGTAGGCGGAACAGAGGCCGGAGTCTGCCATATAGTAATGGCTGACTCCAGAATGGCTTCGTCCAGCGGAATAGCAATTTTGGACAAAGTGGGGGGTCTCAAATTTTCCAGGCGTTTGTGATGTTTCTCCTGCACCTCTGCCGTTTGAATGTCTTGCATGAAAGCCACCCTTTTAAACAGCTCCTGAAACTGTTTAAGGTCATCGGGGGAGAGACATCCCTGGGGGCCATGGCCTCATCTGGGGAGGATGAGGAGGAACTACTAGGGTAAACCTCCCTCGAACCCTTGGGCTCCTGCGGTTGATGATACACTTGCTCGCTGGAGGATTGTGAAGGAAAGTCTCGGGGTTCTAAAATTAACTCCCCTTGAGACAACTGTGTTTCCATCCCCGATCGGGAGTGCCCACGGGGGTATTGAGCGGCCGGGGGGGGGGGGGGGGGGACAACCTGCCCCTGGGTATAGGCCTGTGGTGTCTGTGTCCAGCATGATAAGGACGACCATGGCAGCATGGGCAAGGGTCCGGGGATGGAGACCTAGACCACTCATGGGGTGTGTACCCCCGATGTCTGGGAGAGCAAGACCTCCATGACGACACAGATAGAGGTGAAACTGGCTTGTGATAGTACTCCAGGGGATCCAGTCCCAGAAATGGTGAAGGTGGCCCAAGCCATGGTAACATTGGTTGGAGGAACGGAGAAGGAGGTTCCGGATGGGCCGGTGGGGAGACAGACCTTCGGTGCGGCGTGTGTATCACAGGGGGAGGGCTTGGTGCTAACAGCAGCGCAGCCCTGTCCGGAGATGGACTGCGGTGCCAGGCTTTTGATTTTGCCTTGCCCCTCCCCTGCGGGGCCAGCACCATCCCCTTCCGTGCCGGGGATCTCGGCCCCGCTGTCAGCGCCGCGCTCGGCACCGTCAGCTGTGGTGCCGCGGGGGTATCCTCCTCTGGTGCCTGCAGGCTCCGTGCCTGGCGCCCCTGCACCGTTGGTGCCGCGGGGGCCGGTGCCGCCTGTGGCAGTGCCCCCGGGTCCGGCGCTTGCCTCGCTGACGATCTAGGCGCCGCACGTGCCAGCTGTTGTATAACCGGAGGCTCTGCCACGTGCGCTGCCGCTTGCCTGAGTATGCGGCCAGGGGCTGTGTGCTCCGCTCGTCCTGCTTGCTGCAAACGCTGGCAAGGATCGAGCCAGGGAGAGTTTCCTCCGTTTCCGCACCGAGGGGGTCAGAGAAAGCTGCCCTCCTCTTATGCAACCCAGAGGGCCCTTCTGGGTGAGGCTTCTCCGGTAAGTCCGGCTGGAGAGCCTTATCAACAAGAGCATTTTACGCCTCATCGCTCTGTCCTTCCTGGCCCTGGCTGTGAGCTTAGCACAGTGAGAACACTTCTGGGTAGCCTGTGATTCCCCCAGGCATCGGATGCATTTGCTATGCCCCACGGAGGCCGGCATAGCTTCATGGCATGACTCACGCTTTTTAACACCTGAAGAGGCCATTGCCGTGAGTCCTTTACTGTTAATAGGGTACTTAGCACTTAATCCGTGCCTTTCCACCCCAAATAGTGATCACCGGCCTCTGGGGCAGCGGGCGGCCTAAGTGGCCTTCACGTCCGCTCTTCTCTTCTCCTTTCCTCTCTTTTTTCCTTTCTTTCTTTTTTTTTTTTTTTTGATATTCTCCTTGTCTTTGCTTTCTCTCTCTCTTTTTTTTTAATAACCAAAAACAACAAATGACACATAGAAAAAAACCACTATTTAATCTGACTCTGGCCTTAGCCTGAGTAGATTCCGTCTGCAGCCAATGGCGGTTGAGAAGGAACTGGCGGGGACCAGATTGCGCACGTGGCTGGGGGCGCGCAGGGGGGGCAGTGCGCGCCGGCGCGTGCGCGATCCAGGAGAAACTGCTGGAAGATTTCCGATCTGCGGCGCCGGGCGAGCCCGTCACCTATTGTGGAGCACCCACGGGGACCACTCGAAGAACAACATACATTTCCCCTCCCATTTTAGGACTACCTTACATTTCTAGTATAACTAGCTACTTGCTTCGCGGCTCATTTGTGATATAGCTGTACCCAGTGATCAATGTCCTTCTTCTCTTCACTTCACTCTCATGCAGGTCTGCAGTGCTCTTCATTTGTCTATGAACCAGGGACCAATGGATTTGTTGTGTGGTTGTGATATACACATTTATTTATGATAGAGTTTTTTTTGTTGTGTTTTTGCTGTTGTTGTGAGTCGTCTATTGGTATGCTTGGAATTACAATGTATTGTTCAGCTAAACATATAGAGAAGTTACTCACTTGTAGTAACGATGGTTCTTTGAGATGTGTCCCCGTGGGTGCTCCACAGTAGGTGTCGGGCTCGCCCGGCGCTGCAGATCGGAATTCTTCTAGCAGTTTCCAGTGGATCGCGCATGTGCCAATGCGCGCCGCTCCCTTGCGCGCCCTCGGTCATGTGCGCGATCCGGTGCCCGCCAGCTCCTTGACCAACCGCCCCGGATTCTTCTGAAAAACACCGGACAGAGATCTGAAACAGGGAGGATGGGCAGACAGTGGAGCACCCACGGGGACACATCTCGAAGAACCATCGTTACTACAAGAGAGTAACTTCTCTTTCTTCTTCGAGTGGTCGCCGTGGGTGCTCCACAGTAGGTGACCACACAGCAGTAACCCAAAGTAAGGAGGTGGGTACTCGATTCACGTGCAGCTTGCCTCTGAGAGGACTGCTGTCGACAGACGGGTATCCTCATCGAACACCCGATGCAGGGCATAATGCTTGGCGAAGGTGTCGTAGGATGACCAAGTCGCCACTCTGCAAATGTCTTTCAACGCGATTCCTCTGAAGAAGGCCGTTGATGCCGCCACCACTCTGGCGGAGTGAGCCCTGGGCGGGACTAGCAAAGGGGTCTTTCGAAGCTCATAGCACAGTTTTATACAAGACACAATGTGATTTGAAATTCTCTGGGAAGAGAGGCCTTCCCCTTTCGACCTGGGAGCGAGAGACACCAGAAGCCTGTCCGTTTTCCAGAAGAGCTTAGTTCTGTCTATGTAAAAGGCCAACGCTCTCCTCACATCTAGGAGGTGCAGGAGCGCCTCCTCGCTGGAGCTGTGAGGCTTCGGGTAAAATGAGGGTAATACTATTGGTTCGTTAATGTGGAACTCAGAGGAAACTTTCGGAACAAAGGCTGGGTATAACCGTAAGATCACCGCCTCCCTTGAGAATACTGTGCAGGGCGGCGTTGCCATCACTGCTGCGAGCTCGCTCACCCTGCGGGCTGAGGTAATCGCAAGAAGGAAGGTCGTTTTCATGGTAAGTAGTCGGAGGGGTACTGTGGCTAATGGTTCGAAGGGTGGTCCCAATAGCGTGTGGAGTACCAAGTCCAAACTCCACGATGGTGGTAGCGGTTTTCGAGGCGGGTACAGGTTTACCAGCCCCTTCAACAACCTGGCAACGATAGGATGGGCGAATATGGTGGGCCCTTCCTCTTTGTGCCGAAAAGCTGATATAGCTGCGAGGTGGACTTTTAGCGAGGATAGAGAGAGCCCATCTCGTTTGAGGTCCAGTTGGTATTCTAGAATTACAGTTATAGGGACGTCCAGAGGAGCTAACTGTTTGGCAGAGCACCAGGCGGTAATGCGTGTCCATTTGTGTTCGTAAGTCTCCTAGTGGAGGTCCTTTGGCTACACTCTAAGACTTATCTTACTCCCTCCGTACATGTGCTCTCTGAGGTGCTAAGCCATGGATTAACCATGCTTGTAGGCGGAGTCCCTGAGGGTGCGAGTGCACTATGGACCCCTGAGCCTGCGTGAGGAAGACCGGCACTACCAGTAGGGGGAGTGGTGGACGATCCGTCATGCGCAGAAGCAGGGGAAACCATTGTTGTCAGTCTCAAGTTGGAACTATGAGTATCACGCAAGCTCTCTCCCTTCTGGCTTTCTGCAGAACCTTGTGGATAAGTGTTGTAGGGGGAAACGCGTAGAGTAGAGGGCCCTTCCATGAGATCATGAAAGCGTCCCCCAGGGACCCCTCCCTATTCCTGCTCTGGAGCAGTACTGAGGGCATTTCTTGTTGCACTGGGTGGCAAACAAATCAACTTGGGGAAACCCCCAGGTGCGAAATATGCATCGTAGCAGGTCAGAGCAGATCTGCCATTCGTGCGTGAGTGCAAAGCGCCTGCTCAGTTGATCTGCCTTCACGTTGTGGGCACCCGGCAAGTACGAGGCCTTCAACGTTATGTTGTTGGCAATGCACCAATTCCACAATCAGACTGCTTCTGCACATAGCGCACGGGACCGTGCCCCTCCTTGTCGATTGATGTAGAACGTGGTGGAGGTATTGCCGGTATTGATCCCGACTACTTTGCCGTGCAGGTATTTCCGAAAATGTCTGCACGCATTGAACACTGCTCTGAGCTCCAGTACGCTTATGTGGAGTGTCTGTTCCGCGGGGGACCATAGCCCTTGCGTCACCTTGCTGCCAATGCGCGCTCCCCATCCTATGTGGGAGGAGTCAGTTGTAAGAAAAATGGAAATTTGTGGTTGGTGGAAGGGCACTCCCACTAGCAGGTTCTTGGGATCTGCCCACCACGCGAGTGACTTCCGTACCTCCGTCGTGGGCGATACTACCCTGTGGACAGTATGGGCTGCCAGTCTATAAACGCTTGCCAGCCAATGCTGCAGGCTTCGCATGTGTAACCTGGCATTCTGTACCACAAATGTGGCGGCCACCATGTGCCCCAACAGTTGCAGGCATGTTAGGATCAGCACCGCGGGGCTGTACATCATGACTTGCACCAAGGATGTGATGGTGCGGAAGCGGGTGTCGGGCAGGTATACTCTTGATGTGATAGAGTTTATGTGCGCCCTTATGAACTCTATATCTTGCGTGGGTTCGGTCTTTGACTTTGCAAGGTTGATAACTAGGCCCAGCGAAGTAAACGTGGTCATGGTAACGCGTATCATGCACAGGACCTCTGCCTTTGAGGCCCCTTTCAGTAGGCAGTCATCCAGGTATGGAAAAATAAACACACCCTGCCTGTGCAGGTAAGCTGATACCACTGCCAGGGTTCTGGTAAAGACTCTGGGTGCTGAGGATAGGCCGAACGGAAGAACCCTGTATTGGAAATGCTCACCGCCGACCATGAAGCGGAGGAAGTGTCTGTGTGCCGGGTGAATTATTATACGAAAGTAAGCATCTTGTAAGTCGAGGGCTGCAAACTAGTCTCCATTGTCCAGTGCCGTAAGTTTGGAGGCAACTGTAATCATCCGGAAGCGCTGCTTGCGCAAGTATCTGTTGAGGCCCCGTAGGTCCAAAATCGGTCTCCAGCCTCCTGTTTTCTTCTCTGTTAGGAAGTATCGTGAGTAAAAAACCTTTCCCTTGGAATTGTTCCGGTACTCTTTCCACCTCCCCTATGAACATGAGGTGATCTACCTCCTGCTTCAGCCTTGCCTCGTGAGAAGGGTCCCTGAGAAGAGGCTGGGTGGGAGGTTTCGTCAGTGGTAGTGACTGGAAGTGGATCGTGTAACCCGTGGCTATAATTTCCAGCACCCATTTGTCTGTTGTGATCTTTTGCCATTGGGAGTGGAACGGTTTGAGGCGATGATGGAACATGAGGTGAGAGTGGCATTGAGCGATGGTGTTGATAGTGCAGTCCTTGACATACCCGTCAAACTTGCTGCCTCTGGGCTTGCCCCAAGGTTGTACGACTTTGTTGAGAACGTCGCCTGGGGGCCCTGTACTGTTGCTGCTGTTGATGGAGCCCTTGGTCATAGCCTCACTGATACTGTGCGCGTTGTGGTTGATAAGCGTAGCACCTTTGCTGAGGATAGAATTTCTTTCTCTTGTATGGAGGAGCGTAGGTACCCAAGGTCTTAAGCGTGGCCCTCGAATCTTTGCTAGAGTGCAGGACTGAGTCAGTTGGTTCTGCAAAGAGCTTTTGCTTGTCGAAGGGAAGAGCCACGATCTTCGCCTGTAGATCTCTGGGGATACCAGACGTCTGGAGCCAGGACTCCCTACGCATTACCACTGCTGCAGCTGTTGAGCATGCCGCTGTGTCTGCCACGTCCAGGGCAATCTGAACTCCCGTTCGCAAGGCCGCGTAGCCCTCCTGGACGATTGCCTTTAACACCGGCTTCTTGTCCTCCGGGAGGGAATCCATGAGAGAGGTAAGTCTAGAGTAGTTGTCAAAGTTATGGTTTGATAAATGTGCCGCGTAGTTTGCCATTCTCAGTAATAAGGTAGAGGAGGAGTAGACCTTTCTGGCGAACAGCTCTAATTTCTTAGCATCTTTATCTGACCCCCCCCCGATTTGTACTGAGGCATCTTCGACCTCTGCTGGGATGATTCGACCACCAAAGAATTGGGCTGTGGGTGGCTAAACAGGAATTCCATGCCCTTGGCTAGGACGAAGTATTAATTATCTGCCGTTTTATTCATAGGCGGAATAGAGGCCGGAGTCTGCCATATGTTAGTGGCTGACTCCATAATGGCTTCGTCCAGTGGAATAGTGATTTTAGATGAAGCCGGGGGTCTCAAATTTTTCAGGAGTTTGTGATGCTTCTCTGCACCTCTGCTATTTGAATGTCCTGAGTGTATGTTACTCTTTTGAACAGCTCTTGGAATTGTTTAAGGTCATCCGGAGGGGAGACATCCCCGGGGACAATTGCCTCATGTGGGGAGGATGAGCAGGAGCCGCTAGGATAAACCTCCAAGTCCTCTGGCTCCCGAGTTCGCTGGTATGCTTGCTCCCTCGTGGGCTGTGAAGGAAAGTCTCGGGACTGCAGACCAAATTCCCCCTGGGACAGCTGCGTTTCTCTCCCAGAGCGAGAGTGTACACGGGGGTATTGGCGAGGAGTGGGAGGGGATCTGCCCCTGGATCTAGACCTCTGATGTCAGCGTTCAGTATGATGAGGACGGCCATAACAACATGAACAAGGCCCGGTGATAGAGACCTGGACCATGATCAGAGTGTGTACCCATAGTGTCTGGGAGAGCGGGATCTCTGTGACGACATTGATAATGGTGAAGCTGGTTTGTGATCGTACTCATAGGGATCCATGCCGAAGAAGGTTGAAGGTGGCCTGAGCCAAGGTGAAAGTGGTTGGAGAAACGGAGAGGGAGGTCCGAAATAGGCCGGTGGAGTTGCCACCCTGCGACGCGGAGTGTGTATCTCGGGGGGGGGGGGGCGGGGGGCGGAGCTGGGTGATAACGGGCATCACAGCCCTGCCTGGAGATGGACTGAGGTGCTGGGTTTTGGCTCTAGCTTTCCCCCGCCCCTGCAGGGTGGGCGCCGCCCCCTCCCGTGCTGGGGATCTTGGCCCTGCTGTCGGTGCCACGCGGGTAGCTTCCTCCAGCGCCGCCGGGCCCCGTGCTAGGTGCCCCTGCGCCATCGGTGCCGTGAGAGCTGGTGCCGCGTCAGGCAGCGCCGCCGATTCCGGAGCTTGCCGCGCTGGTGCCCACGGTGCCCTCAGTGCCAGCTGCTGAATAGCTGGAGGCCCGGCCCCGGCCACGTGCGCAACCGCGCTGCCGCTTTCATCAGCCCGCGGCTCAGGGCTCTGCGTTCTGCTCATCCTGCTCGCAGAAACCGCCAGCAAGAATCGATCCGGGGGGAGTTTCCTCTTCTTTTGCACAGAGGGGGTCAAAGAAGCTGCCTTCCTTTTATGCGACCCAGAGGGCCCTTCTGTGTGAGGCTTCTCCGGCAGCTCAGGCTGAAGGGCCTTATCAAACAAGATCATTTTGAGCCTCATCTCTCTGTCCTTCCTGGCCCTGGCTGTAAGCTTAGCGCAGTGCAAACACTTCTGAGTAACATGGGACTCCCCAGGCAGCGAATGCACTTACTATGCCCATCAGAGGCCGGCATAGCCTTGCAGCATGACTCACGCTTCTTAAACCCCGAGGAAGACATTGCGGTGAGTCTTTACTGTTAATAGGGTACTTAGCCGCTAATCAGTGCATTCTATAACCCAAATAACATTCGCGGATGGCTTAACCAGCCTTCTTTGTCCGCTACTCTTCCCTCCGTTCCTCTTCTCACGTACTATTTTGTGTGGGGTTTTTTTTTTTCCCATTTTTTTTTTTTTTGGTATAATAGTAAGAACAACGAGCTAACAAGTAAAAAGAACTATCTTATCTGTCTCAGGCTTTAGAGCTGGAGCGGATTCCGTCTGCAGCCGTTGGCGGTTGAGAAGGAACTGGCGGGGACCGGATCGCGCACATAACCGAGAGCGCACAAAGGAGTGGCGCGCATCGGCGCATGCACGATCCAGTGGAAACTGCTAGAAGAATTCCGATCTGTGGCGCCGGGCGAGCCCGACACCTACTGTGGAGCACCCACGGGGACCACTCGAAGAACCACCAATTTTTAGCCTTGCATAATTCACATATATACAACTCTGGCCACAACTCTTTTGTCTTAAGTTACTATGCAATGGACTTAAATTGCAGCAAGGGAGGTTTAGGTTGGACATTAAGAAAAATGTCCTCACTGTCAAGGTAGTTAAGTACTGGAACTAGTTGTCTCGAGTGGCTGTGGAATCTCCATAATCGCCAAAGTTCGCCTGTTGCAGCAGTTCATTGTGGGAACCTATCCCACAGCTCCCTAAGGCCTGTGGGATTCTGGGTTTTTTCGCTGCTGCATTAGGAGAAAAAATTCCCCACAAGTGGTTGTGGGAGTGTGATGTCATCTTCCAACACTGCATTGCCTTCAAAACAAACAGCCATTTTTCAGAAGACTCTTTCCCCAGTGAGATATTGAGTGATCTGCATCACAGAACTTTCAACCACATTGGCCCTCATAGCATCCACTGTCACCTTCCCAGACTGCATTGCCCTCATTCCCTTCCCCTTGAAACCAAACAACCAATTTTCAGAAGAAAATTAGGGAAAATGGGGAATCCCAGAGGGCACTGGTGTCCAGTGGTTAGCATCACTCAGAAGAAGAAAAGGAAAGACAGTTCCTTGCTTTCTAGTGGTTAGGCTGTCTTCCCCCACTGAAAATCAGTGGTCCCCTCTGGTGAAAGAACACCTTTCATGGGCAGGGCAACAAGTCAGTGACCTGTCAATCCCACATATTACAGTGTCTGTTCTTCAGGTGTCTGTGCCATGCTAACAGGAACCTCAGTGGTCCCCTGGGGAAAGAACACCTTAAGTATGAGCCTCCTGAGAAATCTGTACAGCAGTTAAATGGGTTGGTAAAGGTGCTCAGGTTACAATAATCTAGGAGCATTTCAGGAAACTTGTAAGTTTACGTGTGTTCAGTGGGGCTGGGCACCTGTTGTCCCCACTTGAGAACTACTGTGCCTGCAAATAGCAAGGATGCCTTTCCCTGTTCTGACTGTGCCATGTTGACAGGAACCTCAGTGGTCCCCTGTGGAAAGAACACCTTTCATGGTGCAAGGCAGCAAGTCAGGGAACTGTCAATCACACACACTATAGTGTTGGCTCTCCAGATGTCTGTTTTTCCTTGTGAAATATAGCAAACAGAACAATGCAGAGACTGTGCTGCTCCCCCAAGCAACACACTTTGGGAAGCGGGGGAAGGTGTGAGGGGACTCCTGTTAGCGTGGTGCAGGCACCATGATATAGGTAGGGCCCCACTGGGGGAGCAGCTAGGGTTTCTGTTGATGATCAAGGCAGCAGCTAGGCCCCGGAAATGTTTGCCATGGGGGGAGACTTCCACCCCAGTGATATCACTCCCCCCAAATCTTTCCTGCGTTTGCAGCCTTCACCACGCACAAGCCAGGACATGCTGCGTGATCCACACTGCACGGCAGACACGTACTTTTAGTGGGTTGGGGACTAGCCACATGGTCTGGTTGGGTGGGGGATAGACCCCTGACTGCATAGCAACTGTGGGGGTCAGGTGCAAGCTGCCCCCCCATGCAAATGTTAACTGCAGAAAAGAAGCGTTTTGGCCTCGCTTACAAGCATGACCCCACAGCCTAGCCACCACATGCTGTGGTGGGGTAGGGGCTGGCCCGCCATGTGGTGCCAAGGGGGCTAGTCACATGGTGAGGTGAGGATAGATCCTCGACTGCATGGCGCCTGTGGGGGAGCAGGGCCTCCACGTACATATGAAGCTCTGAAAAAATATCTTGGCCTCTCCTGGTATATCCTGTGCAGAGAACAAACCTTTGCCCTGCTGTCTGATGTGCCGCTGTCTGGTTCCAACTGCCAAGCCACCACATGGTGGGGCGGGGCGGGGGCTAGCCCACCAGCCAAACAGAGACCCTGGATCTCCTGATGGCTCCGTGCTGGGGCTTTTTTCATGGTGAGATGTGATCGTCATGCTGATCATAAAGAAATGAATTCAGAATGCTGAGCTTCCCATTTCCTGCACTCCTGAAGTACACAGGAGGTGAAAGCAGACAAAATATACACCTGTGGGGCATTGCAGGCCTGTGGGACACATCTGGAGGCAAATAAAATCTATCTAAAGTAACAGCTGTTTCCAGACTGGCATTAATCCGACCTTTTAAATTTGAACTTGGCATTATGCCGAGTCACATGGTTGGTGTAAGAAAATGAACTGAGCACTCCCTAAAATGGACCTAGTGGTATTTGCAGCAAAGACAGTGACACTGTAAAATCAAGCTAATTGCCTTAAAATCAACTTTATGATGTAGCATAGGCATAGGCTTAGAAACACAGACCTCATATCTTCTTAAAGGTCTAGTAGAGGATCCACCACAGCCAACTTCCCAAAACATAAAAGACATTAAAATATACTATTTCAAACAGGTCAGAATGGTTCTGCTTCACACCACAACTCAAGTTATTTGTTGTTTTCTAACTGATGAAGTTAAATATGTATATGCAATATTTCTTCCTTGCATGGTTTATACACATGCAGAAATCAATAACTGTTAAGTTTTCATTGCTATCACTATGTTACAAGATTATCCAGTAAATGTTCCTAATAATCATATTTCATTTCATAAAACATGGTGTTCCGAAGCATAATAGGTACCTTGTTGTATGATAGTCACCAGTGTGATCACATAAGCTACTTACCTCAAGAAGACCTGTCAAATATTTCATACATATTGTGAACGGCTCAGTTTTTGCAGAATATGAACTCCAGCCTGGGTGTGCAGTCACATGGATCATTCCTCGTAATGTTCTCTCCAAAGAAGGTAATCCATAAAAGTGTGGTGCATCTGTTACTCGTAAACACTGTAACAGTTTCAGAGCCAGCTGTGTTCGGAAACAGTCAGCAAGTTCCAAGCCGTTTCTGTTCCAAATACAAAAGCCAAGTGTGTCAGATGGAAATATAAAAATTGATTATTTTATTGGATGCCAATGGCATCTTATGGTTACCTATAGTTCTTTAAGTCTAGGTATCCAAATCTGTTGTACACAGTCAAGCAGAACAAATTTTGACCTTTGCAGCTTCAAGTGCTTTTCCGCTTCTGAAAGCCCCAGATTTCAATTGGAACAAATAGGAATACTCGCTCAACTCAAAAACGAATGAATACATAAAGAACTCTGTAACATACTAAATAATACACCACAGAGAGGGAAAGAAAAATCCAGAATCATTGACTCCTTGTTATTACAAGGGGGAAAAAAGTCATTTATATAGGGTACATTTTAAAAATTCATTCTGGTTTTAGAAATGTCCTGTTCTTGAAGTGCTAGAAAGTTCGAGTCCGGCTAAAAATGGTATAGTTGTATTGGCCACACACCAAGCTGTTAGACAAAATGTGGTACTCAGACAGGATTTTTGTACCATTTTTTTTTTTTGGTAGATGTCCTGCTCACTGTTTAAAGGTATAAACAAACTAGAGGAAGAAAAAAAGACTACTGTTTTGGAAAAACCATGAATAGGTACATTGTGGCTAGTTTAGTTCTAATGGAATATTACTATCTAAAATTGGTTTGACATTAGGAAAAGACACATTATTTATAAATATTTTGAATAAAACCACAGGTAGCAATAAAAGTAGCTTATTAATACACGTAAGCAGATACCTAAGGTTACAGATGTATGATTACTGTTTTAGGGTACAGAAACAAATTCACAGGAAATCCACACTGCTGCCACTATGTTTATATGAAGTAATATAGAAATAGGAGTGGAGAGTCATGGATAAGGGACAAAACAACACAGATTTACCTGTGGCTGAAATAATTAGGCCAGAAAAAAGAAACAGTTTAATAATATTAAATAACAGATATTTGGTGATTTCTCGTTAGTAGATATGTCTCAGTTACTCTGATGTCTCTTAATCACTTAAAAATTAACTGTTTGAAGGGCAGCATAATCACCATTCGCTCATGCATGTTTTATCAACTAATAAGTAGAAATTCCATGTCTAAACACTTCTCAGATGATAAATTGAAAATATATTTGTTGCACCTAGAATGACCATAGCCAATGCCACAGAATATGACCTTCATAAAAGTAGAAAATACTCGTACAATTTGAGTATAGAACAAGTGAAAGGGCCTAATGGTGGGCTCCACATCAAAAGGCAAATCTGCTTTCTACTTCATGCAACTGGGACTGAAGATACTTCCCTCTCATCACTCATCTAGATCTTTTAAATTATTTGGTCTCTAATCATCTCTAAAGAAAATTGGTTGTTGCCATGCCAAAAGAAATTTTATAAAGTCATCTTTTTCTTTTTTTAAAAAAGGTAAAAAACCAATGATACATATAATAATTATTACCTATACGTGCACAGATATAAAAAGTCTGTGATGTTACACTACATATTCTTCATGGAATAGGTTTATGAATATTAAAATGCATTATCTGAAGATGATTTATGCAAAATAATCCATGCAATGTATCATTTAAAAAGTTATAATCCGCTGAATTCATATATTCTATTTCTGTGTATGTATCATTCCTGTATTTGAAGTTAAAATGATGAAGTATAAACCTGTTTACTAATCTCTACATGCGAAGCAAGGGCCATTAGTAATACTTAAGCAACTTAATGGACAGGTACCTGGGACAATGATCTGTGAATAGTCTTCCTTTTCCTATAAGCTTTGACTATGGTTCCTTCTACCAAGGTATGTGGCCAGGTGACCTGAAGCTGGAACCCAACTTGGATATTTCACTTTTAGAAAGGAAATGTAAAAAGTTTAAACTGAACATAAAGGATTCTTGACTTTGCAAACTTTATATATAGGCGGAGAACCCAATACTTGGCTCTGCCGTCCGACCCTTGAGCACCCTGACTTACCACCCAAGATGACTACTAGAAACATCTATGACTGAATAAGAAGAATCATCAGACCTCAGTTGGCAGGCTTCCCAGCTTGCGCAAGATTAGAACTATTAAGGTAAGAAATTGCACATAACAAGTTTCTCTGAGAATTAAACTTAGCTGGAGTGTTTTGTTTTATTTTGCTTTGTAACTTACTTTGATCTGGCTGCTATTACTCGCAGCCATTTAAATCCTACTTTTTTTTTTTTAATAAAAACCCCTTATTAATAAACTCAGTGTGAATAACTGTTACCACAGAAGCGGGGGACAACAGCTATGCATATTATTTTTTAGTAATAAAGGGGATGAACAATGGATGGCTTGCTCTATATAAACTTTATACAGAGTAAGATGGATTTAACTGATGTTCTGGTCCCATTGGAACTGTGAACCTGTGTGCTGTGGTTAGTCCCAATGACTAAGTCATTCCAGAGTTGAGCTGACTATAAGGAGGGAGGGAGACTAGAAGCTCTGACTCAGCAGGAAAACAGTGGTCAGAGTGGCCAGGCACCCCAAAGGGCAGGGTAGGTGGGTTCAGTAACAGTCTCATAGGAATTTCTGTGACCAAATCTGTCAGGCTGCATTTACACTACAAAAATAACTTTGAAATTGCTTACTTTGAAGTGCAACTTCGAAGTAGAGTGTCTACACACACCCTACTTTGTCGTTAAACTTCAAAGTAGGGCACTACTCCATTCCCAGGAATGGAGGAAGGACTTCGAAGTTGGGCTCCCTACTTTGAAGATAACTTTGAAATAAGGTAAAAAATGTGTGTAGACTCTCTGCTGGCTACTTTGATGTAGTGCCTAACTTCAAAGTTAATTCCTAGTGTGGACAGATCCACAGTGTCTTTATATTATATGTATTTTATTATAAACAGACACATCCTCAATCATCAACAAGTTTCCTACTATTCCATTTACCTAGAATCTTGAAATTTCGTATTTTTTAGGTTGAATTGAAGTACAGAATATAACTCATCTGAAATGTGAGTTTTTAATAAAAATTGCTAAAACAATTTTTATCAGATTTCCATGTTTTACATATCTATATACATAGAGACTACTGGACTGTACATTTTTATATACAAACAGCATATTAGAGAATATTAAAAAAGCTATCTAAAAGTGAGACATGGTAGAATGAGGCCTCCAACTTGAAGACATGAAGATTATAGTTCACCAGTTTTATTTAGTCAGTTTTATGCAATGCAGTTTCCATATTTTATAAAAAAAATCTAAAATAGCTTATATGCAGCTGTTAAAGGGTCTGATTTTCAATTTCATTTACATCAATCAGTTTTGAAATTTCCTCTAACTTCAAAAGGCTTTGAATGAGGCCCCACAAGATTGTGGATTTGTACACCAGCATTTAAATCCTGAAGATGCTCGATGAAGATTTATTCAACTAGAGCTGATTAGAGCACAGCAAGAAATGTTTGCAAAAAAAGGTCACTGAAAAACACCTGTCATTTTTCAAGTATTCAGAGAACTCTGACCAGCTCCAAATTTGATCATAGGCTGATATCATATTAGGGCCTGTCTACATAAACATTTAGTTTTTCATCATAGCAGGATATAAATGTACCCTGCACTAGGCCTGCTGCATGCCGTCTCCATGTGGATTCTGCTTCCATGCATTAGAGTTTTCCTGGTGTACTTTAAACTATCTTGAAGCGGGAGTAAATTAAAAACCATCGGGGAACTTCCAATGCACGGCTGCAGAGTCCACATGGACCTTTAGTTTGTGACAAGCGGGTGTCTGAAACTACCTCTTACCAATGTGCTGCATGCTAAGCGTTTATTTAGACAAGCCCCTGGCTGCAAAATCTCTGACCTTATCCCCCATCCACTATCAAGTTCTGATACATACACAACCTGTAAAGGCATACATTCAACAATATAAATTAATGTATCATTTCTATCATTAACAATTTGATAATTAGTTTACACTGTTATTTTATTTTAAAATAATTAAATTGTCATTTTTTTTACGAATCTGAACATACATGACACTCTGCTGATGATCACAGGACCCAAAGGACATACTGCTATGAACTATAAAAATGGGGCATTCTGTCAACGACCTAAAGGTATGTGTGTTACTGAAGAAGAATTATCGCACCGTTCTAGAAAGGGAAGCAGCCGAGCTGGCTTTTATGTTCAAATTCGGCACATTAACACATGGTTTAAATCGTGATGGGAACTTTCTGAGTCACTATAGGGGCTCGTCTGCATACTCGGCTCACTCTAATTCTTGACCTTCCCCCCTCAACCCCTCCACTCTCTGATTTGCTCATCTTGATTATCTTTTTCTGATTTGTCCCCCTTGCTTACTGTTTTTGGTTCTCTGTGCCTTAAATATTGAGTCTGTTCTGGTCTGGCTATGGTCTCAAGAAGTGGGTCTGCCCCACGAAAGCTCACCTAATCAACTATTTTGCTAGTCTTTAAAGCGCTACTTGACTGCTTTTTGTTTTGCTATGAACTAGTGCATGCAATAGTATTATCAGTTCATCAAAGGATCAAACCAAGTAATAAGCCATGTCAAAGTGGTAGCCCAATTTATCGCATGGCCATACTATGATCTTTCAGATCCAAACAAAAGCTAATTTGAGAAAATGTGTCTGTTCCTGTTCATACAGCATAACCAATTACGAATGGGGAGAGAAAATATTTTAAAAATGCATGAAAACTATGTAGTTACAATCTTCTTCTATTGAGCCAGACTTATAACTATATTTCTGAAGTACAATATTTCCAAGGTTCCAACTACCCTATCTTTGAATCATGAATCATATGGACAGATCTTATACTGTACCTGTCAGTAACTGATGTGAAACAGAGTAGCAACATGTTAAAGAGAACAATCAGTTCTTTCTGCAGTTGTTGCCTGAAGGCAGTCTGTATATCATCTGTTTCATCCTGCACGTGGGATTCAGGTCGCACCAGAAGGTCTAGCAGTGAACCTGAATTCTAAGAGGAAAATAATAGCAACATTCAAATCTTTGATTTCTATCCTAATACCCTTTGTATTGAGATGTACTTGTTGTTGTTCATTGATTACAAGCTACAATTTGGTATAATAATTTCACTAACAAATAAGGATCTTAAACACCTGAAATGCATAATTTTCTATTAGGTTTCTAGTCCACCAAGCAGTACATAAGAATAGTTCTGATCATTAAGTCACAGTAAACTGTATTACAAAGCAGTATTATTCAAGATAATGCTAATATCACATGGATTATTTCATTGCGATTCCAAAAAGCAGATGAAAAATAAACACATCCAATTGAGATATTAGTTCAAATGATAGCCTTCTGTTTGACTGCATTTCCTGAAAGACACTATATGATGGCTTTTAGTTAATATATTCACACTTAATGGGCTGTTTTACAGTGTTTAGGCTCCATTTAGACACCTACATGAAGCAATATGAGCTCTACTACGTGGTCGGGTTTTCATAAGTAAAACCAACTGGAGCTGCTACATGCTGAACACTAAATTTTATGCTTTGATTATATTTCATTTGTACTCTTCAAAATGCAGGTAGTATGCCCTATGTAGCACCTCTTCTGAGAGAGAAAATCAAAAATTATCATTCTTTAGAAAACAAAGCAACTGGTACCTTATGATCTGGAAGCATTTCCAAGTACTGAAGACTTTACCTTTGGTTAATAGTAGTTAACTATCAGGTGTGTTTTGTTTTTTTTGTACAGGTTGAGCCTCTCTAGTCTGACACCCTCAACACCTGAGCAGTGACAAACAAGAGAGTTTGTTGGGCCACAGGTCAATGTTGTCTAGCAGCATTACAACACTTCTACTGCTTACTGGGCTCTTAGAAGACATTTAGGGACACATTTCAGCTAAATAACAGAACAGATCACTGAGAGCCAGGACTGGTAGCTGTAAACAAACTTTATGGGGCCATGAGAAACCAGGCCACACCCATGGTAAGTGGTAATCTGGCTAACTAAAATCATGCTGGATTACAGATGTTGCCAGACTAGAGAGATTCAACCTGTGGTATCAGTTCAAAAACAGCTTTATTTATGAGTTACTGACAATCAGTGTTGAGTCCAAATACAGAACATATGTAATACCATTACTATGTAGCACAAGCTTAAAACTGAAACAACAGTGGTATACAAGTAGAAACCCAATGTTATAATTTAGCAAAGGCAACAAGTGCCTTCAGAAAAGCCATTCATGCAATAACAACGAAACCCTTTTACAATTGTTTGATGTTAAGTCATCAAAATATTAAAAGTTGTGGTACAAACTACAAGATAACCGCTACTAACGATGAATGCAATTGTAGTTCTTGATTTTCTAAAAAACAACATGATATTCCTTTAAGCAGCAAAAATTGATGTTTTCTACTAGGAATGCTTTAACCAACATCAAAACAGCAACAAATCAAGATGCAAGATTAGGTCAGGAAGCAATGGTCTAGGACAAGAAACAATGGTCTTAAATTGCAGCAAGGAAGGTCTAGGTTGGTCATTAGGAAATATTTCCTGCCAGGGTTGTTAAGCACTGGAATAAATTGCTGAAGCTGGTTGTAGAATCTCCATCATTGGAGATATTAAAGAACAGGTCAGATAAATATCTAACAGGGATGATATAGATGGTGTTTGGTCTTGCCATGAGGGCAGGGTACTGGACTTGACCTACTGAGGTCCTTTTCAGTTACAATATTCTATAACTCTATGTCTTTTAAAGGCTTTATTTGTGGATGGTTTGCAGCTATACCACTTTGTGAAGTCTGCAGTCTGAATTTCCCCTATTTGTATTCTTACATGTTTAAACAGTACCTCCAGAATCCACTTTAGATTTTCTACCTCCAAGCTCTTCCTCTGTTCCCTAAGCAATTTGTTTAGAAAACTTAAGACATCAGCCAGAAGCCTCTCATCTTCTGTGGAAGCCGGAAGTACCTGTAGAAACCTTTAGTACAAACACACGTATAACTACATGTACATTACTTGACAGCTGAAATTTCAACATGGTATAAAATATCTATTACTACAGAAGAGTCCATAGTGGTGGTATATTAAGGACTAAATTTAGAGATATGAAAAAGAGAAGTTACTCACCTGTGTAGTAACGATGGTTCTTCGAGATGTGTCCCTCTGGGTACTCCACAGTAGGTGTCGGGCTCGCCCCGGTGCTGCAGATCAGAAATCTTTAGCCGTCTCCGTCGGGTCGCGCATGTGCCGATGTGCGCCGTTCCTTCGCATGCCTTCGGTCACATGGGCGATCCGGTCCCCGCCAGTTCCTTGACCAACCGCCCTGGACGCTTCTGAAAAACACGAAAACAGAGCTCCGAAGCGGGGAGGATGGGTGGGTAGTGGAACACCCACAGGGACACATCTCGAAGAACCATCGTTACTACAAGTGAGTAACTTCTCTTTCTTCTTCGAGTGGTCCCCGTGGGTGCTCCACAGTAGGTGACTACCCAGCAGTGACCCCAATTAAGGAGGTGGGTGTCTGCTTATGTGCAGCTTGCCCTTGATAGGACTGCTGTTGATAGGTGTGTATCCTCATCAAACACCCGGTGCATGGCATAATGCTTGGCAAAGGTGTCGTAAGATGATCAAGTCGCCGCTCTGCAGATGTCTTTTAATGCGATGCCTTTGAAGAAGGTCGTCGACGTTGCCATCGCTCTGGTGGAGTGAGCCCTGGGCAGAACTAGCAGAGGGGTCTTACTGAGCTCATAGCACAGTCTTATGCAGGATACAATGTGATTTGAAATTCTTTGTGAGGATAGGCCTTCCCCTTTCGACCTGGGTGCAAGAGACACCAGGAGTCAATCTGTTTTCCATAAGGGCTTAGTTTTGTCTATGTAAAAGGCCAATGCCCTCCTTACATCTAGTACGTGCAGCTGCACCTCTTTGCTGGAGTTGTGAGGTTTAGGATAAAATGAGGGTAATACTACTGGTTCGTTAACGTGGAACTCTGAGGAAACCTTTGGAAGGAAAGCCGGGTGTAATCATAGATAACCGCTTCTTTTGAGAATACTGTGCAGGGTGGTGTTGCCATTATTGCTGCGAGTTCGCTCACCCTGCGGGCTGACGTGATGACAAGAAGGAAGGTTGTTTTCAGGGTAAATAGCTGGAGGGGTACCGTGGCCAATGGCTCAAAGGGTGGTCCGGACAGTGTGTGGAGGACCAAGTCCAAACTCCATGACGGCGATAGCGGTTTCCGAGGGGGGTACAGGTTTACCAGCCCCCTTAGGAACTGTGCAACCATAGGATGGGCGAATATGGTTGGTCCTTCCTCTTTATGTTGAAATGCTGATATTGCTGCAAGATGGACCTTTAGAGGAGATGGGGAGAGTCCGTCTTGTTTTAGCTCCAGCAGGTAGTCTAGAATTGCAGATATAGGGACGCCCTGAGGCGCCAACTGCTTGGAAGACCACCAGGAGATGAATCGTTTCCACTTTTGCATGTTAAGTCCTTCTGGTGGAAGTCCTTCAACTGGACTCCAAGACGTGTTTCACTCCCTCCGAACCTGTGCTCTCTAAGGCGCTGAGCCAGGGATTAGCCACGCCTGTAGACGGAGTCTTTGAGGGTGTGGGTGCACTATGGACCCCTGAGCCTGTGTGAGAAGGTCCAACACTACCAGTAGGGGGAGTGGCGGGCGGCATGACATGCACAGAAGCAGAGGAAACCATTGCTGTCGGTCCCAGGTTGAGACTATCAGTATTATACGTGCTCTCTCTTTTTTGGCTTTCGCTAGAACCTTGTGAATGAGTGACGTGGGAGGGAACGCACAGAGTAGAGGGCCCCTTCCTTGGGGTATGCCTTCATGGCACCGTGAAGGCGTACCCCAAGGATCCCTGTCCTATGCCTGCTCTGGAGCAGTACTGAGGGCATTGTTTGTTGTTGTAAGTGGCAAACAGATCGATTTGGGGAACCCCCCATTTTTGAAAAACTTGTTGGAGCAGATTGGCACGGATCTGCCACTCGTGCGTGAGCACAAATCGCCTGCTTAGCTGGTCCGCCTTCACATTGTGGACACCGGGTAGGTATGAGGCCTTCAGCGTTATATTGTTGGCAATGCACCAGTTCCACAACCGGACTGCCTCCATGCATAGCGCACGGGATACAGCCCCCCCTTGCCGGCTGATATAAAACATGGTGGTGGTGTTGTCGGTATTTATCCCGACTACTTTGCCATGCAGGTATTTCCGAAAGCGTCTGCACGCGTTGAACACTGCTCTGAGTTCTAGTATGTTTATGTGCAATGTCTCTTCCACGGGGGACCATAGCCCCTGAGTTACTTTGTTGCCGATGTGCGCTCCCCATCCCATGTGGGATGCGTCTGTCGTAAGAAAAATCGCGATTTGTGGCTGGTGGAAGGGCACCCCTACTAGTAAGTTCTTGCGATCTGCCCACAATGCCAGAGACCTGAGCACCTCCGCTATGGGCGATACTGCCCTGTGGATGATATGGACTATTGGTTTGTAAACGCTCGCCAGCCAATGCTACAGGCTCTGCATATGCATCCTGGCATTCTGTACCATGAACGTGGTGGTCGCCATGTGCCCCAACAGTTGTAGACATGTTAGGATTGGCACTGTGGGGCTATACGTCATCACCTGTACCAGGGATTTGATGATGCGGAAACGGGCCTCGGGCAGGTATACTCTTGATGTAGTAGAGTCTACGCGTGCCCCTATGAACTCTATATTCTACGTAGGCTCAGTCTTTGATTTCGAGAGGTTGATAACTAGGCCCAACAAGGCGAACGTGTTTGTAGTGATGTGTACCATGCGTAGGACCTCTGCCTTTCAGGTCCCTTTCAGTAGGCAGTCGTCCAGGTATGGAAAAATGAACACACCCTGTCTGTGTAGGTAAGCTGATACTACCGCCAGTGTTTTGGTGAACACTCTGGGTGCCAAAGAGAGACCGAACGGAAAAACTGTGTATTGGAAGTGCTCCCTGCCTACTGTGAAGTGGAGGAAATGCCTGTGTGCCAAGTGAATAGTTATATGAAAATACGCAAGTCGAGGACTGCAAACCAGTCTCCATCGTCCCATGCCATAAGTATGGAGGCAATTGTAATCATCCTGAAACGCTGTTTGCGCAGGTGCCGGTTGAGGGCCCGTAGGTCCAGGATTGGTCTCCAGCCCCCTGTCTTCTTCTCTGTTAGGAAGTACCGTGAGTAGAACCCTTTCCCTTGGAATTGTTCCAGAACACTCTCCACCGCCCCTATGAACATGAGATGGTCCAACTCCTGTTTTAATCTTGTCTCGTGGGAGGGGTCCTTGAAGGAGGACTGGGTGGGCAGTTTCGGTGGAGGTAGTGATTGGAAGGGGATCGTGTATCCCATGGCTATGATCTCCAGTACCCATTTGTCTGTGGTGATGTTTTGTCATTGAGAGTAGAACAGTTTGAGCCGATGGTGGAACATGTGCTGGGATTGGCATTGAGGGATGGTGTTGATACTGCAGTCCTCAACATACCCATCAAATTTGCTGTCTCAGGGCTTGCCCTGAGGGTGCACGACCCTGCTGGGGGCGTCGTCTGGGGGCCCTATACTGTTGCTCCTGGTGGTGGCGCCCTTCGTCATAACTCCGTTGGTATTGTGTACGCTGAGGTTGATAAGCGTACCGCCTTTGCTGGGGGTAAAACTTCTTCCTCCTGTACAGAGGGGTATATATACCCAGGGTCCTAAGCGTGGTTCTCAAGTCCTTGCTGGAGTGTAGGACCGAGTCAGCTGAATCTGCAAATAACTTCTGTTTATCAAATGGAAGGGCTACGATTTTTGTTTGCAGATCTCTGCGAATGCCGGACATCTGGAGCCACGATTCCCTACGCATTACCACTGCTGTGGCTGTTGAGCGTGCTGCCGTGTCTGCCACGTCCAGGGCAATCTGGACTCCTGTTTCTGAGACCGTGTAGCCCTCTTGGACGATCGCTTTTAGCACCAGTTTCTTATCCTCTGGAAGGAAATCCATGAGGGAAACAAGTCTGGAATAATTGTCAAAGTTGTGGTTTGACAGGTGTGCTGCATAGTTTGCCATTCTGAGCAGTAAGGTAGAGGAGGAATAGACTTTCCTACCGAACGTGTCTAATTTCCTCGCATCTTTTTCTGATCCTCCTAATTTATATTGGGGTGTCTTGGATCTCTGCTGTGATGATTCAACTACCAGGGAATTTGGTTGGGGGTGGCTAAACAGGAATTCCATGCCCTTGGCTGGAATAAAGTATTTTTTATCCGCCCTCTTATTTGTGGGAGGGGTAGTGGCTGTAGTCTGTCATATGTTGGTGGCTGATTCCATAATCGCTTCATCTAGTGGGATAGCGATCTTAGATGAAGCCGGAGGTCTTAAATTTTTCAGGAGTTTATGATGTTTCTCCTGCACCTCCGCTATATGAATGTCCTGTGTTTGTGCTACCCTCTTGAATAGTTCTTGGAATTGCCTAAGGTCGTCCGGGGGGGGAATATCCCCGGGGACAGTCCCCTCATCTGGGGAGGATGAAGAGGCGTTGCTATGATATACCTCCCCTAATTCCTCTGATTCCTGGATTTGTTCATATGCTTGCCCTTTTGAGGATTCAGAGGGGAGGTCCAGGGCCTGTGGACCAACATCCGCCTGGGGAGGCTGTGTCCTTCTCACGGAGTGAGACTGTGTGAGTGGGGATCTACCCCTGGACCTGGACCCCCTGTGCCGGTGTTCAATATGGTAGGGACGGCCATAACAGCAGAGGCAAGGGCCCGGTGATGGGGATCTAGACCATGATCGGAAAACGAATGCATGGGGTCTAGACGAGCATGACCTCCGTGATGACGCTGATAGCGGTGGGGATGCTCTGTGATAGTATTCATAGCGGGTCCCTACTGGAGATTGGTGAAGGCTGTCTGAGCCAGGGGGGTGGTGGTTGAAGGAACGGGGATGGAGGTCTGAAGCAGGCCATTGGAGCTGCTGCCCGATGTATTTCTGGGGGGCAGCTAGGTGATAACGGCAACATGGTGGCCTCCAGGGATGGGCTGCGGTGCTGTGTTTTGGCCTTTGCTTTTCCCCATCCCTGCGGAGCAGGCGCTGCCCCCTCCCGTGCCGGGGACCGCAGCGCCGTTGTGGGTTGTGTGTGCCACGCGGATAGCTTCCTCCAGCACTGTTGGGTCCTGTGCCGGGCACCCCTGCTCCGGCGCCGTCAGTACCCCAGGGCTTGGTGCCGTGGAAGTTAGTGCCGCCGATGCCGGCGCCCATGGCGCCCCCGATGCCAACTGCTTAATGGTCAGAAGCCCCGGCGCAGCTGCTTGTGCTACGGTCATCCCGCTTTGAGCAGCCCGCGGGTCAGAGCCCTGTGCTCTGCTTGTCCTGCTCGCAGGTGTTACTGGCAAGGATGAAGCTGGAGAAAGCTTCCTTTTCTTTTGTACAGAGAAGGTTAGGGAAGCCGCCTTCCTCTTGTGCGATCCTGAGGGCCCCTCCTTATGGGGCTTCTCCGATGGTTCAGGTGGGAGGGCCTTATCAAATAAAATCATTTTCAGCCTCATCTCCCTGTCCTTTCTGGCTCTGGCCGTGAGCTTGGAGCAGTGAGGACACTTTTGTGGAACGTGGGTCTCCCCGAGGCAATGAATGCACTCGCTATGCCCACCTGAGGCAGGCACGGCCTTGTGGCATGACGCACGTTTCTTAAACCCCAGCGAGGACATCTCAGCCCGGGCGTTTAGTCTTTGAATGTTAATAGGGCACTTAACAGCTAATCAGTCCTGGCAAAAGGACAACGTTCGCGGCTTTTAGGATAGCAGACCGCTTAAGGTGGCCGCCTCTGTTCTTCTCTTTCTTCCCCCCCCCACTCTTTTTTTTTTAAAACTATATCTACATTTAACGAAACAACTTTAACAATGCTAACTAAACTATCAAAGTAATAACTATTAACAAGATTAACAAAATTAAAAGATAGTTTTATCTTTCTCAGGCATTGGAGCTGGAGTGGAATCCGTCTGCAGCCGTTGGCGGTTGAGAAGGAACTGGCGGGGACCGGATCGCGCATGTGACCAAAGGCGCATGAAGGAACGGCGTGCATCGGTGCATGTGCGACCCGACGGTGACTGCTAAAGATTTCCAATCTGCGGCACCGGGGCGAGCCCAACACCTACTGTGGAGCACCCACGGGGACCACTCGAAGAAGAAGCTGATACATGCTGTCACATGGAGAAGCGTGGGCACAGAGACGGGAGAAAGCCAGGTTTCTCCCCACAATACCTCCTCCCTACTTCACCCACTCTCAGATACATCCCATCCCTCCCCACCCACAAGACCACTCCTACACACAATACAAGAGTGCCTTCAACTCCTGTATGCAGATAGTCAAGAGAGGACCAAGCTAAGCCTTCCCTGAAGCCTCTCTTTTCCTGCTCAACTCCCAGGAAGGGAAAACAATAAATGACCTGGAGTCTACTTGTAATCCCCTTGGATGTAGCATATGGCCCCACTAAGTCCAACATTTAATGACACACCTAGGACAGGTGCATACCCCACTACCACCAACACCTGAGTGGGAAAGAGCTGGTTGTGCTCTCCCCAACCACATTCTGGACCCAGTGTCCCGACGTGCAATTCTTGACTTTTCAAGCAAAATAACATTATTTTAATGTAATACACCTATATATCTTGATACACTGCTTTCTGTCTAGTGACTACACTTTGCATTTATGCTTATTACCTATTGAAAGCTGTCTGCCAAGTCACGCTCTTCAAAGCGGTCCTGTGAGAGCCAGTACTAAATTTTAAAGCCAATCTGTCATTTAGAATATAAAAACTCATCCTAGTCACAGCAGCTCTAACTTCCCTGTGGGACACAGCTTGAATTATTGAATTAAGACAATCCTGCAGGCCACTGGTTGTGTGTGTTATCTTCAATGTAAGAAAGTCCTCTGACGATAGCTTTAAAGTGTCTAAAAATCTGAAAAAGAAATAAAGGCATGGAATGACAGTTAATAACTTGCATCTTTTAAAATTACTTAACAGCCACTGATTTCTTCATTTTCTAGTTCTAATGAGAAAATGAACTGGTGAACCTCAAGTATTTAGTTTGATCAACCAAGCCTTAAAAAAAAATTAACCCCTAGCTGTCTGTAGCTTTTTATTTTTAAAGATTGATTTATATTAGATAGCTATTGGGCATACTCATGGCTCTTACATCTAAGCAAGAGATGTAAGCCACTTGCTGGTCACTTCCATGGAATACTGGTTTATGTTTCAACAAAATATACTAGAAATACTATACTAGATCATTGTGTATTTGCCTTCTCAAATTTAGCATAAATATGACTCTCTTTCCATAAGGATGTTGACAATCATCTCTTCAGTGGCTCTGTGCCTTCAAATGTCCTAAAACAGATGAAACTTCCAATGGAAAGCTCCCTCCCCATTCCAGTGAAGCTCACAATTCATCATCAGTTCCCCTGCCTGTCCAGCAAATCTACTCGGCTGAAGTAGTTTTATACAGTAACCCAGTTTCACTACCCACCAAGAATCACTTCTCTGTTGAACTTGCAGAGAGATTTATCAAACTAATCCTATTTTTGCAAGTGATTTTTTATAATGTGGACATCTGAGAGGTGAATTGAAACTCAAATCCTCTCAAATACAATGCACTACAAGCTGAACTTCTCTGGGGACACAGAACCACCACAGGCGTATGGCTGCTGAGCACAAGGAGCCCAGCTGGCTGGAGCAGCACAGCCTAGAGTGGCCTGACCTCTCTGGTCTGGCAAACTCCCTCAGATCCCAAGTATGTCAGACCAAGTAGGTTGAAGATCTTAATCTAATACACAGCTGCAATTCAGAGAAACTAGGAGCATCTGACAGCACTCTTCACAGCCAACAGGAATGTGAGCCTTGAACATTTAAAATAGTAATTTTGTACCATGAACAGTTCGGACTGCAATATAAATTCAAAAGGTATTTAACTTTGAAAGAAGGCAATTTAATTATCTTATGATTTTATATAAAAGATATCTTGGCTTACGCTTGTGCTTCTGTTTCATAATTAACCCGTTGCAATAGGTTATCGATCCCGTTGTACCACGACAGATTCCAAGCCACCTTAAGCATGTCTGACACAGGCTTCAGGGTCAAGCAGTCAGAAGATAACAGCAAAACAACAGAGTTCGGACTAACTGCATGATGAGTTTTGACTCTGACTGGGAGGTGATACCTTTAGAAAAATTATATTGAAATATTCAGTTATATCAAGATATTCAATCCTTGAAGCAAGGTTTTTTGAAAGTCTGAGAGGGAGGAAAAAATCATAGTTACTACTGAAGAACACAGTTTCTTTGTTACCATCTCCTTTGGCTAGCAAATACAGCCTGTTTTCTGGGCTGGCATATAAGAACACCAATGAATTAGGTTGGTAAAACAAATACTGTACAGCTGCTGCTACCCTGGACCCTGATGCTTCCCTGGCTAAAGAACATGCATTCCACCAGGGAAAAAAGCATCCCTCCCCAATATATGTGAAATTTGAGTTATGTGAGGGTGCATGGCTCTTCCTACAAAACTCCTGTCGTCAGATTGCAGCCACACAAGAAAGCAGATCACTCTGTCAATCTGCTCTGTCAACAGACAGTGGCCAGACTGCCTAGCTGCTCTCTTGACAAAATGGCCAAGGAGAAGTACAGCAGACAGGGCTACCCAGTGTCCCAGAAGTCCTGTCTGTCAACACAGGGCCCCCCCAGAGTGTCCACTTTGGCTTTCTGTCAACAGAAACTGTCGAAAAAGGTGTTCCGCCTCCTGGGGGAATGGCAGAACACTGCCAACAGAAGTGTTGTGTTCTATCAATTTACTGTTGACAGAATGCGTTTGTAATGTGGACACCCCATGAGTCTTGTTGACAAAATGGCAGTTTTTTGGAGCATAAAAAACTTTCTAGTGTAGACATACCCTTAGTCTTCAAGGTGCCACAGGACTCCTTGGTCTTTTTGCAGATACAGACTAACATGACTACCCCTCTGAGACATATATAATAAAGGAGAAACGTTTTAGTAACAACCTAAGCCCCGCAAAAAAGAAAGCCACTCAAAGTTGCGCAGAAAGAAAACATTTAAAGAATGTCTTTATTATAATAAAGGCGACAAATGTATCATTTGGTTCCATATTTACTTACTGATCTCCACAGAAATTTATTCAATTTGGAACTTTATTTTTTGTTTAAAAACTGATATTCCCTCACCTACATTCACCCTGACCTCTGACAACCAAGCTGGGGGTTTTTCACCTCACAAAGTTTCATCAATAGCTCGGTGGCCCAAATTAAGCCCAAAGCAGAACAGAAAGCATGGAATACCAAAAATGTGATTTTAATTTCTTTCTTGAGTAGACACTATTTTAAAAGTGACACAAAAGCCAATGTTAACCCAAAATCTAGATTATGTAAATAAAGACGTCTTGGTCAACCTCCTCGGGGGAAAAACGGTGGGAGTCGAGTTCATTCCAATGTAAAGGTTTTGTTTGCTTTTCTCTTTGTGGATTATGTTACACTAAAACAAATATCCTTTGAAGTATTAGTAATCACATCATCATCAATGCTCTGATGCATAAGAACTTGAAATTGATGAGAAAGTAATTATTAATCAAAGTGAAACTGAGTGGTATATTTGTTACCCACGCTTTGGAGAAAAACCAAAATTACTTAATAGTTCAAGCCATGAACTGACTTTAGGGCAAGTGTTACATGTTCACAGACCACTTTAAGAGGTAATCCTTACTGGAAAAATAGGTTACATCTTTAAAATTATTTCAGTTTTAATAGTGTTATACGGTAATAACAAAACCAAGGATACCACCTAACAAATGATTTGCTCTGACTGTTAACCATTATGCAAAAATGTAATGACTTCACTCTCCCCATTTTCTCCATCCACTGAGTTTCATCACATGCTTAGATCATAAGCTCCTTGATAAACAGATGTTGTATCTTTCAGATGTTAAATGCGTTGTGCCCAGCACGAGCCATTAGTCCTTCAGTGGCCAACAGTATTCAGCAGCTGACAGATTTACAGGAAATGTAAAACACAGAGCTAAGAAGAAAGTTAACCTAGCTCACAATTCCAGGTGTTTTAATATCTGAGGACTCAATCTTGCTTACAATTATGTCTATGCTTATGTTTGCACTTGTAAATAATTTTATTATCAATGCAAGATAAAATCCTACATAAAACAGTTCACAGGATAATGGCCTGTTTTCTGTCATCTGCAGCTCAAACAACAGTGTTGGCAAACAACACTCCTTTAGCTTGAATAGAACTGACTTCACAAAAATATAAAATAATCATAAATTTCAGATCTGTTCAGTGAATGGAAGATAATTTTCATGTTTACTAACTAAAATCTCATTGATATAAAAGCTCCACACTGGTTTATCCATAAAATAAGCACTTCAGCAAAAAGCACACACAGCACCATTGCTCTCTATAACAATTTTAGGAAGTCACACAGACGATTAAGAAACTTCCCATAAATTAACAAATAAAATTACAGAAAGCTAATGCATAACAAACTATACTTTAATTTATTCAGTTTGTTTTTATTTCATTTTAATACTTTGCAATTCTTTCATGCATTATGTAAAAATAATTAAATCTCATGTACCAATGTGAGCGCTTGCTTTGTAATTTTTACAGGTTTGGGGGGAAAGATCCATTTCATTTCCATAATTATTTTGTGTGAATTTCAAAATGTACAAATTAGTGAGTTTCTATTTTATCTATATAAGCTCGATAAATTAAGTTAAAAAAATTAAATTAAAAATATCTATCTAAATCTAGATCTAGACAGATTTTTTTTTTTAATCACAAGAATTTATTGGTCCCAAGTGGTTAGCAGTACATACACAGAAATGAAGTTAGTTATTAAGAGGCTTACCGTCTAACAATAGCTACAGGCACACTGAAGTCAGGTAGGTTAGAACAATTACTGGATACAGCATCAGCCCTGCAAAAAGAAAGATTCATCACACAGTGGTACCAGATTGAAATTAATTGCTAGCTGTTATTGCCTGATTTTCCTACTATAGCTCCACCAGGACTTCATGATTCTGATAAGAGAAGTTACTCACCGTAGTAACGATGGTTCTTCAAGATGTGTCCCCATGGGTGCTCCACGATAGGTGTCGGGCTCGCCCCGGCGCTGCAGATCGGATCTTTCCAGCAGTTTCTGCCGGACTGTGCGTGCGCTGGCGCGCGCCACTCCCCTACACACTCCCAGCCACATGCACGATCCAGTCCCCGCCAGTTCCTTGACCAACCGCCTTGGATGCTCCTGAAAAACACCAAACAGAGATCCGAAGCGGGGAGGATGGGCGGGTAGTGGAGCACCCACGGGGACACATCTCAAAGAACCATCGTTACTACGGTGAGTAACTTCTCTTTCTTCCTCGAGTGTCCCCGTGGGTGGCTCCACGATAGGGATAGAATTTATGTGATAGAATTTATGCGTGCCCCTATGAACTCTATGTCCTGTGTGGGGTCGATCTTTGATTTCGCAAGGTTGATGACCAGGCCCAGCGAAGAAAATGTGTTTGCTGTTACGCGTATCATGCGTAGTACCTCCTCCTTCGAGGCCCCTTTCAGTCGGCAGTCATCCAGATATGGGAATATAAATACCCCCGTCTGTGCAGGTAGGCTGACACCACTGCCAGGGTCTTGGTAAAGACTGTGGGGGCCGAGGAGAGGCCGAACGGCAGAACCTTGTATTGGAAATGTTCTTTGCCAACCATAAACCGGAGAAAACGTCTGTGAGCTGGGTGGATCGTTATATGAAAATACGCATCTTGTAAGTCGAGGGCTGCATACCAATCTCCATCGTCCAGTGCCGTGAGTATAGAGGCGACTGTGATCTTCCGAAAGCGTTGTTTGCGCAAGTACCGGTTGCGGCCTCGAAGATCTAAGATGGGCCTCCAGCCTCCTGTTTTCTTCTCTGTGAGGAAGTATCGTGAATAAAACCCTTTCCCTTGAAGTCGCTCCGGCACTCTTTCGACCACCCCATAAGCATCAGGTGGTCCACCTCGTGCTTGAGTTTCGCCTCGTGGGAGGCATCCTTGAGATGAGGCCTGGGCGGAGGTCTTGGCGGTGGGAGCGACTGAAAGGGGATCACGTAACCCGTGGCTATGATCTCTAGTACCCACTTGTCTGTGGTGATCTTTTGCCATTGTGAGTGGAACGGTCGGAGGCGATGATGGAACATTAATTGTGGGTGACATTGCGCGATGGTAGTAATAGTGCAGCCCTCAATCTGTCCGTCAAACTTGTTGCCTTTGGGCCTGCCCCGAGGATGCATGGCCTCGTTGGGAACGTCGCCTGGGAGTTCTATACTGTTGTTGCTGTTGATGCCGCCCTTGGTCGTAGCCCCGTTGGTACTGAGCACGCTGAGGTTGGTATGGGTATCGCCATTGTTGAGGGTAATACTTTTTCTTTCTGTATGGAGGGGTATAAATACCCAGTGTTCTGAGTGTGGCTCTTGAGTCTTTACTGGAATGAAGGACCGAATCAGTTGACTCTGCAAACAACTTCTGCGTGTCGAAAGAGAGATCGACAATTTTTGCCTGCAGATCCCTTGGGATACCCGATGTCTGGAGCCAGGATTGCCTGCGCATGACCACTGCCGTAGCCGTTGAGCGTGCCGCCGTGTCCGCTACGTCCAGGGTGATCTGGACTCCCGTCCTTGAGGCTGCATAGCCCTCTTGCACGATGGCCTTCAGCACCGGCTTCTTATCTTCTGGAAGCGAATCCATGAGTGAAGTAAGCCTGGAGTAATTGTCGAAATTGTGGTTCGCTAGATGTGCTGCATAATTAGCCACTCTCAGCAGCAGGGTGGAGGAGGCGTATACCCTTCTGCCAAATAGCTCTAGCTTCTTGGCATCTCTGTCTGTTCACCCCCGCTTTGTACTGGGAAGTCTTCGATCTCTGCTGAGACGATTCTACCACCAGAGAATTTGGTTGTGGGTGACTAAACAGAAACTCCATGCTCTTCGCCGGGACGAAGTATTTCTTATCCGCCCTCTTGTTTATAGGTGGAGCGGAAGCCGGGGTCTGCCATATGGTAGTAGCAGACTCCATGATTGCTTCGTCGAGCGGGATAGCGATTTTGGACAAGGCCGGAGCCCTCAGGTTTTTAAGGAGCTTGTGGTGCTTCTCCTGCACCTCTGCTGTTTGGATGCCTTGTGTGAAAGCCACCCTTTTAAACAGCTCCTGAAACTGTTTGAAGTCGTCCGGGGGGGGGCAACATCCCCGGGGGCCATAGCCTCGTCGGGGGAGGACAAGGAGGAACCAACTAGGGTAGACCTCCCTTGAACTCTCAGGGTCCTGCTGCTGGTGGTACACCCTCTCACTAGAGGCTTGCGAGGGAAAATCTTGGGGTTCCAAAATCAGCTCCCCTTGAGACAGCTGTGTTTCCGTCCCCGTCCGTGAGTGCCCGCAGGGGACCTGCCTCTGGGTGTATGCCTGTGGTGTCTATGCCCGGCGTGATAAGGACGACCGTGGCAGCACGGGCATGGTTCCTGGGATGGAGACCTGGACCACTCTCGAGCTGCATACCCCCGATGTCTGGAGGAGCGAGATCATCTGGATGATTGAGACAATGGCGAAACTGGTTTGTGGTAGTACTCCAGAGGGTCAAATACCAGAAAAGGCGAGGGTGGCCCGAGCCATGGTGAGGCTGGTTGGAGGATAGGGAAGGAGGCTCTGGGTAGGCTGGGGGAGACCCATGTCTCCTAGTTGGTGTACGCAGCATAAGGGGAGGACTTCTTGAGAGCAGCCCTGCAGCCCTGTCCAGAGAAGGGCTGCGGTGCCAGGTTTTCGCTGCTGCCTTTCCCCTCCCCTGTGGGGCTGGCTCCGCCCCTCCCCGTGCCAGGGATCTCGGCCCCGCTGTCGGCGCCGCACTCAGCACGCTCATCTGCGGTGCCGCGTGGGTGGTCTCCTCCGGTGCCTGCAGGCTACGGGCCTGTTGGCCCTGCACCGTTGGTGCCGCGGGGGTCTGTGCCGCTTGCGGCGGTGCCGCCGGTTCTGGCGCTTACCTGGCCACTGCTCTGAATGCGCGGGCCAGCTGTTTAGTAATCGGAGGCTCAGCCTCTGCCACGTGCGTTGCTGCGCTGCCGCTTGCTTGTGACTGCGGCTGGGGGCTGTGAGCTACGCCCGTCCCGCTCGCTGTGACCGCCGGCAGGGATCGGGCTGGAGAGAGCTTCCTCCGTTTCTGCACCGAGGGGGTGAAGGAGACCACCTTCCTTTTATGGAGCCCTGTGGGTCCCTCCGGTTGAGGCCTCTCCGGCATATCTGGCTGGAGGGCCTTATCAAACAGCAGCATTTTCAGCCGCATTTCTCTGTCCTTTCTGGCTCTGGCTGTGAGCTTTGCACAGAAGGAGCATTTCTGGGTGACGTGTGATTCCCCCAGGCATCTGATACATTGACTGTGCCCATCAGAGGCCGGCATAGCTTTGCAGCAGGACTCACACTTCTTGAATCCTGAAGAGGACATTGTGGTGAGTCTTTGAGCTGTTAATAGGGTACTTAGCACCTTCTCTGTGCCTGTTCCCCTCTCACGGACTCCAGCCTGCCGCAGCAGGCGGCCTACTGGCCTCCACGTCCCCGGGGTGCCTCCGCTCCTCCTCTCGTTTCTAAGACTTTTATATATATTATTATTTTTTTTTTGTAATAAAGAAACAAACAATTTTACTAAGAACTCTGAAAGAGAACTAAACTGAAAAACTCTAAATACACTGACTCTGGCCGCAGCCTGAGCAGATTCCATCTGCAGCCAATGGCGGTTAAGAAGGAACTGGCGGGGACCGGATCGCGCACATGGCCGGGAGTGCGCATGGGAGCGGCGCGCGCCGGCGCATGCGCGGTCCGGCAGAAACTGCTGGAAAGATCCGATCTGCGGCACCGGGGCAAGCCCGACACCTATCGTGGAGCACCCACGGGGACACTCGAGGAAGACGCAATATTTTATTTCCTTCCACCTCTGTAGCTCTTCAGAAGATATTTCTGAACAAACAACTACATTCCCATAATATGAATTTATTAACATTGACTTTATGCATATTATACATATTCTACATGTAAAAATCAAAATATTTGTTATATAATGTGTCTTGTATGATAATATTACAATGGCATATTAAAATGTGACAACTGGTTCAAATTACTTTTATATGAAGAAATACAGACTTAACAACTCTTTCCAATAAGTTTCAAGTATATGAACGGCAAGAAGACAATATCAACCCATTTCAATTATTTAAATTTATTTTGAGGGATGAAACATATATAAACTGGTCATTTTTTGATAGAAGTAAGTATTTCTAAACAGAATCCCAGCTACCAACGAAGCAGTGATTTTTTTTTAAATTTAAAAGAACAGAAAGATGATCCAGAGCTTACTGTTCAAATTGGTGAATACAGTTACAGAAACAGTATGCAAAAAAAAAAGGGGGGGTAGGGGGGACAGCACTTGCAATAATATAACAATTTAATATACACAGAGAATTGTTACAAAATATTTATATTGCGGTAGCATCCAGAGGCCTCAGTCACTTTGTGGCTGTATTATGGTAAGCACCGTATGAACATGACTAACAAAGTACTTATCAAATTGTAAGAAATGGTTATATACTTCATTAATGTATTCAAAAATAAAAGTACAAAGAATCTGCTGTAAAGTTAAAGGAAATGTCTTATGCCTCTATTGGAGTTATTCATTGTGGCTGGGTCTACAAGTGTCCCTTCCTTTTGAAAGGTGCATGTTAATGAGCAGGTTTGAAAGATGCTAATGAGGCACTGCAATGAATATGCAGCGCCTCATTAGCATAATGGCGGCTGCGGCAATTCGAATGTGGGGCTTTTCGAATCGCGCGCTGCCCATGGAGACGGGACCTTCTGAAAGGACCCCCCCCACAGTTTTCGAAAGCCCTTCCTCCTATCTGGTGATCATTGCAGAGCCTCATTAGCATCTTTCGAACCTGCTCATTAACGTGCCCCTTTCGAAAGGAAGGGGCATGTGTAGACCCAGCCTGTAAGTTCAACAACTCAACAGCTGGATCAGAACCATGACAGGAGGCCATTAAAACTTAAATCCATTGGCATCGATATAGTAGCACCCTTTCATATCAAAAGGCTTTAGATCAGGCTCTTTATTAAATTTTGTAGGACAAATATTTTTAAGAAAACTATACAGAAATAAATTTTGGAGCAGATTTTCAAGTCTACATACCACCATCAGAAAAACCCAGATTTTGATACTAAGGGATAACAAAAAGAGATAAAATTAAATTGCTATACTTTAGCTCACCAGATTTCTTTTCGTGCTACTTCATCAAACAGTAGAAGACAAAGAACTGCTGCACTTTCAGTCAGAACAGCACAGTCATCTTGGAATATCAAGGAAACTATATAAAAAGATAGAGTTAAAACACTCTTCAACAAACCATTGATAATACAACATACTGATGTAGCTCTTTTAACTCAAAAAGTGTACTAACTTCAACAGGAACAGAATCATGGCTCAAATCAATAAGCCATTTTTTCTTAAAATGTGATGCTACCTGAAGTAGCCAAAGATTAAATCCTGTGCCAGAGGAGAGTTTGATATTTTGTTTGCTTGCTTGTTTTGGTGGGGGAGGGGAGCATATAACTACGTAATCACATTTCAGACATTTTCTTTCTGTTCAAAGAATACCAAAGCCACTTCAAAGCTTTTCCCAATTACCTCTCAATAATGTGAGCAGGATAGAAGGCTGCTGTGCTAATGACAGGCGTATAACTGGATCAGCATATACAAGTTTTCGCAGAAGCGTAAGGCATGGCAACACAATACATTCCATGATCTGCAGGAGATTGGAAAAAGTATGTTAACGTAGGCTTCTCTACACGTACTACTATATAGTCAATTACATGAGAAAACTCTTAATTAATGAATAGTAGATACTGACATTGTAGGAATCAACACATTTCTACTATTTATGCCCCTCCAAAGATCAAAAGCACCAATACCTTGAAAACTATTAACGAATCGGAATGAATATGGAAAGGAGTATATCCAAAGTGGCTGTAACCAATTCAGCAGCAATTTTTAATTACTTCCAAGTGTAAATAGATACTTTTTTCTGTACCTCTAACCTCACAGTCATCTTTGAACGTTCATTTCAAAGAACACAATTAAAGTCCTTTCCATCTTCAAAAAAATTTGCAAATAGTTCTAGTTAAATAAAGTGTAATATTTCATGTTATGGCATTTTTCACCTGCAGATCTGAAAATGGCTAAATTTTATCATCCTAAAATTATAGATATGAAAACTGAAGAACAGATAAATGAGGTAAATTGCCCAAGATCAGAGAGTCTGTGGACAGGCTAGAAACAGAACCAAGGCCTCATTCAAACCATAAAAAGCAGAATACATAGGAACAGTTTGTCCAGTGAACATCAAGAAAAAAAGCCAGTATCTCTTTCAGACATCAGTATATCAGAGACTATTCCACTACTTTACATTCCTTGGTTTCCATACTTAAGATCTGTTTTGTGACATCTGCTAGCATCACTAAAGTCTGCTTCCGAGGTTTTGTTTAATTCTCTGCTCTTTCCAATAGCTCACTGGCAGCCCCCTCAAAAGGATACTGTACATTTTAAAAAATTATTGAAAAATTTATATTGCAACATAACTTAGTGAAGCAGTTTGAGAAAATTTATCTTATTGTATGTGGTTATTGTATGTTATTGTATGTAGTCAATATCTAAGTACAAAATAAAAATTAATTGAATGCATGTGTTCACTAAAATACAGTCTCATTGCCCCAAGGGAATTCCCTTCAGATCAGAGTAGACACGCTGGTTGGGAGTTTGCACTGATGCAGCTGATACCTAAAAACCACCCTTGAACTGTGACTGGAATGACAGCCCTGGAGACTGAATTTCTCTAACAACAGAACAGGTATCAGTGACAGACTTAACCTCACAAAACTTTTAATATTCCAATTTTAGTCTAGTCTTCACTCATGATGGATATTCAAGATTTTTGTGATCTATAAGGTTCATTTTGAAAGTTGAAGTTAGAGACTTTGCCTTCTTTGACAATCAATATACCTCTCTCTCCTACCTGTCCACATTGAGCACACCATAGATAAATAGATGAAAAACCAATCAGAAAAGGAGGAGACAAAATTAGTGATTGTTTACTGTGATTTCAAAATTTGCTATGCACATATTCAAACCCTCCTTCTCACCCCCAAATTAAGAGTAAAGTTTTCAGACGTGCTTAGACGTGACTTTTAATGTGACATAGGTTCTTGGATAATTTCAGCCCTAACTTTTGACCCTACATTCACAACCAGTGCTCTTCCTCAATCCTACATATTAATCAAAACAAAAAAGCAGTCCAGTAGCAGTTTAAGGACTAACAAAAAGGCCTGAAGAAGTGGGTCTATGCCACAAAAGCTCACCACCTAATAAATTATTTTGTTAGTCTTTAAAGTGCTACTGGACTGCTTTTTTGTTTTGATAGTATATAGACTAACATGGCTAACTTTCTGTTACTGCGTATTAATGGATTTCTACTCTAATATTATATAACAAAAATTCTGCTCTCTTGCATCAGTACGATAGTATTAATGATCAATAATTCCAGAAGTCAAACAGATTTTTCTCTTGCTATTATACATATTGCACAAAAACATGCTGCAATTCTAAAACAAAATTGTTAAAAGAGAATTGTAGGAATTAAATGTCTTCTGCTGGTCCTTGTTGATTTAGATCAGATAAGATACTTTTATCAATATTTAAAAAGATTTCTTCATAAACTTCTAAAAACTTCAGTCAAATTCACAAGTGTTATGGGGACGTCTGACTCGGGAGGAAATTTTGCTACCCAAAATTAAAAATTCTGTGCCAAAAATTTAAACATTCTGCACATTTTATTTTTCAGTAAATGTAGAGGTTCCAGCATAGCAGTGATGATAATAGGCAACTGAATGAAGGGGAGAGAACACACTGAATGCCCTACCCAGAGAGCAGATTTGGCTGTAAGACTACATATGAACCAGATGCAGCACAAGAACTGGTGTGCCACAGAAACATCCCAGGGCCCTGATCCTCCACACCAGGAGCACTGAAATAACAAATGATAGGGACAGAATCTCATATGCATGCCCAATCCGACTCACAACCCAGGTGTGGGGCAAGCAGACTCAGACTGATATGATCCAAGTGTAAAGGGGCTTAGTGTGGGGTGATCAGGTTCTGTGTGGGGAAAATCTGTATATGACCTACTCAGCTGTGTGGGAAGGGGAGCTGGATGCGCAGACAATCTCTGAGTAGAGGGGGGTCTTGGTAAAGAACAGTTAGAAATCTTGTGGGGACAAGTGAAGATGGGCTTGACTCCTGGGCCTCTCTGCCCCCAGGAGGGCTCACCATGGCTGGGGGACAAGGGGCAGGGCTCCCTTTCCCTGGTGGAGCTCCCACCAGCAGGACTCTGCTCCTGGCCACCCAGGGGCTCTCTGCTCAAGCAACATCCGTGGGCCTGCCTAACCATGGATGTTGACAGAGTTTCAACCTGTATAATGATAGTTAAATTGAAGAACAAGCTTCCAAGGTTGTCTACAGAATTCTCCCTGCTGGAGGTTTTTAAGTAGTGTGTGTGAAAGTACCTGTCAGGAGTGGTCTAGTCTTATGTGGCCCTGCCTCAATACAGAGGGATAAACTCAATGTCCACTTGAGGTCCCTTCCAGAACATTTCTATGAGTCTTTGTTAATGGGAATAGTGTTCCTTCCACCATAATTTAGGTAACTTAACTATACGAACTACATATACGGATTAATAGAGAATCTACCCTAAGCAAAGTCCAAGTGAAAAAAAACAAGCATACAGCAAGATTACATACTTGTGGTCTTACATGTGCATGATATTAATGCAATTAATGTACAGAAAGATATCGAGTTCTACTACTTTTACTGCAACATTTTAAAAAAGTCATTATATTTTTACCTTGCCATCACGATGTACACATTCATTAAAGTAAACAAATAACTTATCCATCACACCCAGTTTTTTTACAACATCATGCTTTTTGGTATCTGTAAGAAAAAAAAAGTTAACAAAAACCAGGAGTTGCGTATCAATTTTATATTGACCTTCCTCTGTAGGAGCACACACTATTTTAATCCTGGAGAGATGTACTAATTTTATATAACCAAATGCCAAAACCTCTGGTCTGCACTACAGTTTTGTCAACAAAATGTGTGGAGCATCTATACTCAAAATAGAACAACAGATATTTTGGAGCATAAGCTTCCATTGGCAAGACCCGCTTCATCAGATGCATCAGGTTGCATCTGATGAAGCGGGTCTTTGCCCACGAAAGCTTATGCTCCAAAATATCCGTTAGTCTATAAGGTGCCACAGGACTTCTTGTTGTTCTCGAAGATACAGACTAACATGGCTACCTCTCTGATACTTATACACAAAATGTCTTGTCAACAGTCTGTCGATAAAAAGCGGTACTTCTGCCGACAACATTCTGTCTCTCCACAATGAGGAATAAAGCCCATGTTGACAATGTCTGACAACAAAAAAAGCTGTGTAGATGCTTCAGGAGGTCATCTGTTCACAGACAAGTCTTCTGGTTCATCGGGCAGCCCTGTTTGTTGGCCCTTCTGTCAAGAGAGTGAGTGAAGCGCTCTTTCAATCAGCTGTTGTGCGTGGACGTGATCTGTCAACAGAAATTTTGCTGGAAGAGCTCCTCTGACAATAGCTTCTGTTGACAGATCGCTATAGTGTCTATGTACAGAACTGGTACAGCAAGGTAAGCCTCCTCACAGACTTGTAAACCTACTAAATATAAGAGTTCATTAACTCATTTCCTTTAGCATGAAGTGGAGATTAGAGAATGATTTTTACCATTATGCCTCATGTGAAAGAATCTGTACCTCATTGCCAGTCTCTTGCATATACTGGCCCCTTGGATTATTTTATTAAATACTCTGAATACTAGTTTAATCAAAAGCTAATGACAAGGATAAACTCTTTGGGGGAAGAGTCTTTTTATTTGTACAGAGCCTAATACCACAAGGCTCAGGTTCATAAGAGGAGTTCCAGTAGCAGTCTCAATAAAAACCAAAAATAAAGGAAAAGCTGGATGAAATCTCATCTCTAATAAACCAATGGCAAAACTTCCACAGACTTTGATGGAACTAGGATTGCACAGCAGCCAACACAGAATGTAGCTCATTCAATGTAAAAGAATTGCATGTATCTATCTGACCTACCAAGAAAATGCTGAATTTGATACTTGGAAGGCCAGAATTTTGCATTTCATGATACAGAACTGAATTAGTGCCTGGTTTCTTGCCAACAGAAAGACACAGTACTTTTGTTACTGGAATGTGACTAGATTGTGTACAGATCAGATCAGATCAGATCCACTTTTGGAATGTGCCAGCGCACTCTACGTAAAGTCTGGTGCTCCTGCGTTTGGCTTACAAAGTGACGTGGGACCACCCATTGGATCAAAGAATGTTCCCTTCAAAGTATGAATGCCTTCACTTAAATTTGTTCTTCTTAAAATTTAAATATTTCCCTCTATATGCTCCAGATTATCCCACAGATTTTTTTTTTAGACTCATGATACAAATTTACTAACCATCACTTCAAACAAATTTTATAGAGCATGGAATGGAACATCGCTTTCCAAAATCTACTACATTAAAAAAAACTCAAGAAATATATAAAACTTATTCATCATAGACAGTGTAACCATAGAAGCTAAATTTGATTCTGTCAAAATCACATCCAACTCATAAAGTGACATTTCAACCCATTTTAATTGTAGACAGCTTTGTAGGATTACACAGAGTAAAAGAATGTTATGTAGGTGAAGTCTTGGCACCATTCAGGTCTTGGCCAGCAAGGAACATAAAATTCAGAAAGACAGAAGGAATGCCGCATTCAGAGTCAAACACCTTTAGCACTCTTGGGGTGTGTCTACATGGGTGCAAATCTTCGAAATCTTCGAAACAGCCATGCTAGCAGCCATTTTGAAGATTACGAAGGGGCGCTGAATTGAATGTTCAGCCCCTCACTAGCATTAGGATGCTTCTGGTCACAACGTCGCTTTCAAAAGCTGCGGGTTAGTGCAGCTACACAAGGATCCTTTCGAAAGGACCCCGCACCCCAATCAGTGAGCGGGATAAGGGGATTTCGAAAGGTGCGGGGTCCTTTTGAAAAGGACCCCCAGCTATCCGTGCTGAGCTGCGTGCTTTCTAAAGCAGCGCTTTCGAAGCGCCATGGCTGGAAGCGTCCTAATGCTAATGAGGCACTGAATATTCAGTTCAGTGCCTCATTAGTAATCTTCTAAATATGGCTGTTTCGAAGATTTGTGCCCATGTAGACACAGCCTTGCTTTCTATACATGATAATGTACACTAATGTAATGTAATGTAAACTGTTCCTCGTTAGCTGCAGTTGAATCTCTACTGTGCCAAGACACATGAGTTGAGACCCATGGTGAGAATGACCAAGTCAGACTTTACCACACAACACTTTTCATAAATAAAAGCAATAGTTACTTGCTTTCTTTCAACTTACTCAATGTTGTACTAGATTCTTTAATGTTGAATAGCAACAGAGAGGGACCTGTGCTAGTCTATATACTATCAAAACAAAAAGCAGTCAAGTAGCACTTAAAAGACTAGCAAAATAATATATTATAATAAAAATAATAATAAATTATTTTGCTAGTCTTTAAAATGCTACTTGACTGCTTTTTGTTTTGATAGATTTTTTTTAAGGGGAAGATCTAACTGAGCTGAGAGAAAAAGAGAAGTTACTCACCGTAGTAACGATGGTTCTTCGAGATGTGTCCCCATGGGTGCTCCACGATAGGTGTCAGGCTCGCCCGGCGCCACAGATCGGAAATCTTCCAGAAGTTTCTCCTGGATCGCGCATGCACCGGCGCGCGCCGCCCCCCTGTGCGTCCCCGGCCACGTGCACGATCCGGTCCCCGCCAGTTCCTTGACCAACCGCCTCGGATGCTCCTGAAAAACACTAGACAGAGATCCGAAGTGGGGAGGATGAGCGGGTGGTGGAGCACCCACGGGGACACATCTCGAAGAACCATCGTTACTACAGGTGAGTAACTTCTCTTTCTTCTTCGAGTGGTCCCCGTGGGTGCTCCACAATAGGTGACCACCCAGCAGTAACCCAAGTAAGGAGGTGGGTATGTGCAGCTTGCCCCCGAGAGGACTGCTGTCGACAGACGGATATCCTCTTCGAATACCCAAGGCAGGGCATAATGTTTGGCGAAGGTGTCATAGGATGACCAGGTCGCCGCTCTACAGATGTCTGTTAAGGCGATGCCCTTGAAGAAGGCTGTTGACGCCGCCACCGCCCTGGTGGAGTGAGCCCTGGGCGGGGCCAGCAAAGGAGTCTTTCGAAGTTCGAAGCACATTTTTATACAGGACACAATGTGCTTTGAGATTCTCCGGGAAGAGAGACCTTCTCCTTTTGACCCAGGAGCGAGAGAGACTAGAAGCCTGTCCGTTTTCCAGAAGGACTTAGTTCTGTCTGTGTAGAAGGCCAACGCCTTCCTCACATCTAGGAGATGCAGGCGTGCCTCCTTGCCAGAGCTGTGAGGCTTCGGGTAAAAACGAAGGTAAAACTATTGGCTCGTTAAGATTGGACTTCGAAGAGACTTTTGGAACAAAGGCTGGGTGCAGCCTTAAGGTTACCGCCTCCTTTCAGAATACTGTGCAGTGCGGCGTTGCCATCACTGCCGTGAGCTCACACACCCTGCGGGCTGACGTAGTTGCAAGGAGGAAGGTTGTTTTTATTGTAAGGAGACGTATGGGAACTGTGGCTAATGGTTGAAAAGGTGGACCCGATAGCGTGCTGAGCACCAAGTCCAAATTCCACGATGGTGGAAGTGGTTTCCGAGGGGGGGTACAGGTTTACCAACCCCTTCAAGAACCTGGTAATGATAGGATGGGCGAATACTGTGGGCCCTTCCTCCGTATGCTGAAAAGGCTGATATAGCAGCAAGGTGGACCTTTAGCGAGGCTAGAGAAAGCCCACCTCTCTTGAGGTCCAATAAGTATTCTAGTATTACAGGTATAGGAACGTCAAAGGGAGCTAACTGCTTGGCGGAACACCAGGCTGTGAAACGGGTCCATTTGTGTTTGTAAGTCCTCCTGGTGGAGGTCCTTCAGCTACATTCCAGGACTTGTTGTGCTCCCTCCGTACATGTGCTCTTTAAGGAGCTGAGCCATGGATTAGCCATGCTTATGGGTATAGACCTTAAGGGTGTGGGTGCACTATGGATCCTTGAGCCCGCGGGAGTAAGTCCGGCACCACCGGTAGAGGGAGCAGCAGGCAGTCTGACATGTGCAGAAGCAAGGGAAACCATTGCTGCCGATCCAAAGCAGGACTATGAGTATCATGAGAGCTCTCTCCCTTCTGGCTTTGTGCAAGACCTTGCGGATAAGCACTGTGGGGGAAACGCGTAAAGTAGGGAGCCCTTCCATGAAAAACATGAATGCGTCCCCCAGGGACACCCGCCCCACTCCTGCCCTGGAGCAGTGCTGGGGACACTTTTTTTTTTTTTTTTGTACTGGGTGGCAAACAGATCTATCTGGGGGAACCCCCATGTATGAAAAATGCTCTGTAGCAGATCGGAGCGGATCTGCCATTCGTGCGTGATTGCGAAGCGCCTGCTCAGCTGATCTGCATTCACGTTGTGAGCGCCCGGCAAGTATGAGGCTTTCAACGTTATGTTGTTGGCGATGCACCGATTCCACAATCGGAGTGCTTCCGCACATAGGGCACAGGATCGTGCTCCTCCTTATCGATTGATGTAGAACATAGTGAAGGTATTGTCGGTATTGAATCCCGACTACTTTGCCATGTAGGTAATCTCAAAAATGTTTGCAGGCGTTGAACACTGCTCTGAGCTCCAGTATGGATATGTGCAGTGTCTGTTCCACAGGGGACCACAGCCCTTGCGCTACCTTGTCACTGATGTGCGCTCCCCAACCCACGTGGGAGGCGTCAGTAGTAAGAAAAAATAGAAATTTGTGGCTGGAGAAAAGGCACCCCCACTAGCAGATTCTCGGTATTTTCCCACCATGCCAGGGATCTGCGCACCTCTGTTGTGCGCGACACCACCCTGTGGACAGTGCGGGATGGCAGTTTGTAAACGCTCGCTAGCCAATGCTACGGGCTTGACATGTGCAACCTGGCATTCTGTACCACAAACGTCGCTGCCGCCATATGGCCCAGCATCTGTAGGCACGGTAAGGTCGGCACCATGGGGCTCTATGTAATGACTTGCACCAGCGAACTGATTGCACGGAAGTGGGCGTCGGGTATGTACACCCTTGCTGTGATAGAGTTTATGCGTGCCCCTATGAACTCTATATGTTGTGTGGGTTCGGACTTTGACTTTGCGAGGTTGATGACTAGGCCCAGCGAAGAAACGTGTCCGCTGTGACGCGTATCATGCGTGAGACCTCTGCCTTCGAGGTCCCTTTTAGGAGGCAGTCGCCCAGATATGGGAGAAATAAACACCCCCTGTCTGTGCAGGTAGGCTGACACCACTGCCAGGGTTTTGGTAAAGACTCTGGGGCCCGAGGAGAGGCCGAACGGAAGAACCCTGGGCTGGAAGCGCTCCTGGCTGACCGTGAAGTGGAGGAAGCGTCTGTGTCCCGGGTGGATCGTTATATGAAAGTAAGCATCTCGTAAGTTGAGTGTTGCAACCCAGTCTCCATCGTCCAGTGCCATGAGTATCAAGGCAACTGTGATCATCCGAAAACATTGCTTGCGCAAGTAACGGTTGAGGCCCCGAAGATCTAAGATGGGCCTCCAGTCTCCTGTTTTCTTCTCTGATAGGAAGCAGCATGAATAAAAACCTTCCCCTGGAATTATTCCAGCACTCTTTCCACCGCCCTTGTGAACATAAGGTGATTCACCTTCTGCTTGAGCCTCGCCTCGTGGCAGTGCCCCTGAGGTGAGGCCTGGTGAGAGGCTTCGTCGGTGAAAGCGACTGGGAGGGGATCGCGTAACCGTGGCTATGATCTCCAGCACCCATGTGTCTGTGGTGATCTTTTGCCATTGGGAGTGGAACGGTCTGAGGTGATGATGGAACATGAGATGAGAGTGGCATTGAGCGAGGGTATAGATAGTGCAGCCCCCGACATACCCGTCAAACTTGTTGCCTTTGAGGCCTGACCCGAGGGCGTACGGCTTTGTTGAGAATGTCGCCTAGGGTTCTGTACTGTTGCCGCTATTGATAGCATCCTGTGGCTGTAGCCCCGTTGACATTGAGCATGCTGTGGTTGTAAACGTAGCGTCTTTGCTGAGGATAACATTTTTCCTTCCTGTATGGGGGAGTATAAATGCCCAAGGTTCTAAGTGTAGCTCTCGAGTCCTTACTGGAGTGAGGGACCGAGTCGGTTGAGTCTGCAACACAGCTTTTGTGTATCAAAGGGAAGGTCCACGATCTTCGCCTGTAGGTCCCTCGATATACCCGACGTCTAGGGCCAGGATTCTCTATGCATGACCACTGCTGTAGCCGTTGAACATGCCGCCGTGTCCGCCACGTCCAGGGCGATCTGGACTCCCGACTGCAATGCTGCGTAGCCCTCTTGAACAATCACCTTTAACACTGGCTTTTTGTCTTCCGGGAGTGACTCCATGAGGGGAGTAAGCCCGGAGTAATTATCAAAATTATGGTTTGTTAGGTGTGCCCATAATTTGCCACTCTCAATAGAGAGGCCCATAGGAGAGGAATATACCTTCCTGCCAAACAGCTCTAGCTTCTTAGCATCTGTGTCTGATCCCCCGATTTGTACTGAGAAGCCTTTGACCTCTGCTGGGACGACTCGACCACCAAAGTATTTGGTTGTGGGTGCCTGAAGAGGAACTCCATGCCCTTAGCCGGGACGAAGTATTTGTTATCCGCTCTCTTGTTCGTAGACGGAACAGAGGCAGGAGTCTGCCATATAGTAGTGGCTGACTCCAGAATGGCGTCGTCCAGCGGAATAGCAATTTTGGATGAAGCCAGGGGTCTGAAATTTTTCAGGAGTTTGTGATGTTTCTTCTGCTCCTCTGCCATTTGAATGTCTTGCGTGAAAGTCACCCTTCTAAACGGCTCCTGGAAGTGTTTAAGGTCATCGGGGGGAGAGACATCCCCAGGGGCCATGGCCTCATCTGGGGAGGATGAGGAGGAACCACTAAGGTAAACCTCCCTCGAACCCTCGGGTTCCTGCGGTCGATGATACACTTGGTCGCCGGAGGATTGTGAAGGAAAGTCTTGGGGTTCTAAAATTAACTCCCCTTGAGACAACTGTGTTTCCGTCCCCGATCGGGAGTGCCCGCAGGGGTATTGAGCGGCCGGGGGGGGGGGCGGGGCCTGCTCCGGGTGTAGGACTGTGGTTTGTCTGCGTCCAGCATGATAAGGACGACCATGGCAGCATGGGCAAAGGTCTGAGGATGGAGACCTAGACCACTCACGGGGTGTGTACCCCCGATGTCTGGGAGAGCGAGACCTCTGCGACGACACAGATAGAGGTGAAACTGGCTTCTGATAGTACGCCAGGGGATCCAATCCCAGAAATGGTGAGGGTGGCCCAAGCCATGGTGACATTGGTTGGAGGAAGGGAGAAGAAGGAGTTTGTTTGTTTTTTTGTTTGTTTTTTTTTTCGGATGGGCCGGTGGAGAGACAGGCCTTCGGTGCAGCGTGTGAATCTCAGGGGGAGGGCTTGGTGCTAACAGCAGCACAGCCCTGTCCAGAGATGGACTGCAGTGCTGGGTTTTTGATGTTGCCTTGCCCCTCTGCTGCGGGGCCGACACCGCCCTCTCCCGTGCCGGGGATCTCGGCCCCGCTGTCAGCGCCGCGCTCGGCACCGTTAGCTGCAGTGCCGCGTGGGTATCCCCCTCTGGTGCCTGCAGGCTCCATGCCTGGCAGCCCTGCACTGCTGGTGCCGCGGGGGTCGGTGCCGCCGGTTCTGGTGCTTGCCTGGCTCACGCACTAGGCGCCGCGCGTGCCAGCTGTTGTATAACCGGAGGCTCAGCCTCTGCCACGTGCACTGCCGCTTGCCCGAGTATGCGGCTGGTGGCTGCGTGCTCCGCTCATCCTGCTCGCTGCAAACGCACGGCAAGGATCGAGCCAGGGAGTTTCCTCCATTTCTGCACTGAAGGGGTCAGAGAGCATTTTACGCGTCATCGCTCTGTCCTTCCTGGCCCTGGCTGTGAGCCTAGCACAGTGAGAACGCGTCTGGGTAAGCTGTAATTCCCCCAGGCGTCGGATGCCTTCGCTATGCCCCACGGAGGCCAGCATAGCTTCACGGCATGACTCACGCTTTTTAAAACCTGAAGAGGCCATTGCGGTGAGTCCTTTATTGTTAACAGGGTACTTAGCACTTAATCCGTGCCTTTCCACCCCAAATAGTGATCACCGGCCTCCGGCTTCTCTTCTCCGCTCCTCTCTTTTTTTTTTTTTTGCTGATATTCTCTTTGTCTTTGCCTTCTCTCTCTCTCTCTCTTTTTTTTTTTTTTTTAAATAACCAAAAACAACAAATTGCACGTGGAACAAAACCACTAAGTAATCTGACTCTGGCCTTAGCCTGAGTGGATTCCGTCTGCAGCCAATTGCGGTTGAGAAGGAACTGGCGGGGACCGGATCGTGCACGCGGCCGGGGGTGCGCAGGGGGGCGGCGCACACCGGAGCATGCGCGATCCAGGAGAAACTGCTGGAAGATTTCCGATCTGCGGCGCCGGGCGAGCCCGACACCTATTGTGGAGCACCCACGGGGACCACTCGAAGAAGAAAGGTAAGTTATAAGAACTTTTGGAAAGCTCATTCCTAAGGCTATTCACTCTGTCTGTGTCTACACTAGCAAATTCTTTTGGAAAATCCGGCGCTTTATCAAAAGAACTCACAGTGTGTCTACACACAAAATGAGCTCTTTCGATCCAAAATCAAAGAAAGCGGCTGTTTTTCCAGAAACCCTCTTCCACTCCTGGATCAGGTAGAGCACCTTCTTTCGAAAGCTTCTACCAAAAAAAAAGCTAGTGAAGATGCTCCAGGGGCACTTTGTTCAAAAGAGCAGTCCTCATGGTGCCAGAGTGTTCAAAGAGCAGATCGCTCTTTTGATATCCTTTTTTGTGTGCGGATGAGCTCTGTCAAAGTTGTTTTGACAGAGATCTTACAGGAGAACTTCTTTCGAAAGATCATTGTAGTGTAGATGCAGCCTCTAGGTAAGTCACAGCAATGTTCTGGTATGGTTATGGTCTGAAGAAGTGGGTCTGTCCCATGAAAGATCACCTAATAAATTATTTTGTTCGTCTTTAAACTGCTACTTGACTGCTTTTTTGTTTCAGTGTATAAACATTAGCCAAAGCCTCAAGCCACTTGGATAAGCGAAGACTTTATTGTTCCACTAGCTGCTCATGTTCTTAAGGGACACTGAATCAAATCAGTTAAACCCTGACGTCGCCCACTGGAAGAAAACACTGCAATCTTAAAAAAAAGTCTCGGCCAAAAATGGAATAAAACTGGGCTCCTTCCACTCAAGGAAGAAATAGCTAGCATGGAAGCAATTACCAGAATCATTATCACTAATAATCAAGAATAAATTAGGTATGAATTCCAAGAAAGAAAAGGAAGGTAAGCCATGTTGACTGGGACAATCTAAAAAGTCCTACTTTAAAATCCCATCATCAGGTTCATCTTAACTTTGCAGAATTATACTTGCCCCTCACCTAGGCAGAGCCACTCCCCACCCCCGCCCCCAATGGGAGAATAAAATCTATGTCCCTCAATCTCAAGCATAACAAAAGCAAGCAAACAAATTTTGAACTTGGGCTGTGAAATTTTCATGACAGATTTGCAATATTGGTCAGGTAATATAAGTGGAACTTAGGTAGTTAAAAGCTGAAAATAGCATTCCAAGCAGAAAACCCTTTCACAAGCACATGAATCAATACTTCCAGAAGACTTTACCTTGCATAATTATAGCTAGCTGCTCTGCTGCAGACTTTCTCAAAACTAGGTCAATAGTTTCAGAAGTAAGAATACCATACAGTTTTTCCACTGTCTCATCCTATTAAAACAAAGTCATATTTAGAAATACATATTAAACGTCTCAAACAGTAAACTACCCCACTTATTCCCTCAAAGTGTAGGGAATATAACAAAAGATATGAATAAAATACATGACTACAATCCACTCTTATAAAATCATTACAAACAGCATAAACATTCACTCCAGAACCCATCATGGTATGATCTACTGAACTTCTGAAGAATATCTTAAGGAACGGAAAACTAGCAATTTCCTGCATGTAGCAACTGGAAATAACAACAACAACATACCAAAGTATGCAAATACTGTCATTTCAAAAAAAGGATATTTATAGTTATATTCTTCTTTCATGCCTATATTCATGATTATATGATGGAATTACCTACAAAAGCATGGAACTACAGTCAATAGTCCTATATCCTACATTCAGTATATGTGAATGCTTGATATTTCAGTGCATATACTTTTAGCTAAATACAAAAGACTATCTGTAAAATGGCTTGTGGTTAGGGCAGTTACTAATTAAGTTTGACATGTATAAATAAATTTTAGATCTTAAGGTTTTGCTTTAAACCAATGGTAAACTAGGTGGCTGGATTATTTTTATGTCAGAGGAAGTGTCATCTTTCACAGGTCATTCAGCATTTCAATTTACTTCACTGGTGGACGTTTGCTTCTGTTAGTTGCCTGCAGTCCATGAACTTCCAATCTAGAGTCCAACAGCCATAGCAGGTCTTGGATTTTGATTTATATTATAGATACAAGATTTGCTTGTATGATAAGGAACTGTCTAAGAAGGAACTCCTGACTGACTGCTGGGACCAGGCAAGGACTGAGCCCAGAACCTAGCCAGAACAAGCAATTGTACTGCCATGGGCCCTGTTATACTGTTTTAAAGTAGTGTCTTCAGGGAGGAACCCTTAGTAGAAGACAGTGTGTGTGTCAGAGACACAGCTAGCGGGCCAAGTCATTGAAGACCCACGGAAAAAAACACTGGTGCAGGAGGGGAGAGCTGGAGGCATTCATAAAAAGGTGGACTGTGGTCCAAAAACTAAGGAATGGGAGACCCTCACTATACTAGAAGGGGAGACTCACAAGGGGTGGGTATTGACCCCATCACACATCTTATAATATAGAAACTGCTCTTAAAGTTTGTAGGATAGGGACTCTCTGGAAGACTTCTAAGGGCAAGACAATTTCAGAGAAAAAAAAAGATTACTATAATCTGAAGAGGGTGGAGTAACTGATACGCAGCAGCCTTCTCACTTGAAGTTAATAAGCAGTTCAAAAATGACAGACTGACAAAATATGTTAAAAGATGTTTCAGTCACCTTAAAAACTGACTCTTTTGTATCATCCAACTTCAGCTCGATAGGTCTTTCCACAATAAACAAGTTAGGAACACTGGAGAAAACACTGCCATGCAAAGCGGGGCGTTTCAAGCTGGCTCCTTCTTCATTCATGACATGGAAAGTTAGATGTTTCAGTGCCATTGAACGGACTCTAAGGAAACAAAGTACTAAGAATCAGGGTTCTTTTCAGTGGAACCCTTTAACTCTTTATATGTAAAATCAGTCTAACTGCTTACACTTGCTGATGTCATGTATCAATCACACACAAAGTATTACAGGACATTACTCACAACTGCTTTTTTGAGAAGAGAAGCCGTAGAGCAGCCTTTAATCTAGTTGTTCTAGGGAGAATCCCTTCACCATTGTCAAAAGCTGTTTCACTTAGACTGAGGATGCAGTTACCCAGTGTCTCCTCTGTGTCTGCATAACCCTAAAAATATTCAGCAACACGTTCAATAGTTTGCCTAATTAAGAAACAAGCATGTCTGCTTTTGACAAAAACCAAACTCTTATGAATGGAAACTGATTTCTAGGTAAAATTAAACTACGGTGTGCTAAGTACTTCCTATGAAACAGTCTTGGAAGTGGACATAAGCAAGCAGCTCATAAATCTATCCTTCTTCTTTCCAAGTGCATCCAACCAACATAATATTTTAAAAGGAAGTAATTGCTTCACACACTTTCTAATTCAAATTTACACAATGATTACCTTTCCAAGCACACACCAGAATTCTCACAACTCTAAATTAAAAGTATGACACCACTTAATTTAACATAACAGCTATTAAGCATCATTGTTTAACCACATTAATTTAAAAAAATGAAATGCTTCCATAAAAGCCACGTGCGACTGTAAGGGTTCTTCAGTACCCACTGGCAGAAGGTCAACAATATTGTAACTCAAATCAGTCCTGGCATATTCACTCTCCACCTTCCACAAACACTGTTGTCATAATCTGTAATTAAAAGGCATGCCACAAAGAATCATACATAAACAGGTGACAAGATGGTTCCACATATTGCTGGACGTACACACAGGTTCGTATACAAATATTTGTGTGTGTGCTAGAAATATGTTCTTAAAATGTGTTTTGGAGGCAGTAAATAAATCCAGTCTGCCCTAAATTAAGGAATGTGGATTCACCTATTTGACTGGATTCATCACAGGCAGGGGGCAAAGAAAGTATATTTACATATAAGGTAAATCAAACTAACAGTTGGCAGTTTAGCAAGCGCCCCAGAAATCTTTCCTAATTTCTGAGGCTGAGACAATGGACTCTGGCTACTATAAGAGCAAAAAAAAAACATTTGAGTTATCTATCAGTTAGGGGGCAGTGGGTACAGCACCATCTGAGCCTGTGACAACTGGATCCTCTAAACTGTAGGGTGAGAAAAGTGTTTTTCAACCTATTTTTCTTTTTTATACCCCCCCAAAATTTTCCAGTAGATGTGCAGACCCCTTTGGATATCTTAGATATAGTCTATAGATTTTGTCTGGCAAGAGATCCAGCTTGTGTAGATGTACCTATAATTGTAATTTAGCTAATTTGCTAAAAACAGAGATGGGGATGTGGCAGCAAAGGCTGCACCAGAAAGTACATATTTGGGGAGATTCAGAGGTGCAGAGGGGGAAGCTTGGGTACACCACGCTAAAAATAGTGCTTCTGCACCACCACGGCTGTTTTTAGCAAGTCAGCTGGAGTACAGAGACAGAAATTCCTGTAGCTGAAAGTAAGAATTTGGGTTGATGGAAAGGGTTTGGCTCTAAACAAACACAGGGAAGAATGGCATGCCATTTTGTCTTATCCCTAGATATTGTACTAGACTCTTCAATTGCAATGAACCTCTCATATTTGCTTAGATACATACAAAACTACCCACTATTTAACATTCTATCAAAACAAAAAGCAGTCAAGTAGCACTTTAAAGATTAGCAAAATAGTTTATTAGGTGAGCTTTTGTGGGACAGACCCACTTCTTCAGACCATAGCCATATCAGAAAAAGACAAAAGAGATAAAAAAGAAAAAGATAATCAAGGTGAGCAAATCAGAGAGTGGAGGGGTGGGGGGGAAGGTCAAGAATAGACTGAGCCAAGTATGCAGACGAACCTTATAGTGACTATAGTATAGACTGAGTCACTATAGGGGCTCGTCTGCATACCTGACTCAATCTAATTCTTGACCTTCCCCCCGCACCCCTCCACACTCTGATTTGCTCACCTTGATTATCTTTTCCTGATTTGTCCTCCTTGCTTACTGTTTTTGGTTCTCTGTGCCTTAAATATTAAGTCTGTTTTGGTCTGAAGAAGTGGGTCTGTCCCACGAAAGCTCACCTAATAAACTATTTTGCTAGTCTTTAAAGTGCTACTTGACTGCTTTTTGTTTTGATAGTGTATAGACTAGCACGGCTCCCTCTCTGTTACTATTTAACATTCTAACATTCCAACATTCCACATTTTGGCCTGACTAAATGAATATTACATGCTTATCTATAGTCACCCAATCTTGAACTTTCGTCTCCTTTTGTAACATAACAATGTGAAGAATATAAGAACAGCCCTACTGGGTCAGATGAAAGATCCATTTAACCCAATATCCTGTCTTTTGACAGGGTCCAAAACCAGGTGCCCCAGAGAGAATCAACAGAGCATGTCATCACCCATTCCCAGCTTCTGACAGAGGCTTAGGGACACTGTCTGCATCCATCTTGGCTAACAGCCAATGATAGACCTATCTTCCATGAATTTATCTAATTCGTTTTTGAACCCTGTTGTAGTCTTGGCCTTCACAACAGTAAGGAGTTCCATAGGTTGGATTGTGCATTGTATGAAAAAATACTTCCTTTTGCTTATTTTAAACCTGCCGCCTATCAATTTCATTTGGTGACCCCCTAGTTCTTGTGTTATGAGGGCTATGTCTACACTAGCCCAAATGGCCCAAATGCAAATGGCCATTTTGAAGATTACTAATGAGGTGCTGACATAAATATTCAGCACCTCATTAGCAATGTCAGTGGCCGTGGCTGTTTGAAATTGCCGCGTCTCGCTGCTGTGTGTCTCGTCCAGATGGCGCTCCTTTTCGAAAAGATAGGAATAAGGGGATTTTGATGTTCCCGGGGTCCTTTTGAAAAGGACCCCCATCTGGATGCGCTGTGCGGCAGCGAGCTGCAGCAATTTCAAAGAGCCGCGGCCGCCGGCATGCTAATGGGACGCTGAATATGATTTTCAGTGCCTCATTAGTAATCTTCGAAATGGGCATTTGCATGGCCATTCTGAAGATTTGGGCTAGTGTAGACATGGCCGAGGAGTAAATAGCAATTCTTTATTTACTTTCTCCACAGTCATGATTTTAAAGACCTTTAGTATATATTTTTGAAGGTGAAAACTCCTAGCCTTATTAGCCCCTCCTCACATCGCAGCTATTCCATATACGTAACCATTCTGTGCCCTTTTCTCAACCCTTTCATATTCCAGTACACTAAGGTCTCAGAGTACGCGACCCTGCTCTTATGCAGCTGACCCCCGATTCCTACAGTAAACCCTGGAAATGCACGATTTCCAGTTTTACTTAACTGACTCCCACCTCTGGCCCTGGCTCAACCCCACCTCCCCCCCAAGCTCCACACAGCTCTGGCTCAACCTCCCCAGCCCCGGTTCAACCCCCTGCCGGCTCACCACCTGCGCACAGCTCCAGCTCACCTCCCACAACTGGCTCCAGCTCAACACCCCCTCCCGCCCTGCCCTGGTTCAAACCCCTTGCATGTGGCCCCCGTTCCATCCTCCCACCCTGGTTTAACCCCCCCACCCCACACACACACGGCCCTGGTTCCATCCTCCTGCCCCAGTTCAAACCCCTCGCATGTGGTCCTTGTTCCACCTTCCCACCCCAGTTTAAACCCCCACAGGTGGCTCTGGTTCCATCTTCCCACCCTGGTTCAAACTCCTCGCGTGCAGCTCCAGTTGAAACCCCCACCCTGGTTCAAACCCTGCCCCTTGCCCTCCCCTGCAACCTGCTCACCACCCCTGCGCACAGCTCCAGCTGAACTCCAGCCCTTGCCCTCCTGCAGCCCTTACCCACCCCAGGCTTAGCCTCCCACAGCCCCAACCCACTGCCAGGCTTAACCCTCCCCAACTGCACCCCCCAACCCCAGGATTTAGCCTTCTGCTGCTTTCCTGGCTGCAGAAGGTGTGTTCCGCCGGGGAAAAAGACGGACCCCCATTTACATGAAATTTGGGTTACAACAGGATGCATGGAACAGAACCCTTGCATAATTTGAGAGTTTACTGTATACCTTTGAGATGGGACAACTAAATCTACATATAGAGGCAATATGATATGTTATGTTGTATTCTTGATCCTTCTCTTAACGATACCCAACATTCTGTTCACTTGTTTGACTGCCACTGCACATTGAGTGGATGTTTTCAAAGAACTATAATAACGACTCCAAAATCTCTTTCTTGAGTGCTAACAGCTTATTTAGATCCCATCATTTTGATACGTGTAGTTGCTATTATGTACTCCAATCTGCATTACTTTGTTTTTATCATCCTTAAATTTCATTTGCCATTTTGTTGCCCAGTCATCCAGTTTTGTAAAATCCTTTTGTAGCTTCTCACAGTCGGTTTGAGACTTCACTATCTTCAGCAGTTTTGTATCATCAGCAAATTTTGGCACCCGACTGTTTACCACTTTTCTCTACATTGCAAGAGTTCTTATGGTAAAGTAATCAACCTCAGCTCTGGATACCTGTAAAATTGGAACGATGGGATACAGCGCCTCAATAAATTTATTCCAGGTCAGTGCTGTCATCATCAATCGCCCCTGCAGGAGATACAGCAGAATGGCCTTGGCAGCAGAATTCACCTGCTCAACAACAAAGAATAAAATAATGTAATAAGTAAAGAATGTGGCTCGTTCAATTTGTTCATCCCACAGTATGAAATTAAGCTGTGCCTTCTAACTTTGATATCAATGTGTTTTGAAGGAGAAAACACATGCAATTAAAGGTAATCAAAGTACACTAGAATCTATAACTTGCTAGTTTACTATTGTCATTCAAACTTGAGCTATAGGCTTTATGGCATAACTGCATCGGTCAAGGGTGTGAAGACTGTGGTCCCTTATCAGCACAGCTGTGAAGGCAGAAGTCTATAGTGCAGAAAAAAAATGAACTGATAAAGCTTCACTTTAACTTTATAGCTTGTTTTGTTTCTGGGGATGGTTTTACTATATGTGCAAACTTCCCCATTGTAGCTGCACCTACACTATGAATTGTTTCAGTGTAACTTTAACAGTGCACGTGAACCTCTTTAATACCAAAATATTGGGAAACAGGATATGCCAAATTTTGGGAATTTTCCGGACCATGGGTGTTTGGCACAATGAAGGATTGCACTGTATTTTAAAACTTACTTTGTAAGTTATGTAAGTATTATGTAAGTATTATATTATTTATTATTTAATATTATTATATTATTATGTAAGTATTATAATTAAACAGAAACCCAATGCTCTAAAACCGTATTGTAAAACTGTACTTTACAGTCTTCTGCCATCTTTCTTTTGTTTACATGTTATACTTATGCCTAGAATATGCAAACTTTTTGTTCTGAAGGTGAAAATAAAAACATTTTGCAAAGTACTGAATTTTTATTTAACATGTAACAGACAGCAATACGTACAGGATCAGGGAGGGTTCACGAACACACTGCAGGGAGTGGGAGTGGGGGCTTTGGAGGTGAGGTGGGCTCTATGAGAGGGATAAGTGTGCAGTGTTTGGGTCTGAGGGCACAAGGATGGGGAGCTTACCTGGCACCCTACTCCTTGAGGGGGCTGGTGGATGTGACTCTGTGCTCCTCATTACTCCCAGACACTGCTATGAAAGTGGTGGGGGGAAAGCCTCTAGACTGTCACTTTGCTGCCATTCCCTTAGCTGAGGGAAAAGGGGAGCAGCAGTGCACAGAGCCATTTCCTTCTCCCCATGCCAGGGTTTGAACCATACATGTTCCCAGATCAGGGATACCCAGATCAAGGAGGTTCAAGTATATGTGCAAAAATAAGATTTAAATTTCCACGATTTTCATTTCATTAAGCAAAACGAGATAGAGTAATTTTTAAGGAAAAGTCTAAATAAAAGACATCCCAGTACTTGCTCATTTAGAAAATAACATTTTAGAAAACCCATCCTTAAAATGTATAGCTTACAAGAAAGTTTTACTTAAACCTCTTGAAAGTTAATGAAAGAATGTAAAGAACTGCAGCTAAGCAAAATCGGCAGCTAAAAATAACAGTTAAACATTGCTTGGATATAGCTTTAAAGGAATTAATATAAATTATGAACCCATTCTTCAAATATTGACACATGCAGTTTAATTGTAAGCATATGGATAGTTCCTTTTATTTTAACAGAACTACTCACATGCTTAAATTTAAGCAAACATGAGTGTTGCAGAAATAAGGACCCAAGATTATTTGCTGTTAATACAAATCCTAAAATTGCTCAAATTTTTAAGAAAATATCCTGTGTATTCCTGAGGATATCCATTTCCCTTCTCACTGAACTTATAAGCACTTAACAGACATCATTATACTAGTACTGAGTATTGTATTGGAAATTATATTTTCCTAATCAGGATAACAAATTTGAAAACAACATTCCTCTTTACTATGTCTTCCCAATAAAATTAAGGTACTGAAAGTTTTTAATCTATTGACATAAACCAGGTTAATTTCATTGGTATGTTAGTACCTGTGCAGGAAAGAATCCTTTGCACAGCATTTCAGTATTTAAGAAACTATACAGTGTAATTATTAATTCTTTACCAAGCGCAATTAGTCCCCACACTTATTTTTATTATTACTTTGATTTGCTCACCTTGATAATTTTTTTCTGATTTGTCTACCTTGATTACTGTTTTTGGGTCTCTATCCCTTAAATATTGAGTCTGTTCTGGTATGGCTATGGTCTGAAGAAGTAAGTCTGTCCCACAAAAGCTCACCTAATAAATTATTGTGTTCGTCTTTACAGTGCTACTTTACTGCTGTTTTGTTTTTCTTAGTAAAATGTACTTTTAACTTTTCTATTACAGTTCCTGAAAAGAAGTCAAAATTATCTTTTCATCTCTAAACATAAGACTGAAAACAACATTTAGAATAGTTTTAAAAAATATTGTACTTCATTTTTAGACTCCTGGAGGCCAAATGTACAGATTTCGTATAAAACTTTTGGATGAAGAAGAAAATGAACTCCATGACAAATTGAGGACACAGGTTTTGTGACATTATGGATACCCAAGCATTCCTAGAACAAAAACAAGAAAATTGTTAATTTCAAAAAATTAAAGGACGTTTCTATTTCTATACCTTGCCTTGCAAATGCTATTTTTCACTTTTTGTATTCCAGGGATAAGGACTTGAGCATGACAATGACTATGCAAAATATGAGCATTCCAGAACTGCTGAACAAGTATTGAGGCTACTGTTGCATCATAAACTTATGAGACAATACAAATATTTTGTTCTGCAACACTGTCATAACACAATTCTTATTTGTAGTTATTGGTCATCTTCCGAGCATTTCAGAAGACAAGTGTCCTGGCATTCTCAGTCCAGAGACAAGCAAAGTAGGCTCTAGATATTGATCATTCATTAACTCTTTATAAAAATTCAATGTCAGAGAGAGAGATAGAGTGAGTGTACAGGTAGAACCTCTCTAGTCCAGGAACCTTAGGACTTAACTGGTGCCAAACAAGAAAATTTGCCAGACCACAGGAGGACAATACTGTCTAGCAGCATTACCAATACTTCCACTGCTTACGGGGATCTTAGAAGACACTTATGCATAAATTACAGCGAAATAACAGTACAGACTACTAAGAGCCAGGACTAGTGGATGTAAACAAACTTCATAGGATCATAGGAAACTTGGCCACACCCATGACGAGTGGTCATCCAGCTAAATAAAATCATGCTGGATTACAGTTGGTGCCAGAGGAGAGCTTGCTGGATGAGAGAGGTTGAACCTGTATGATCTATACCCAAATAGTTAAACTTCACTCTTTTACAGTAAAAAAAATCAGTTATCTAGCAATCAACCAACCATCACTTCTGATTCCTCTCAATAAGAATCTTCAGTCTCATAACCAGAACTAGTACACTATCCAACACATTATGCAGTTCCATGTTCTGCACTCGCCTTTTATGCAAAGGAGGCAGAAGACAAGTAAGCAACCTGACATCAGTGATTTATTCAAAAAAGCAGTTTCCAGGACATGTCTTAGGGTCATTAAAGATTCAGCTCATTCTCCTACACCTTTTACATCTGCCAACGACGTACTTTCATCTGCACTTCAAGAAACAACCACACTCCATTGCAGTACTGGTGAGCACCTGTACACTATTTTATACTTTATTCACTTTATTTCATTAGTTAACTCTCAGTTAACCTGAATATTCCACTAACCATCACCTCACCCTCCATTTTCCCAACATGTCAGGTAACAGAGATTTTACTTTTTTTTTTAAAAACATATAATCTTCAAAGCCAGATATATAGCAGACTGGAAAAAAATAAGTATAAACCCACTGATAAATGACCAAAAAATCATCATTTTTCCCCCAAAGAAAACATTACAAAACTTGTATGTGATTCTAACCTTAACAATTTCCAGACAAAAACGGTAAGCTTCTGTTTTTATAATCAGCAGAGGATGGGACAACAGATGGAGAAGCACCTTCTGACTCTCTGCCTGCAGCAATGGGTTTGCCTGGGCAGACTTCCAGCTATGAGTGAAAACAGTTAAATACCCAAGATAAATTAGCTGCTATACAGTTTCTTGTACCATATTGATGAACATGCTTGTTTTACAGAGTACGACACGTAGAACTTTCATAACAATTACCATGATAACCAGTGTATTTCAGGGCACACTAGCAACATTCCTTCTAAAGTACAAGCCATCATCATCTTGAAGAGGAAATGATTCACTACACAGAGAGTGCAGAGGTCATTTTGAATTTTCCTCCATCATCATAAAATTGCAGTTTATAATATGAACATTCACATTTGTGCACACTGTACTTCAGTTTACCTTGATATATTATAGCACTATAGATGATCAAACTAGTCATCGTTGTTGGGGAATTTGAAAAAAATGTATTGTGTTTTTTTCATCTTTTAGGTATCATAATTAAGTTGTATAAATCTGGCACATGAGCAAAACAATTTACATATGAGTCATCATAACTTAAACCACAAAGAGTCTATCTCAAGGTTGCAATGCATACTGAAAAAGGGAGCACAATATTTTAAAGTGGTTGCTCAGCACTAATAGTGGCAAATCCACATGCATTTATCAGATCTAAACCTAATTAGCAGCAGAAAACAGAAGTGTGGAATTCATATTTTCTTATAAGCAATATTAAGAGCAAATACAGGTTGCACCCCTCTGGTCCAGCACCCTCAGGAACTCAGTGGTTCGAGTTCACCAAACCAGAGGAGGTTAATGTGGCCTGGCTATGACTCCCCAGTGCTCTAGCTCCTGCATGGAGCTGTCAGGAGGCTAGCTCAGCTTGCCCTCCTACCCCACCTCCCTGCTCCAGGAACATCCATGGTCCTGCCAGATGAAGGATGTTGCCTGACCAGATTGTGTCCGTTTTAGGAGATGCAACCTATATCTCTTCAGATCATGAAACCTGTTGTTTCCTGCATTTATAACTTGCTCACAATCACAAACCACAGTTTTCCACAGAAACTATGTACATTAAAATTAAAAGAATCATGGGTGAATCCGTAGCTTAGGGAAGATATTTTAACCCTGCCCAATTTCTAGAGTGATGGGCAGGCAGCCAGCCAGCCCCCTAACATCAGGCAGTGCAAGCACTAGCTCCAGCTGCCTTAAGTCCAGTGCCAGAGGTCAGTTGCAGCACCCCGCCATGGGGGAGAGCTGCAAAGTGCCAGCTGGAAGCAGCAGGGAGCCTGGGGGCAGAGCTTGGGTAGGACCACAGAGGGCTGTTTGGAATGGCACAACCTCCTCTAGCCAGCAAAATATTTCTGAAACAAATCACCCACCTAATATTTGAATTTCATATCAAGAATACAATGCAGAATCTTCTGTTTAGGAACCACAGAGTAGCAGAAAATATTTCCCTATTTATGTTTAAATATACGGTAAGCCCTCTATTTAACAGACCCTGATATAACAGACTTAGAAATAACTGATGCTATCTACCAGCCTCCACTGCCTCTCCCTAAATAAATATGGGAGACTCACCAGAGCCACTGCCTGGGCTGTTGGAATGAATGGGGCTGCTGAGGTTGAAGAGGCCACCACAGCAGCTAGGTCCTGAGGAGCTGGGGGGGTGGGGCTGGGGGGCGGGGAACAGGAGCTTTCCACTCCCAGCCACATGTGGGTGGAGCATGTCAGCGCCTGGCCACCACTGCCTGCAATGGCACTGCGCAGCAGCCATGATGTCGGAGGCTGCTGAACACTGGCAAGTTGGGGGCAGTCATGCTCTACTTTTGTGTGGGCAGCTCAGAGCCAGGGACTGGAGTTGCCACAGCGCTGAGAGCTGCAGGAGGTGGAAGGAGCTAGTCTAGCATTCAGCTCCTCTCCTGGTAATTGGGAGAGAAAGATGGAGCTCTGAGGGGAAGAATGGGGCAGGACGGGAGAAGGGAAGAGGGGAGCAAGGGACAGGAGCAAGTGATGGGCTAGGAAAGACATCATCATACAGTAAAACTATTAGGATACAATGGACTTTTGGCATAAAACAGACACCCCTTCCCTGCTATTAGTCCATTAAATCGAGGGTTTATTTACTCTGTGTGTGTGTATGTAACATTTACAATACATGCAGAAAGTGTTTCCTGTAGAAATTATATTGCAGAACAACTGGAAAATATCCAACATTGAGGATCAGAGCAGAAGTCAGTCAAAAAGAGGAAGGAGGGACAACTCAGTGAAGACAAAGGTTTTAAGGGCTACTCCCCAAATTTGTAACCACATTTAAGATTCAAAGGCAAAATGTTGCCAGTGTCCTTGAGAAAGTCTCTTTAAAAGTTATTTTCTAATTGGCTTTCAAATAACATCAAATGGTGGTCTCGTTCTCAAAATAGATTTGAGGTGCTTTTTAAAAAGCCACGATGCTCTACCCATTTTTGCAACTACACAAGTGACAAACCTTTGTACAGCTGTTTTCTTTTAAGATATGGGTGGACGAATTAAAGATGGGAACAAGACCATAATCTAAGAAAAGTAAAGATCCCACACTTGACTTGCAACATAGGAAATACAGTTCTTCTATACAGAGAAAATAATTTATTTCTTCAAATAGTAATAAATTTGAAGTACAAATTTATTTACATATCCAAGCAAAGGCGGATGATCTCCTGAAGCAAGGGAAAGTGCTGATGATAAGGAAGACTATTTAGGGCCTTATGTGCCAATTCCACTAATTCGAATAAATTTGTTTCTCCCTAAAAAAGAAAAAATAAAAGAATTATCAACGTTAAATATAAAAATAAGGTAATTCTGTACATTGAGGACTAAAAATTTGGCAGAATCCACCAATTACATCTTGCCAAACTTGGTATCTTTCTGTAAAGAAAACAACATCATTTCATGTGCTTAATCAGGGTTACAAGTTACTGTTACTATTAAATATTTTAAAAACAAGTTACAATTGCTCATCTTAGCTATTTAGCCCTTCATCTTGTAAAATATCATTACAAAAGTCAACTTCCTAAATGTGACTATTCTGCCTATGTGCACATATCAGGGGGTCAGCAACCTTTTTGAGGTGGCATGCCGAAATTTGTCCTTTTGACCTCTACGTACAATCAGAGTGACTGGGATACTTTTTAAAATCACTAATAGTCCTACTTCATTAATAAATAAATTCAGATACAGAGCTTTACCATTTAGGTGGTGGTTGTTAGCTGGTGATTAGCTGGTCTTTTGTTAATCCATAAGCATCATGGCTTTGAATAAGCTCCCAACCGCATGGAGGAAGAGGGATGGGGCTGAGCTCCCGCCTTACATGCTGATGAAAAATGGCTCGTATACCACTCTTGACCACTTGAAACTTAGTGGCCTACTACTCAAAACAATCATCTGTGAATAGTATTCTTCTTCCTGTAAGCCTGGACTATGGTTGGTCCTGTCAAGACATGTGGCCAGGCTTTCAGATGCTGGCATCCATTTTGGATGCTCTACTGTCCCACTGAAAGTGTCAAAAGTTAAACTAAACACAAAAGATTCCCACTTGAAGGAAAACGAATACAAAGGTGGAAAACCAAACAATAAGCTCTGTTGCTAGGAGACCTAAGATGACTGCTGAAAATATCTAAGATTGAGCAAGGGGAGGATCAAGCCCAAGTTGGGAGGCTTCCTAGCTAGTAAAAAAAGACTATCAGAACCAATCTTAGGGTAAGAAATTGCATGTAACAAATTTCTTTGAGTATTAGGTTCAGCTGGCAAGTCTTGTTTCATTTACTTACTTGGATCTCTCTGCTATCACTTTCAACTTGTCAAAGCCTACCTTTTATACTTAATATACTTAATAAAAATCACTTGTTTTAAATTAATAAAAAATGTAAATATTTGTTATTGGGGGAGGGAGGACAACAGCAATGCACCTCTTTCTTTTATTGACAAAGAGTGTGAACAACTGATAAGCTTTCTCTGTATAAACTTTATACAGAGTAAGACAGATGTCTGGGGGTTCTGGTCCCAGTGGGGCTGTGAGCCTGGGTGCTGTGGCTAGTCCCTTTAACTGAGGCAATTACAGCAAAGCAACACAGACACTGAGGACTATAACCTCCCCAACACTACCATTGTTGGAGGAAACCAGAATGTCTGGCTCAGCAGGACATAGCAGCAAGAAGCCTCAAAGGACAGATAGGTGGGCTCAGTGATATTTAAGCAGATGAAGTGACAGTGTCAAGAGGATCTCCGTGACCATACCCATCACACATACTTTATTATAAATTCGCACAGCATTGTCCGCTATTTTTCCTACTGCATTTGCCAGATTTTCTCAACTTTGTAGTTAATATTAAGTGAAACTGACTGTCAGGAACATGAGGTTAATAAGTACATATATCAACACTGAACAATAAATATTCTCATACCTAACTATTTTGACCCCTAGTTGCTCCATTTGTTTGTTTTTAATTTTCAAAAGACTTTTCAATACAGTTTATATAACAGAATTCCATACCTCCTTATGGACATCCACCATAAAATTACAGGTACAGTCAATTGAATAAACAGCTTCTGCAGCTTGCTTATAAATACTGTAGCTTTCAGAATTCATCTGTTCCAAATAGGCTGCAACAGACTCATGAATGCTGGGATATTCCAAGGAGAAGGGCATGTCCAAGGAGAGAAGAAATAAAGCGGTCACCAAGCTCTCAGGTAACACTTTGCTCGCCTTGAGAAAATGTGAGGGGTGGGGGGAGAGAAAAAAAGGGGGGAGTATTGTTCAACTATAGTATAAGCATTAGTTAAATAATTCAAAAGTTGAATTTAATAACAAGTGCAATCTTCAGTGCTGCTACAGTATTTAGTGCTTTAAAAAAAAAACTGAGTATCTGAAGAGTGACTTCCAGGTGATATAAGCTCGTGCAGAGACAGGCAAATTTTTAGGAAAACTCAAGGGAGCCCACAGGCTTTGGATGTCAGTCCTTGCTAACGTAATACACCTATGTGCAGTCCAGTCCTGGGATGGGACCCTCCACTAATTTGTTAAACTGGCACTAATGAGTAACCATCAGATGGTAACACAGAGGGACTCTATTTCTGTAGCCTTTTGCCCTCTATAATGCTATCATTACAGTTACCTTTATAATCCATATAAAACTTGCTACTTTACAATTGCATGATGTTGCAACATATTACCAGATGAGAACTTGCTTTAACTGCAGTTAAGTGGTCACTCAACTCAAAATTCAGAGCTATATTACTCAACTCCCTTGCATACATAAGAGTACAAAAATTGATAAACACAAAATGATAGTGATAAAACTAGCATTTATACACAAACTGAGATAGTTACAACTTTTAGAGGCTAGAGAAAAGACATATACACTAAATATTATGATACAACTCATGGTACATCAGATTTGTATCAGTTAAACGATCCTCTTAGAAAATGAATGTTAAGTTGCAAAACTTCAAACATTTTCTGTTTTCTTTTTTAAACATAGAGAAGTCATTAAATATAAACCAAAACTGTCTCAGGATTCCTAACGACTCCAACCCTAAAGAGAGCTCCTATTTTTGACAGTCTACAGTTTATAAATGAGTGTTTATCATGTTGTAATAACTCAGTAGCCTAAAAGTTTAATGCTACTGCAAAACAAAAGGTATTATCATGGCACATTATAGTCCACCCATCAGACAAAAGTTCAATGTCTTAATATATATAGCAAGTGAAAGAAACAGTTTCTGAACAGTGTTAAATTTGTTATCAACAAGCAGAGGGCAGTATAGTCTCACAAACTACAGAACTCATGAAATAACTTCAAAAGCACTGAGATGAAATTATGCTTATATATATGTATTCTATTAAAAGGCTTATCCAGTTAATTAATATAAGCAAATAATTAGGTCAATTCAAATCTGTTTCCTGCATAACTAAATCTACTGATCTAATAGGATTCCAAGCATGACAGTTGGAAATGAACCCATAATCAATGCACAGTGCTAGCAGAAGTCATGATAAATGAAAGAATCTTCAAGAATAAGTACTACTTATGTGATAATGCTGCTCCATACCACGTTATAAGGGATGACTGCTACCAGAGAGTCTTCTTGCCCCACCCCACTTGCTCCTGCTCACAGCGATACAGAGCAAGACTTCTACTGCTCCTCTTTGACATGTACGAACATATTGCTTGTGAAAGTGCACTATGACTCCAGGTGGAATGTCACACTCCCTGCCTCTTCCTAGCTCTCTCACACACACACACATTGTGCTCTCATTCAGAGCTGAGAAGAAAAAATGTTGTGTTCTATCAAAAAACATAGGAAAAGTTAACCAAAAGGAAATCTATAGCAGAAACTGAAAGTTGCAGCAGACCTTCGCCAAAGGCCTTGCAAGCTTCAAAACTGAGAAGGTGGCAGAAGTGGCTATTCTATTCCATGATCCCACCTTAGAAATTCACCTTTTCTTTCAAAAAGTTATGCTACCAGAACCAACCACCAAACTCATCTTAGAAAAGTACCTCTTTGTACTTTCCTAGTATGCAAAGACAAAACAAGACTTTTCTAAAAATCACTGAAAACATTAATGGTATTACAATCAGTACAAACTTTGTTTCCCTCCTCACCTTTTCTACAGGGAGAAGTGCCTGCAACAGTCGGACGGTGAAAAGTGAAACACTAATAAATGCCATTCTGTGGTGTACTAACATCAACTCAGGTTGCTCTGAACTGACGTTACTTTTGTGATAGGATATGGTTTCTCCGAGTGAATCCAGGACCATAAGCAGCTTATCTTTCTGAAAGTAAAAATAAAATATAAAATATAAAATACAAATTTCTATCCATGAAGCACGATCACCAATCATTCACTATGACAACAGTACCTTTGCAAGAACAAAATGGAAATAGTTACCTTAAGTGCTGCAATTAAGTAAAATGTCACCAATTCTGTTGTTAGTCTTTTCCACAAATGTAACACAAGAAGTTGATCTGTATTTTGGCATTTAAACAAAAACATGATAAAAAGTTTGAGAAAATTTCTTAGAGATACTGAACACTACAGTTTGGGATTTGGAGGGGTTTTTGTTTTTGTTTTTTCGGTTAAGTGAAAAACACTAATTGGTATTCCCCCATCCAAATAAGAAAAGCTTCCTAACTGTCAAGATGGTTAACCCCTCGAATAAATTGCCTAAAGTGGTTGTGGAATCACCATCATGGAAATTTTTAAGAACACCTTAGTCAAACACCTGTGGGGGATGGTCTAGATGGTGTCTGATTCTGTCAGAGGTGCAGGGGACTTGACTTCATGAATCTTGAGGTCCCTTCCAGTCCTATGATTGTATGATCCTGTTTTTATCTTCTATCACTCTAATATTTGTGTAAACACATTTTAAAGTCTGTTTCAATACTAAAAACATTAGGATCTAATTTAATCCATAAAGCTCTACTTTATACCATCAAGCAAAAAGAGAAGGTTTGAGAACATCAAAACCTTCTATTCGTCTTACCAGGAAATAAAAGATTTCCAAAGAACTGATTATAATTTAGCATGGAAGAACTGTAACACAGAGATAGTCGTGTTAGTCTATATTCTATCAAAACAAAAAAGAAGTCCAGTAGCACTTTAAAGACTAACAAAATAATTTATTAGGTGGTGAGCTTTCGCGGGACAGACCCACTTCTTCAGACCATAGCCATACCAACTATGTATGGCTATGGTCTGAAGAAGTGGGTCTGTCCCACGAAAGTTCACCATCTAATAAATTATTTTGTTAGTCTTTAAAGCGCTACTGGACTGCCTTTTTGTTTTGTTAGCATGGAAGAGAAATGGATAAAACTGCTGATGAATGGAGATCAATCCCAGATGCTACACCAATCCCTTGATTTGCAAATGTAATTCGCTCCAAAATGCATAAATCAAAAAAGAAACTCCCATTAATTTCTATGTAAAAAATTCTGACTGGTTTCCTGCTCCCAAAAAATTACCCGATGATTTTCCCACGTCACAATACTATACAATCATAAAAATAAGAACAGAGCCAATTTATTGCTGTTTTATGACATTTATTACCACTGGTCACTTCTTAGATAGCGGTGAAGGTGTTGTTGACATGAGTTCCATGACATCATCTGCATCATCATCAGAAAGAGCTCCGTAGTGACTTCAACCTCCTTAATTTGGGTTTTATCTTCAGGTTTTTGAGGTTGAGGATCAGCTGATGGTGATAAGGTTTTAGGAGGAGGTGATGAAGTTGAGGTTTGAAAAAGTTATAGAATTGAAGTTCGTACAGCAGACATCTTTTCCCTGTTATATAACTCCTGATAGCATCAAATGGCTTCATGAATTTCACCCTTGCATGTTAAACTCCATTCTACATTTGGGTAGCTGTCATTGAGAATTTGTGTAGCTGCCTCCAATGCACTGAAGAATTCTGAGAGCATATTAGCATCCAGCATTTTTTGTGGTTCATCCAATTCTTCCTCCTCCTTTTCCGATAACCTTCCTGCATACAGCTGAATTAATTCTTCATTAGTCAGTCCTTCACTGTGTGACAGCAACAGCAACTGTTGGTTTGTCTTCGCCGTCTGAGGCAGATAGGAGATGCCTTATCACTAGTTGCAGATAGTAAGCTTTAAAATGTAGCAGACGCCTTGATCCATTAGCTGAAGGATGGAAATGGTATTTGAGGTACCAGTCAAATGCTACTGCCATAGTCTTCGACATTGACAGGGTGACTAGGAGCATTATTGAGGATCAGCAGACATTTATTACCCAGATTATTTTCAGCACAATATTTAGATGTGAATGGTGAAAGGTAGCTTGTTATGTAATCAGCAAAAACCTGCTTTGTCACCCATGCCTTTTGATTAGAATGCCAAACCACAGGTAATGATGCCTTGTTTCAACCTTTAAGCACCCTCGGATTTTCCACATGGTAAATAAGGAGAGGCTTCAATTTCATGTCTCCTTCCAAATTCCACCATGAAGTAATGTCAGTTGATCCTTTGAGGCCTTAAAACCTGTTGCTTTTTTTAAATCACTTGAGATAAAGGGTTGAGAAGGCATTCTTTTCCAGAAAAGCCCCATTTCGTCAACATTAAAGATTTGTTTTGGAGAATATCTACCTTCATCAATTATTTGTTGCAATGCAGCTGGGAACTGTTAGCTACCTGAATATCAGCAGATGCTGCTTCACCTGTAACACACAGACTATGATAACATGAACACACTTTAAATCACTCAAACCAAACCATGACATGCTTTGAACATTACTTTGGCAACCCCAACTTGCATCCCTTCCTTGGCTTTCTTCTTAGGTCCTCAAATAAAGACAGGGCTTTCTCCCTTAAGCTCAAAGACATGTTACATTCATTACGGTTGTCGATGCAATGTATTAAAAGTCTTTCAAGTTTATCCATTATTGCATTCCTGGCCTTTGTTATTCAATGCAACTTTTAGCTCCACCAACATACTTTCCTGTCATTTCTTTTATGTTTTCTTTCTGCAAGAAGATTGCGTGCACAGTCGATGCTGCCAAGTTCATTGCGAAGCATGTGTCTTTTGATTGCTTGCCCTCTTCAATTCTTTCAATAACTTCAAGTTTGGTCACAATGGATATTGCTTTCCTTGGTTTCTTGGCCTTACTGACAGCTCCTGAAGAAAATATTTCATGTCCAGGACCCATGATGATCATAAATAACAAAGATATTTGAAGATTAATATCACTCACAGTCATGATGATATGAACACAATCAACTGTGCAAACCAACTGGGCAACTGAGGGAAAAGAGTCAGGCTCACTCTGCTGTATTCTGCTGTATTCCTCTGCATTCATACTTACAGAGCACACGCTTGGACAAAGGTTGGTTCTTTTTTGTCGCGAAAATGTGTTTGTAAATTGAAAAAAGAGGTATACATTTATTTTGTTTGTTGCAGCAAAAATTCATAAATTGAAAGTTGGTAAATTGAGGGATAGGTGTATTAGCACTGTGGACATTAAGAGAAAGGAATGAATAGAACTGTGAACTGTTAGTAAAAGTTTGGTTTGCTAGAATGTACAAAATTGCAAGTATATCAGATAACCTTGCCGTACAACACATTTTATCCTTTACTGCTCACAGGGCTAAAATAAGACACTTGTGGTTATTGTAAACTTGACAGCTGCTGATTAATTCTGAAGGTGAGTAATAAGTGCTAAGTAATTAACAAATACAGCAGAAATCTGAGTCAACATGCCAAAAGTGCAAGGATGTGTGTATGAAACAACTAAAAGTAAACACTGGCCAGAGTTGTTATATAGCCTGATGAAAACGATTTATACTCCTCTAAAAAATTACAGAAACTGTATTTTTCCTTGGCTGAATAATATGGATGCCTGACCTCCTGGTTTAGGAATGTGAGAAGAGTATTTTACTTCTACGGTGGAACCAAGCACCGTTACCACTTGAAAACAACAGCATCACTAATAGCTATACAACTGGTTGAGCCCATGACAATTCACTGCATCAGGACCCCCTCTCTCCCGATAAATTAGATTTGCATTACTGACTTGGAAGAGGAAAATAGCTCACTAATTAAATTCACGTCACAAAAAAGGGGAAGCATTCCCTTCACCCACGGTGTCCAATACAGTCTCCACTCGCCACATGAGGCGAAGAGGAGACTGAATTGAGGTGAATGGGGCTCTTGGAGCATGGGGTCAGGGCGAGAGCCTGAGTCCCTGCCACAGGGCCCCCCAGAGTGCAGGGCCAGTGCTGGAGGCCTAGCCCCTGCCGCGGGGCTGCACAGAGTGTTGGACAGAGGCTGGATCCCAAGCCCCTGCTTCAGAGACCCCTGTCAGAGCACAGCACTGGGGCCGGATCCCAAGCCCCTGCCAAGGGGCCTCCACTGGAGCACAGGGCCAGAGCCTCAGCCCCTCCCACAGGGCCCCCCCGCCTTAGCATGGCAACAGGGCCAGAGCCCCTGCTGCGGCCCCTCAGAGCATGGGGCTGGGGCCGGATCCCGAGCCCCTGCCATGGAGCCCCTGAGAGGGTGTGGGGTCAAGGCCAGAGGCTGAGCCCCTGCCATGGGGTCCCACTGGAGTGCTGGGTCAGGGCCAGGTCCAGAGCCGCTGCAGTGGATCCCCCACCAGTAATGGGAGAAGCAGGGTAGAGGGGTGGAGAGGCCCAGGCAGGGGTTTGGAGGGTGCAGAAGTCAGGCCACAGGAGTGCAGGGAGATCATGCTGCCCAGCTGCCCAAAGCCTGGGGCTCACTGGGGACCTCTCTGCCTGGCTGCCCAAACACTGGAGCTGGCTGGGAAACATAGCTGCCCAACTCTGAGCACCAGGATTGGAGCCTGGAAGTGCTGTGGCCATGCAACAGAGGGTACCGGCAAACATTCAGAGCCCTATCCAGCCAACCCATTATAACTGCGATGTGCAGCGACCCCTCCCCACCACTGCAGCTGCAGAATGACAGGGCCAGAAAGCAATTGGAGGTGATGTGGGGAGCTTCTTACAGCTGGGAAAGGTACCCAGGAGAGAGTCTGATCTCTCACCAAGAGCAGCCAGGCAGAGGAGGAACAAGTCCAGCCCTTCTCCAGTCTGGCCAACATCTAGTATCTCCCAGCTAGGTCACTGCAATCAGGATGGGGAGGGGGCAATCAGACCCACCATCATGAAGTTCCTGCTGCTGCAGAAAGCTTCAGGTTTGCTACCCAGCATTAGAGCTTCTTGCAACTGAGGTAAGAATCAGAGGTACAAGTGGGTCCGATTCTGCCCCTGCGTGTGGCTGTGCTGGGGAAAAGCAAGTCCCTTTCCAGACCAGAGGGGTCTCCCATCCGGAACCCTAGCTTGGGCACCCCAGTCATAGAATAGAATCACAGAGCTGGAAGGGACCTCAACAGGTCTTGGAGTCCAGCCCCCTGCCCCAAGCAGGATCAGCCCCAACTAAGTCATCCCAGCTATGGCTATGTCAAGCTAAAACTTAAAAACCTCTTGCCCCTTCCCTTCCAATATGCCAGATTTCACAGGGGAAGTCTTATTTGTTAGTCCATGACACATTTTTCACAGCTGTGAATTTGGTAGGGTCCTGTTTATAAAGTCTTAAGCTTCCCCATCTTCACCTTCCAGGAGACCACAGCACATCCCCAAATGTGGGTAGCAAATCCTTACCCACTCAGGAATCAAACACCTGGAGTGTACAGTGTTGAACTAATCAACCTGCAGCCCTTCTTTTGAAAACTCTAAGTTCCTGCTGAGCCCTTTGGATGAATACTATTCATGTCTATCTGCAGCACTCTTTCCAAAATCTGAACATAGCTGTCTTTAACAGACATTTGATAACCCTTTATTGTAAGTCAAAATTCATGATGAGTATTTATAAAAGTTTAAACTTCAGGAAGGTAGCACAGAGGATTTTCCTCTTCACATGCTCAGCTGGCTGGTTTTTGCTCACGTGGTCATGGTCTATCTCAACTCCATATGTAGGATCAGAATGAAATTTCCTCCCATGTCAAATTGGCAGTAACTAGAGAGGGGAAGGGGAGAATTGTTGCTGTCCTCTGTCCACGACAAGACACTGAGCATCTCTCATTTAATCATTTCCTTGCCATTGCAGGGCATCAAAGACTGGTGCATGCAAGTCTCTCCTATTATCTGCCCATAGGTTACAACAATCTGGTCTTCTGTGGGTCTCATTTATTTCACTCTCATTTCTGTTGCTGGTTTTATTATGTAGGCAATGGATAATGCTGGTCGCCTGTGCTATATAGGAGGTCAGACTAAATGATCTAGCAGCTTTCTAACCTTAAACTCTTAAGACTTCAAGATTTATATTAGAAGAGAGATACACATATCAAAATTTAAAATAGAAGGTACATGTCAACAACATCAATCTTTTGTAAATTTTGGATTGTTTAAATGTTTGAAAAAAGAGTAGTTCAGTAGAACTGTCTGTTCTCCAGTACACAACATATCTGATGCATACAGCAAACTGTTAAATACCATTAACTAAAGATTAAAAGAAAAAAAAAAATTCCAGACTCACCAATTCTAACCCAAAGAGGCTGTGGTCCTCCCAAACATCTTCAGATACTGCATCACCAATAAGAAGCAGATTTTCAGCGAGTAACTCAAGAACTTCCATTGTCACTCTTCTACTGCCTATGAATGCAAATGTGAAAGATGTTACAGCAGTTCAATTGTAGACAGTGAACTAAATTATTTATTGTTAGTAGAAGAGCCCGTTTTCAACCAGGGAATACTTCAACTCCGAACATCTGTACATTTAATTTTCTTGTGCATTCATGCTACTCAGTTAGGCTAGATCTGTACTAGCAGATAAGTTTGATTTTATAACATTGCGTTTTAGAAATTCAGTTTTGAGCATCCTCACTTCCCACTAAGTCCACATGAAGTTGAGTTAGTGCTGCCACACTAGAGTGGCCAAACATTGACTGTTGCAGCAGTGCATTGTGGAAACCTATCCCGCAGTTCTCTCAGCCCTGTACTCTGCACCCTTCCTCCAGACCCTACCGCACCCCCACAGCTGGCAGTGCTCACCCTGCTGCCTGGTTCCTGGGTCCCCGCAGCCTGGGGAAGCTGGGACACTGACTAGCACTGCTGCACCAGGTTTCGGCGAGACAGGTGTAGGAGGGAGTCAGGTGCTGTGGTGGTCAGTTTCCCAGCTCTCACGAGTGGTGGGCAACCAGGAGTCAGGGGCAGCAGCGCCCACAGTTTCTCAGGTCCCTGCCACTTGCAGGAGCCGGGTCACTAGTTCTGGTGCTGTGACACCTGACTTCCGAAGAGATACTAGCATTCTTTTGGTAAAGATCTACTGATTAGTCTAAAGATATGCACTGAACAAGAGCTTACCACATCTCCACACCACAACGTAATTCTAAATAGTAACAAAAAAATGGATCACATGTCAGTTCCTCAAATCAAAAGAGCTCAAAAGAGGTTAATAAATAATGCAATTAATGAGCTATATGATTCTATAAACAAGCTATAAAACCCGCCAAGTAATAGCGCCACTGATCCATAAGAATGCTGCTTGCTGTAAAGATCATTGGTTCAGGAAGTCCAAAATTGATATGTAATTCTAGATAACTAAATGCTGGAGTATATAGTCGGTGAATCAGAGACCATAAAATAGAACCATTTAACTAATTTGTTATTGATTTAAAGCATATACTAAACATAAAAAAGGCAATTAAAGATTCAATATTCTCACACTGAAATGGTGTCACTCTCAAGATGGTATTGAGTCATATATTAAATCCAAATAAAAATCTTTTCAAGTCCAATTATCTTTACATTATCCAAGGCTAGATAAAGCATGCTACAGTGCAAAATTTGGAGGAGAACTTTTCACATGTGATCTTGGTATTATTTCAATACTAATTAAGTCATTTTAGAAAAATTAAGCAGCATTTCAGTATCATCTAAAAGTAACAGTACCACTAAGTAGCTAATAGTTATGTTCCAAGGCTAATTCAGAAGCTGCTGCTATACTAACAACCCCAAAGGAGGAGGTTACAGTTAAAGGTTGTCCCCCAGTCATGGGTTTCCAGGCCTCCCAAGACAAGTTGAAAATACAGTGGTTGTTTTCTACTACTTACTCTATACTACCTTATGAGAGACAGAGGGAAATATAACTAAACCCCTTACACTGACAAAGGCTGCATCTACACTAAGAGATAACGTGAAATTACAAGGTCTCAGCTTGATATTAAAATGTGACTGTCTTCACACATAACAGTTAATTCAATTTATTGAGCCATAATACCGATTACAAAAATATCGATATTACGGGATGGGCGTAGTGTCAATTGTGAATTTAAAATCTCGTGTCAAGGCAAGTATGGAAGCACCTTGTCCTTAATTCGAATTTGTTAGCCTCCAGAAGTGTCACGCATGTATCCCACTAAGCTACGTGGTGACCCTCCAACTGTGGTAGCTTCACTGTGCACTGCTGTCACGTGTGGAGGAAGAAGGTCAAAGTAAGCCCGTGGAGTTTTGATTGAATTTGAATTAAAATTTAAATTGGAATTTAGCAGCCCAGGCCTGCAAATAAAAGGGCGTCCATTATGAAAAAATCCCTTTGCTCATAGCATCGCATGACATCAGTAGCAATTTTCGGTTGCCCTGTACTGCAACGATGAGCACTCAAGGTAGTGATCCAATTAGCACTTCTCAGGCTCGCAAGAGTGCCCCAGCTTGGACACACCAGGAGATTCTTGATCTCACTGCCATTTGAGGAGACCAATTGGTGGCGAAGAGACTGTGGGTGGCCAAGAGAAATGCGGCCATCTATGATCAGATGGCGGGCAAGATGGCCACTTGAGGTTACTCCCATGACTCTATAAAATGCTGGGTGAAGCTTAAAGAACTCCGTCAGCCTCTCAAAAAGTCCAGGAAGCCAACCAGTGGTGAGGGGCCGATCCACAGACCTCCCGCTCTTATGAATAGCTGTACATGCTTATTGGGAGCGACCACATCATGGAGCCTGGACTGAATTACAACACTTCTGGAGGCCCTGGTGTGGAATTTGACATAAGCTCAGAGGAGAAAGTTGTGTGGATGAAGAGGGCACCAGAAAGGAGGAAAGCAGCAACAAACAGGGGACAGAGGAAGTTGTTCCAGACAGCCCAAAGCTCTTCACCATCAATCTGGAACTAGTCCCCTCCACAGCGAGCCCCTCCAAGCCATTCCCCTCCATGCCGGTCACTTCCACAATGGTCCCAGAACCTCCTGGAGCAAGCGGTTCGGGTGGGCATTTATTCTGCATGCTAGAAGCAGATTGTGGGTGGGTATAACTATAGGGTTGTGTTTTGGTGCGGGTTTGCTAGATGTCCTTCTGTGCCCCTCAGAACAGCATGTTAATATTTCTTGGGATGGAGCACTTCTTTTTGGAAATCTCCTCGAAGGCCTCATCCAGGTACTCTTTTTTTTTTTTTTTTTTTCCACAAGGTTCTTGGGAAGGTCTGACTTGTTATGGCTTCCGCTGTAGCACACCTTGCCATGCCAGGCAACCAGATAGCAATCTGGTATCATTGCACCACACAGCATTTTGTCAAATTTTCCAGGGTTTTGGTCACACAGCAGGAGTAGTTGTTCTTTCTCCATATCAGTTAGTTTTAGGATGGTGATGTCTTTTTTGGCAACCTGCAGAAGCACGGGAATTTGCATGTTTTTTTTTTTTGTTTTTTTTTTAAAAAAACACATCCTTCCTGCCCCTTTACATTTACCTGTAGCAGCTAGCAGACACTCCATTCCCCACCCCACAATGCAGTTTGCAGGCTCAGGGGGTACCCTACCATGTTCCTTTCCCACCAGCATTTCTTTTCATTTTTCATGACTCCCCTGTGCTACACTGCTGCCAGGCTCTGCTGTGCTTTGGCTAGAACACCGGTAAGGTGATGTCTTGGTTAATGTGGAAGAGGGAGACCACCTTAGGCAGAAACGCCAGGTGGGGTCTCAGCCTGACCTTATCCTTGTGCAACACCATATAAAGTGGGTCCACCATCAGGGCCCTGAGCTCTGACACCCTTCTGGCTGAGGTAATGGCCACCAGAAACACTGTTTTGTAACTAAGGAATAACATGGAACAGGTGGCGAGGTGTTCAAATGGAGGAGCCAAAAGCTTACACAATACCAAATTAAGGCCCCATATTGGCAGGAGGGCCCAAACCTGCAGTTTGACCCTTTCCATTCCCTTCATGAACCTTTTCACCACTGAGACTGATGACATCCCAGGCTCTGGGTGAAACACCAAAATAGCTGCCAAGTGCACTTTCAGGGAGGATAGTGACAGCCCTGTCTGGCTTACGGCCAGCAAGTAGTCTATGATACGAGGTATTGGGGCCTCCCCCAGGGACAAGCCCCTTTGAGTGGCCTATACAGTAAGCCTCTTCCATTTGGCTAAATATGTTATCCACGTAGAGGGCTTCCAGCTGTTTAACAATACTTCCCTGACAGGCTCGGAGCAGGCCAGCTCAACCGGTCTCAGCCATGGAGCCTCCATACTGTGAGATGCAGTGCCTGGAGATTGGGGTGCCGCAGTCTCCCCTCCTCCTGTGTCAGCAGATCTGGGCCTAGTGGAAGCACCTCTGGAATGCGAACGGACATCTCCAAGAGGATCAAGTACCAGTGCTGCCGAGCCCAAGCTGGGGCCACCAGGATAATTGATGCTCGGTCCGACCGAATTTTCAGCAGTGTTCGGTGAATGAGTGGTATCAGTGGGAAGGCCTTGTTTTTAGGGGAGGGCCCCTGGGCCCCCTGCCTCTCCCTGTTGTTCACAGCATCCACAACCAGGGAGTCAGGGGGAAGGTGGGTGAACAGATGTTCATTGCCCTGAACTGGGACGAAATAACAGCACTCATTTTTTCTGGCCATGGTAAGGCTGAGGTCGGGGTCTGCCACACTGTCTTTGCTGTGTTGGCAATTGTCTTTATAATGGGCAGTGCCACCCTGGTAGGTCCAGATGTGGAGAGAATGTTTGTAGCAGGGTCTTTTTCATCCCTGACCTCTTCTGCCTGCACCCCCAGACTCTGGGCCACCTTCTCAATAACTGTTGGTACGCTCCTCCATTCTCCATTAACCTCTGGGGAGGACGAGGGCATCATGCCCTCCAAGCCCATCAGTGCGGGGGGGTTCAGGCACCTCCATTTGAGTCCCCAGCACCGTGGTTTGCGGTGCCATGCTCAGTGTCCGGGGTAAAGGGCCCCTTAGTGGCCAATGGTATGGTGCTGTGATGATGGGGCCAGTTGGCACCTGGGATGGCACTGGTTCTGTCAGTGCCAGGGCCCACTGCACCACAGGTCCCGGTGTCTGTACGGGTGGTGTCCACGTTTCAGTTGGTGCCGACTGCACTGGTGCCGGTGCCGATGCCGATGACTCCGCCTAGTCTCTCAGAGGGACTCCCAATGACACGATCGGTGCCGATCTTGGCACCTGGGAGCACTGGGTGCCTCAGTCGGGAGTCCCACAGCCTGCCCTGCACCTCATGGATCGCCCACGGAGTCCATAAAGCCACTGTGTGTCACCTTTGGGGGCACTGACCACTCTCCCTCTGAGGGGCATCAGGGGCAATGCTGATGCCTACTGCATCAAGATGATCTTGTACTCCCGCTCTGAGCTGAGAGGGAGTAAAGAGTCCGACTGTGACGCGGACTCTGACACCGACAACCACGGCGGTGCCAAGGGTCCCAGGGTGCCTATCGGTTCATTCATGCCCTGCACCATTTGCTGTGAGGCACTGAGGGAGGCAACCATTTGTGGGGGCCTCACCAGCATCAGGAACCATGCTGGGGCCCCTTGAGACTGTTCAGACACCTGTATCTGGGGCAATGAAGGCTCCCGGTGCAGCTGCAGCAGCATCATGATTTGCAGGAGGCCTTGCACCGTGCTAAAGGCCTCCAGCATCAAGGGCAGTCTGGGAAGAGCGTGGGCTCCTGCCTCAAGCTGGAGTCGATGCCCACGCTTCATAACCCCAGCCATGGCGCGATCTGGCGGACTCTCCCGAAGATTGCCGTCACCTCCTCTCTTGGGATCAACCCCGCTCCCGCCTCCTTTTCTTGCGAGGCTGCAGTGACTGACTTTTATGGTGCCGGGAGGCTCTAGGCACCGAGTCCTGCTCTCGGCACCAGGAGCCGTATGACAGCACCAATGGTGCTGGAGCACTCTGCACTGACGATGCAGTGCTCTGAGCTCCTGCCAGGGAAATGTCCTGGCACAAGGCTGATTCCATTACTTCAGCCGTTGAGCTCTGTCTTTCAAAGTCCTAGGCTTGAAGGCCTTGCAAATAGAGCAACGGTCCCGGAGGTGGGCCTCATTGAGGCAACTCAGGCAAGCCCTACGCAGGTCACTTTTGGGCATTCGTCTGCCACATTTTGAGAAGGTTTTAAACCCCGGGGAGCCAGGCATCCCCTGGCATCGAGAGGGGATTAAAGTCCCACCTCGGCTCACTAAGTGCTAAGTGGAACTATTTATAGATGAAAGACAACTATCTAAACTATTTACAACTGTTTTCACTAACTATCAACTAATTTAACAATAAAGGCTACCAGCCAATGCTCAACAATGAGGGAGCTCCAGCAACTGACAGTGCAGGTGAGAAGGAAATGAGCGGGGGGCAGGTCAGGCAATGTACACATGGGCAGCCATACGGGTGCCACTCCAGGGGGCACCTCACCAACCCTAGGGCTACCGGCTAGGGCAAAAAGCTTCAAAGAAGAATTTGTGGCTTTGTGGTATCAGACTCAACTGAAAAGCCTCATGCAAAAACACAGGTATTAGCTTGAAATGTATCTGTTCCGTATAAATTAAATGGCCTCAGATATCACGCTATATAATCATAACAGTCCATTGGGACGTTAAAGTCTATGAGTGAAAACCTGGCCTGTTTGAATTCAAGGGAATGTATGTCATAGTATTAAATGTGGTACCACTGAAGGCAAAGAATCTACAAAAAATTCAAATTGTTTCTGCTCTTTTGGCAAATAACTGAAAATACAAATATATCCTAAGTAAAATTTAGGACACGTATAAGGAAAATTGTTTTTCTGTATTGCATATCCATGTACATTGCCCATTAAAATAACCTGTAACAATACATGTCAAAAGGGACCTAGATTTTTTCAGCTAACTCATAACTGACAAGTTATGTGGGTTTCTTACACACACACACACAAAGCATATTCATTCCTTTCTGCAACTCATTTTATCACTGCTTTCCTTCACTGAAGAAATTTTAAAAATGCAAGAACTTAGAAGTTCCATGGATTTCATGGTTCCATTCCCTCCTTTTTGCAGACGCAAGAAAAATCTGATTCCCTGGTAATAAATGGGACCCAAGAGTAAGTACAGTTTGGGCGTCCATGATCCAGAACCCACAGGAAGTGAGAAGTCCCTAATCAGGGAATTTATCAGGTCAAGGGCTCCCAGCTGTGGCTTTCCAGCATCCACTGACACACCTTCTACTGGCCCAACCCTGGCTGGGACTCATCATCTACTGCTGGCACCCCTTCTGCCAATTTCCTGGCCAGGACTCCCCAGCTGATGCCAGTCCCCCTGCTGCTGGCCCAGCATTGTCTGCCTGGCCCTGGGCAGGGCTCCTGGCCACCACACTCCCCTCTGTCCCTTGCTCCTAGCCATGGCTCTGCCAGACCAGAGCCCCTCAGAAGTTCAAGTTTACCCAGGTTCAGGCTCCCAGCTCCTGCTGCTGCAGGGTAAGTGGGGGGCTCTCAGCCCCATGCCACCACAGGTTGGTGGGAGCTCCACATCCTAGCCCCACACCACTGAACGCCAGCAGGGGCTCCAGCTCCCAGTCCCCACTCTGAAAAAAGGTGCTGGTACACCATACCAGCATGTACCAGCCCCAAAAAAGCACTGTATATTTATACAATAACCTTGTATTTAACCACTATTTGATCAACCAGCACTCTCAAATAACCAGCATAACTTACAGCTGAGCCGCTCTGGTCAGCAGACACCAGATAGGAGCATGGAGAGAGCAGGAGCCTGCAGGCTGCACTCAGATGCAGCACAGAGGGATGCAGAGCTAATATTCTAAGGACACTGTCCCTTCAGAGATAATTAAGGCTAATTACAACATAGATATTTCTTCAAAAAGATCTATGCAGAGGATCTGCCAACACCCCTCTTCTAAACTATGCAATCTCCCCATTTTGGGGCACAGGTATTGTCTGAGTGCAGACCGCAGGCTCCTCTGCTCTCCCACCCAGCATGAGCTACTCACGCTGACTAGAGCCACTCAGCTGAGGTCACATCCTGCTGGCAGGGGTGACAGTCTTCTAATGTAAAACATTCTGCATACAGTTTTGTTTGTTTCTTAATAGCTAAACTTGTTTTTCTTTAGTGTTACGCATTGCTAGGTATTCCTCTCCATTGTCGAGAATACTTGATTATCAAGCAACCTCCCAGTCCTGTGGATGCCAGATAGCAAGAGTTTACTGTATAGCGCAGTTAACTTAAGAATTAAGTACACTCATCCCTTGTTTTACAAGCACAATTGGTTCCCAGCTTTCTGCTCATAGGCAGAAACTCGTAAGAGGGACACTAAATTCCTATTAAATTACATGTAAAAATCTCTGATTAGCTCCTAGAGCTCCTAACTGGGGGAAGGAGTGCCAGGAGGTGGAGCTGCAATGTGATGCAAAATAACAGGAAATAAGGATTCATGCAGGCACTAAAATCATGTACTATCCATTCACCTGTTCTTAGAAGAGGTACAGCATATTCCAGGATGGAGAGACAGAACTGAGGAAGGCTGAGCTGTTGGAACTGTAACTCTAAAGTATCCTCATTTTCTAGGTCTGGCAGGTTCATGTGCCCTACATCCAGAGGTGATTGCAGGTATATTCTGGAGTTTGCACTAGCTTGAGTACTGCTTCCACTACAAAGCAAACGCAGTATAGAATTAACACTGGCATACAGACAAACTTACCAAGTTTTTTTTTTTAAAGTGACCTGAAGACATTAAAAAAAACAATTGTACTTAAAGACAGCCTAGCTTTTTGCCTACTAAAAAATGGGCAACCATTACTTTTCCCTTAGAAATCTAGAATATGATAAATCTGATGTTGTCTGTTTTAGTAGGAGTCTTCAAAAATGGACCTAACAATGTGAATCAGGAGCAAATGAAGTGTTGAATCTTTGACAAAAGAGTTTTAGTTCCATCTGCATTGTAAATGTTTGTGCTAAAACTTAGTGTTAACAAAACAACACAAAATGGAATGGCCTGAATTAGAGTCACTTTTCAATAAATCAGGTTTCACTTGCTTGATATTAGCAATGTCATTTCCTTGCTATCTTTCTGGCTTCCCACAGATTATTCCAGGAAAAAAAACAATCCTCAGAAGTCCTGATTTTCTAAAGCGCAAAACAAGCAGAGCATAAAATCCCTTACAGCCTTCTTTATATATAAGTGGATAAACAGTGTTAATTTTACCCTGCCTTTCAAAGACAGCTTCAATACAATCAAACATATGCACCACAACATCTTTTGATTTTTATGCTAAACTACCTTTAAAGGTTCCTAGATTCACTGGATGTGCTGAACTGAAGATAGCTCAAAGATACAAGTATTTTCTACAACTGTTTTCATCTCTGCAAGTCATTACCTTGACTAAATATTTTTAAGGATTTATAAAGCCATTCAAGATACAATAGCTTTGTTCATTTTCCCTTTTAAAACATGTTCGAACAAAGTGATCTCTGTCATGATTACTATGTTATATTAGCTTTATATGAATCCTTCTTTCCAATGCACTTTCAGAGGACAGCAGTGTGTTTCTATAAATACTTTGGACAAAAGAGCTGAAGAAAGATAATAGGACAACACAGCAATACAAACAAAAATTACAGATGAATCAGTGGATGGTTCTGATCATCATATGTGCACTTTCAAGATAAAGAAAAGAAAATGCATTAAATCATTAAAAAGTAAAAGTATTATGAAAAGAGAAAAAGATACATTTCCAGCCAGAAATTAAAATGGTCATAAAAACAGATGAAAGTGGAGTGCCAGAGATGCTAGGCAGGAAGAGGTATGCAATTTAAAAGAGTCCAAGACTCCCAGCCACCACTGCCACTACAACAGCAACAACAGTGGCTGGAGTGCAAGCCCCCAGCTCTGCCCCTTCCACCTAAGGCCCTGTCCCTTCTGGCAGTCTGGAGCTGGCCTCACCTGCACCTTGCTCAGGGCCTGGAGAACTCTAGTGGCCACCCTGCACATAGTGAATTACTGACTTAACAATCTTTCAAATGGCCAAAGTCGTTACATGCTGAACATCTCTAATCCGAAACTCTCTCATCCAGCGACATCTGTAATCCTGTAATTTAGTTAGCCAAACAGCTACTTAACATAGGCGTGGCCAAGTTTCTAATGGTCCCATAAAGTTTGTTTATAGCCAGTAGTCCTAGCTATCAGTATTCTAGGCTGTTATTATCTCTAAGTTATCCCAAACGTCTTCTAAGAGCCCAACAGGCTGTGGAAGTATTAGTAATGTGCTAGAACACTACTGACCTCCTACGGTCCAGCAAATTCTCTATTTCAACACCTGTCCAGTCCCAAGGGTGTGGGACCTGTATTTGTAGTTCATCTTTTAAAAAAAAAAAAAAAAAAAAAAAAAGGCCAGTTTTGGAGCAGAATGTAAGATCAGAAGGACATTACAAATTGTGAAAAACATTAAAGAAACTTAATTTTTAAAAGACTTTTCCCAATTAGCACCCTAAGTTTAACAACTGCACTTACAGAAAAACAGTGTTTTGAATTGGTCAACTGCATGCCCCCTCTGGAAACAGAAGTACATTTTTTAACGGTGGCAGCAGAGACAAAAAAAGACATGGAAAAAAGAGCAAAAAAAAAGAACAGTCCTGTGTTAAACAAACTATTAAGAAAAGGAAAAGCAGCATTTTTCTTCGTAATGAAGCACAATAAAAAGTTTCAAAGCTGTATTAAGTGAATGTTCAGTTATAAACTTTTGAAAGATCAATGTTTCATTCAGCTGTAAGCATTTCAGAATTGCAAAAAATCTCCATTCCTGAGGTGTTCATAACTCCAAAGCTCTACGGTACATGTTTTCCCACAAGATGGCTAGGAGCTAAATAGGTAATTCTACTAATAGGCAATAGGCTTAAATTAACCTCCCAATTTATTCACCTAGAAGATGCTGCATCCCAGTCTTGGCCATCACCTCTGGGACGCTGACTTGTTCGTCCAACCACCGATGGTCGAGGGCTACTGCTTCCAGGCGATGGATTCTGGGAGCGGGGAGGTCCTCTTACATCTTGGCCATAAGACATAGAAGAATTCTGAGATGTTGTACCTTAAATACCAAAACCAGAAAAATTAAATCACACATGTTTCAATCCTACTGATTCCTCAGTCAAGTTTGAAAAGGCCAAGCTGGCAAAATACTTTACAGTACTTGTTAATATACAGAAAGAAAAATAATGGAGAAAGTATGAGACAGCAAATCTACTTTAGCCCATATGAATCTCAAAAGTTCTGAAGTTCACTTCAAACTATCAATGAAAAAAAGAACAATTTAAACTTAGTTCTTGGGTCTGTAAAATTCTTCTAGAGGCATCACATGAATATCTTTTGTTATATTTTGGTACTTCTTTTTCAAGTCCTAAAAGCATGGAGTCAGTAAAGTTGGGTTTGGTTTTTTTTTTGTTTTTTTGGTTTTTTGATTTTTTTTTGTTTGTTTTTTGTTTTTGTGGGGGGTTTGTTTTGTTTTTTCATAAGTTATTCAAGCCTCAAAGAACTTTTGGTCAAAAAAATCTGGTTTCTCTTATTCAAAATAAGCGCTCCATTTTTAATACAAAAAATACAAAATTCAGTTCAATCTTAGTTATAGAATCACAAGCAGCATTTCTGTAGCACACTTGCAGTGTTTTAACGAATAGCTCTACAACCAAAGCAGGTAGCGGTAAAAGAGATTAGAAGTTCAAATCCCACTATTGACACCCCATCCAGGACCATGACAATACCACATACTAATTTTAGAATTACAATACAGAGTGAGTGAGCTCTATTTTACTGCAGGTTGGTGCTCACTACCTTGAGGCAAAGGTTTCACAAACTCGCCAAAAACCTGAGCTTTATCACCTGACCTGAAAGATACAGTTTTCTTCCCAAAACATCAATCATCTGAAGTGCAGAACAGTTTTAAAAAAATAAATAAATTAAATAAAAAGCAGCCCTACACCAGCAACAGATTTAAGGCCATCTCACAGACTTATATAACTAGAAATGCAAGATTTAGATTATAAATTCTCAACTTCCCAGTTCCACTCATCACTTCTGTTTACCTCTGCAAAGTACTAAGATATCAGACTTAAAAGTAATAACATTTTTATATTTAAGAAACGCTAAAATTAGAGACTGTATTATATGTTTTAATTTAATTGAGGCCTATACACTTGGACTCAGGGTAACTAACCCACCTCCTTTTACAGGTGAAAGAACATAAGAAAAAAAATCCAATTAATATTTTTAGACTCCTAAAACAACTTACAACAATGTTTATTTTACACATATAGTGGCATACCATATGGAGGCTGTGCATAACAGATACATCACCACTCTTAAACAATGCACCACGTCAAACTCGCATTGCTACAAGATGGAATTTTCAAGTGAGCCCAAGTATCATATTTAGAAAATCCATCCCACAAACACACCAAAACATTTACATATACACACCTTGTTCAGTAGAGAAAAAGCCTGGATCTCTGTGAAAATTAAGTCTATTTCTTAAGAAGATACATAACTGTTGCAGGCATGACACAGCCTGTAAGGCTAAGTAATGTTTTCCATCTTTCCCAAAAGCCAGCTTTAGTAGAGACAAAAGATTCTAAAAACACATAAATTAACAATGGTAGTTAGACATCAATAAAGCTTCAGGATTTTACTCCTACATTATAAACAGAAATAGCTTCTGCACCAATGTAACCAAATGATACCCCCCCCCAAAAAAAAAGTTTAAAGTTCTTTGCTCATTGAAAGCAATGTTATTAGTCCAAAGCAATGATAGTACTTCATGCCACTTTCAAAAGAGTGTCTATTGCGAGCCTACAAACAACTAGCATGGGAACAACTTGCCACTCACTTCAGCCAGAAAAATGTGGGGGAAAAAAAACAATTCACAGCATAGTTATTATAAATGTTGGCAACAGCTAAGTAGATGATTATAAAAAAAAATTAAAAACTTAGATGTCCTCTCAAGTGCTCCATATAGTAAATTCCTTTTCTCCTGTTACTTAGCCAAACATTTGTTCAATTAGCATTCACTCCATCTAAACACAAAAGCATCAGCTCCAAACAGATTATTACAAAAGTTTACTTGAGCTCCTGCTTTACATGGCTTGTTTTGTAACCCAATGTGAAGTTGTAGGCGATGGTAGTTCTAACCTGAACAATCTTGGGTCTCTGAAGGAAAATCTCAGCAGGGAAATCTTGCATAATAACATCCTGTAGAAGCTCACATGCACTCCAAATTAAACTGTGATTATTACTTCTTAAAGAGCTAAAAATCAAGTTGAAATTCAGTTAAACATCAGACATACCAGAACACTTGAAGTCACTACAGATCAGAGGGGGCAATGAGCCAGAGGGAGTTCACCAGGGTTCGAGCTTGGAGAGCTGCTGGGACCTTATTTATCTGCACAGCCACACGCAGATATTTACTGTTCCTGCTGGCCATGAATTGCTGTTGCCAGCCAATGAGAGCTGCAGGCAGCGGCATGGACCAAAATATCACTTCCCACAGCTCCCATTAGCCAAGAATGGCAATCCAGCTGTACCTGAAGATGTTAAAGTATATAAAATGCTGGTGGCCAACCAGGGGCTAATCCTGGCATACCATATTCAGCCCGTGGGATGCTTATTGCCCCCAGTGCCATAGATAAATGTTTCCTTACAAAGCTATCGGTGCACTTGAAAGTCTTTTCAAAGTAAAGGTTCCAAGTTGTGTTACCTTTATGGACAAACAAGAACTATACTACACTCAATTTCACTGGTGACCTACCCATGTTTCACCCTAGAATTCTGAAGGAGAATATATATTTCTTTAAGCCATTTAGAACTCTAAACTAAGAAAATAATAAATTCCCTGTGAACTTAATCATTACATATGTTAAGCAAATTAACTCAAGTTCCATCAGTAACAAAATTCTATCGTTAGAATATCCTGAATCTCAAAATAGCAACATTTAGAATTTCAATCAGATGTAGACGTTTACATAAAAAAGTCAATTTAGAACAAATCTATTTTCTCTTTCCAGTCTTCCTTTTAAAAAAATTCTCTTTTCCACCAACTTCCTTTTCTCAGGTCCTTCTCCCTTGCTTCATTCTCACCCTCTCTTCCCACCATGCCTCTTATTTCATTAAAAAATTTTTGAATGCCCAAGACAAAGCAGCAATCGTGTCCAGTTTTGCATCAGAGATCAGGCAAGCTGTCACAGTTGCAGGGGAAATCTAACCATTAAATAGATTTTTTCAGATTCTGCAATGTATCAAATGGAGAAAGCGGAGAAATCGGTTTCTCTGCAAATAGTAATACATACTAGTTGGAGATTGAACAGGCCTGTTATGCAGTCTATTTCATCCTTTTCCATTACAGTTGACATACACTATCTTAAATGATTCAAGCAACAGAAAGATTTTACCACAACCGTTTCAAGGCTTTCATAATCTAAAATTTCACCATTAGAAAAATCATCTCGTTTTCAACAACAGAGTAATATCAAGAATTTGGAGCCTTTCATGCCACGAACCGAGGTTACGTCTACACTACTAGATAAATTTGAATTCATAAGATCAAGGTTAAGGAACTGAATTTATTAAAAGTTGAAGTTAAGTATCCACAGACCTTCTGGAAATTTGACCCTCCGTTTCAAGTTTCCATGTCCCCATTGTAACTAGGGGGAAGGGATAGCTCAGTGGTTTGAACATTGGCCTGCTAAACGCAGGATTGTGATCGCAATCCTTGAGGAGGCCATTTAGGGATTGGGGCAAATAGATGTTAGGGATGGTGCTTGGTCCTACCAAGAGGGCAGGGGACGAGACTAGATGACCTCCCACAGTCCCTTCCAGTTCTAGGAGATGCGCATCTCCAATTATATCTTAATCTTAAAAGAAAAAAAACACCTGTGTGAGCAATACAGGGTACCTAGCCCACAGTGCCTTAGCCCTGATTGCTCGTGGGTGTTTGATGTCACTATCCCAGAATGCAAAGTACTATCCCAGAATTCAGAGCACCCAGTAACGGATCAAAAATGAACAAGACACAGTGCTAGCATAATCATGGACCTTCAAATCATTGCATATACTGTTACAGCAACGTCACAGACCATCATGCAATTTTTGTGTCAAAGTGAGATGATGGGTGACTATTGTGATGATAAAGGCTTTGAAGAGGAAATCTTTCTACTGTGGTCCGAGAACTCAGAACTGCTGGCTGTCCTGAATGACAGTGGAGCAGTGATTTT